>NC_056735.1:1453977569-1454137569 GCF_019279795.1 Protopterus annectens
TTTAAGAAGTAATGAATTGATGTAGGAGGTTGGGAGGGGTTTTAGGGTAAAATAGAAAGTGTTTGCTGTCTGAGGAGAAGGCATGTCAGGATTGTTAGGTGGAAAATCTTTAGTGAGGGCCTTCATGCTTTCTATAAAATGTGTGTTAAATTGAGCAGCTATTTTGGAGGGAGTATTTGGACATGATTAGAAGTGGTGGATGTTCCTGGGTGAAGTATATTAATAGAGGATAAGAATTTTATTAGGGTTGGCAGACTGATTTAGTAAGGAGTTACTGAAGCAGATTTTCTTGTATGTGATAATCTGTCTTTTAGTATGGTTATGTAGTTCCTTAAAGTGTTGTAGGTTTGGGGAGATCTATATTTTCTTTACTCTTTTTGCTCTAGTTGGAGCCAGACTATTGAGGGTTTTCGGGCTAGACCAATTAAAGGATCAGGGTATTGTATCAGGATTAAAATTAATGAGGCTACAGGAAGTTCTAAGTAAGAGTTGTTTGACATGATGCGTACCACATCTGTATATAAAGGGAGGTGATCGGTGGGGGAATCAGAGAGGATGCACTGGAGACATACTTAGTGGAATCGGGCACTAATATCCAGTCGAGAACTGAGACACAGTTTTCAGGATAGTTTTCAGGATAGTTATAATGGAATTTCCACACCTTCTCCCACAATCACAACTCCACACTACCTTTTCCATACTCAACAACCCCTCTGCCTGCCCTGCTCTCACCTCCCATTTTATTCTCTACTCCCCCCCCCCCCCCCCGGCCACTCCGGAGTGCTGATCAGCATCTTCTCTCAGTTTGTAAATGCAAAAGGAATATTGGAAAACTACTTTACAAACACTGTCTCACTAAATTGGAATAAACTCCCTCTCCATATTAGATCCAACCTTTCCTTGCCCTGTTTTAAAAAGGAGCTTACATCCCACCTACTAAACTTGAAATTATGCTGTTGCATTGACCACACGTAGTCTAAGTCTCTCTCACTATAACCTGTTGCATCTCCTAACTTTCTTTCTTTGTTAGTAACTTCTACTTACACTAATCTCCTAAACCCTCAGCTCTACTACTATAGCCCCCTCCCATTCTCCACAATATCTCCCCCCCAGTTCCTATCAATGTCTATACATTGTCCTTGTTTTGGACAATTATCTTTTTGTTTTTACTCTCATATGTAATAAATGTTACACCACTACTATCACTGCAACCCTTAATGTTCATCATTTTCTTTTTCACTTTACAATTAATTTCCTATTTGCATTGTTATTTTTAGTAGTTTTTGTCCTGTATGTTTATCTTTGCTTATGTTTACTGGAGGTCATTCCTCTTGTGTTTACACCGAAAACAGGTTGCTTACTATCAATGCAATGCAAATAGTTAATAACCTTTTCTTTTTTACAATTATTTTGTATTGTGATTGTTATTTAATATTTCTATATTGTTACTTTATTTTTACTTATGTTTGCTGGTCTACCTTGGTTTTCCTTATTGTATTTTTTAAATTCTCTGACAATTCCTTAATGTTAGCTTTGATTTGTGGGTCATTTGTTCTGTTGTATACTTTATTTTTTTTCCTTTTGTTGTATAGTTTATTTATCTTTGTAGGCCATCAGACTGGTTTGCTGCTATCCTAGCCATTATATTTAGATCTGGTTAGGACTGCCAGATGTAAATGTATCTAGGTGGACATATAGTTTTTGTGTGTGTGTGTGTAACTGTTTGCTGTATCAACATCTTGAGTGATACTTTTATGTGTTCATTTGGAGACTGAATTTATTGAATTGGAGATTTTTGCATTTGGAGTCCTTCAGTCCTATGACATTGGCATCCATTGGTTTCAAGATTTTAATGGAGAAGGTTATCAGTTTATGAGATATTCTTAAATTGGGTGTTGCTGTTCATTGTTTCACTGACTGACAATTGCACTGGCACTATTTATTTATTTATTTATTTTATTTGTTTACCGGGAAAGTCCACTGGGCCTGAGAAGAGCCTATTTTCAGTGGAGGCCTGGGGATATAGTTACAGACAGATAAAGTATTACCACATTGTATACCATATATAATGCAGTAGTATTGCATACTTAAATCATAATTATACAAAAAAATGTTAGAATACATAGAATCATTTGAAGAAATAGAGTAGTTATTTTTACTTAGGTGCATGTGAAAGTGAAAAAGTGTATGAGAGTGAGATGTAAGTAGAGAGATAGTTGTGCGTAGTACATAGAAAAACAGATATTGAGGCAGAAGGGTTAAAGTGGGGATAGCAGAGGCTAAAGTGGCAGCAGAAGGAGTAAATTTGAAAGGAAAATGTGGGGTGGGCTAGTCATACAGTGGGAGAGAGTAAGTATTCTGAGAAAGGTTAGGTTATGGGGTAGACTATAGGGGTGCAGGTGCATATCCATTGTGAGGAGAGATACAGTTTAAGAGATTTTTTAAAACTGGTATGATTGCTAATAGCTCTGAAAGAGGTAGGGAGGTTGTTCCATACTTTGGAGACAGCATAAGAGTATAGCATTTGTCCGGCTGAGAGCTTAGGTATATCAATATTTAACAGCATTTTATTTTCAGATCTTAGCACTCATTTTGGTTGGTATGTACTCAGAACATGGGAGAGGGCTGGGCAGGCTGCTGGATTGTAGATAATTTTATGGGCAATAATTATTTGTACATTAGTGAGTTGATGAGGGAGCTCCAGCCAATTTAGTTGGTGTAGTGAGGAGCAGTGGTGGGTAGAGTATTTTGCATTTGTGGCAAATTTTGCAATTTTGTTACAGCATGAGTTGAGTTTTAGTTTTAGGGAGAACTGGATGTTGGTGAAGATGGGGGCTCTGTATAAAAGAGTTGGAAGTAGGAAAGATAAGGCAAGGGACTTTTTTTCTGAGTTACAGAGGAAATAGTTGTGCCTGTAAAGGGCTCCTAGTTTTTGATGGTTTTTTTTTTTTTGATGTTACTGTGGATGTGGAGTTCAAAGGTTAAGTTATCATCAATGATGACACCGAGTAATTTGGTACTAGGAACAACATCTATAATAGTACTATTTTGTGACTGGATAAAGAGTTTAGATTTGTCAATTTGACTGGATTTTTTGGGGGAAAATATTAGGAGTTTAGTTTTATTGGGATTAACTGCGAGATGGCTTTGTGACATCCAGGATTCCGTTATGGCGAATGCTTTTTGGATAAGTTGTTGTAGTACAGAGGCAGATTTAGAATTATTGTTGAGTCATCTATGTATTGGATGACGGTACTGTGGGTGAGAGAGTTGTGGAAGTCATTAATGAATATACTGAAAACAAGGGGACCCAGTATAGAACCCTGGGGTACTCCAGTATTGGTACTGATAAAGAAGAAGGGGGAGTGCTGCCAGATACATGATTGCTGCCTGTTACTGAGACAGGTTTGGAGCCATTGAAGGGTGGGTAGAGAGATGCCGAGGTTGGAAAGTTTAGTGAGTAGTAAGGTATGGGAGATTCTATTGAATGCTTTTGACAGATCAAGAAACAGTGCACAGACAATAGATCCTTCATCCTGAGCTCTGTTTACTGTGTCTAGTAAAGAAATGAGGGCTGTGTAGGTGCTGTGTCCTGGCCTAAAGCCATGATGAGTGGAGGAAAGGAGATGATGTTTATATAGATGGTTGAGGAGCTGAATGTGAATGCACTTTTCAAGTATTTTAGATATGGGGGAAAGAATGGCGATAGGTCAGAAGTTTGAAATGTCAGAGTTGTGTCCTCCTTTATGTAGTGGGAGGACATAAGCTTTTCTCCAGATGTCCGGAATGAGAGATTCGTGAATGGACCTATTGATAAGAATATTGATGGGGTATGTTATGGAGGAGGCTGATAGTTGTAAGTATTCTGTGGGTAGGTTATCTGGTGCATTGGTGCATGGTTTACGTTTCCGAAGAAGCTTTAGAATAGTAGAGGTAGGTATGGGAGAGAGTGTGAAAGAGGCTATTGTGTTAGGTGGAGTCTGTGTGAGTGTAGGGTAGAATGGATCTGCAGTGATGCGTGAGAAAGTGGAAGTAAGTTTAGCAATGGTGTCTATGAAATAAGAGTTTTTTATTTTTTTTATTTTTTTTATTTTTTATTTTATTTATTTAACATTTGTTGACTGGGAATATCCGACTAGGCTCCACAGATCCTGTTTTCAGTGGAGGCCCGGGGAGAAATGCTCCAGAATGTGTGGAATGAGTTGAAGGCTAATTCAGTGGGAGTATTTTCAGGGTTTGTGCATGGATTATGGTTAGTTCCTGGATGTAGTAGGCAGTTGATTGATACCCAAAATTTATTGGTGTTATGTATGCATTGGTTTTGGAAGGTATGGAAGTACTCTTTTTTGTTTTTAAGTACTGATCGTTTGGCTTGGTTGTGAAGTTGTTTACATTTTTGGAGATTGGAAGGGGTTTTGTTTTTTAGCCAGATGTTCCAGGCTTTATCCCTGGAAGACAAGCTTTGTTTTGTGGATTTGGTAAGCCATTTAGCATGTTTAGCCTTGACTCTTTTTAGTCGGAGAGGGGAAAGCCTATTTAGGACACTGAGAAAAGTGGAGTTAATATAGAGTCCCTGAAATCACAGACACTCAGGTTAAAACAGCCCTCTTCAAAGCCAAAAACACAGCATCAATAGGACCAGATGGTGTCCCAGGCTGCTTTCTACACAAGCTCAAAGACAAACTAACCCCTCACCTAAATACACTGTTCAAACTCAGCCTCTCCACAGGCTACGTACCCATAAAGTGGCACATAGCAATGGTTATTCCGCTCCACAAAGGTGGAGCCACAACAGACCCTGGGAACTATCACCCTATAAGCCTGACTAGCTTGTTCTGCAAGGCTATGGAGAGCATCATCATGGAACTCATTAACAGAGACATTGGGAACCTCCAAACACTGGACCCTACCCAGTTCGGCTTTATTAAGGGCAGATCATGCCTCCTAAACCTGGTGGACTTCTTTGGGACAGTTACCAAGGCTATAGATGAGGGAAAGGTGGTACACACAGCCTACCTAGACCATGGTAAGGCCTTCGACACCATTCCCCATTCTGGTATTATAGAAAAGCTCACCAACCTGAACATAAACCCCTACGTCACAAGATGGGTTGCCAACTGGCTCATGGACAGAACCCACATGGTGAGAGTTGCGGGAGCTAGGTCCGACTCTAAACTGGTTACAAGTGGTGCTCCCCAGGGCTCAGTCCTAGGATCCTGCCTGTTCGGCATATACATCTAAGAGGTAAAGGCAAGCACAGGAGGACTATGGCTGACCAAGTTCACAGACGACTGCAAACTAGGGGCTATACTTGACTCTCCGGCTGACACAGACATCTTACAAAAGGGTATCACTGAGATGGATACCTGGAGTTAAAATCATGGCCTCAAGCTAAATGCCAAAAAGTGCATAGTCATCCCCTTTGGAAAAAACAAAGTACCCACAAACTACTACATAGGTGGTAGTCCCCTAAATACAGAAGACGTAATAAGGGATCTGGGGACCCAAGTAGATAGTAATCTCACCTTTGATAATTACATTACCAAAGTGGTTAGAAAATCCTTCTATGTGACCCACCTAATCACAAAAGGGTTCACATCCAGCTCAAAAGAGGTCATTGTGCCCCTCTACTCATCACTCATCAGACCCATCATAGAGTACAATGCCCCATTTGGGGTTGTACCTTACAAGACACCTGCAACAGCTGGAAAGACCACAGAAGTACATCACCAAGAGGATCACTGGCCTCAAACAGATGCCCTATGCAGTTCAACTGAAGAAACTCCAGCTGTACTCGGTTGCATACCACCTACTCAGAGGTGATCTTTGCCTGACATACAAGGCCATGTCCAACCCAGAATTAATGGACATGCTCCACCTAAAGAAAACCTTATCCCTTCGAGCCACACGCTCTAGGCATCTAAACCTCACCACAACACTAAATAAGACGTACTGGAGGGATAGATTACTGTCCCAGATAGTTCCCATGCTTTGGAACAAGATTCAAATCTACATTAGGCAGAGCTTCTCGCTAACACTCTTCAAAAGAAACCTTGACGAGTGGATGGGAAACAGAAAGTTTACCCCGGGCATCACTTCAGTGGCTCTGCTGGACAAAGGCACAGGGAACTAATCTAAAGAGGCGACAAAAGCCAACACATTCTGGCTAGGCTTATAAATGCCTTTGGGCAGATAGCCTAGTACCTATCTATGAACCTATTAACCTATGAACCTATAATGGGTTCCAGTTAGTATTATGTAAGAGATCTCCGTTGCTTATTTTAAAGCTGTCTCGCTATGTTAAACCCATTTAACATAGCGAGACAGGTTTAAAAAAAAAAGCAACGGAGAAAGCAAGATCTCCGTTGCTTTTTACACACTGTATTGCTATGTTAAAGGAGTTTAACATAGCGAGACAGCTTTAAAAAAAGCAACGGAGATCTCCGTTGCTTTTTTTAAACCTGTGTCGCTATGTTAAACTCTTTTAACATAGCAAGACAGTGTTTTAAAAAAAGACTTATACTAATGGAAAAAGTCCGGGCGACCGGACCTTTTTCCATTAGTATAAGTCGATTTACAACGTGCGCGCTGGCCAATCAGCGTGCACGTTTTGGAATATTAATAGGGGGTCATGGTATAATACATCTGTTATGACCAAAACAAAAGCATGTATTCTATTCATAAAATGCTTAAAGAAACAAAACATTAAAGTTCAGCTAATCTTTCCACTGAGAATTAAGAATTTTTTTATTAGAGGTTCAAAAGACTTTTAACACACTGGAAGAGTCTGTGTATTTTTCTCAGATAAAGAAACTAGTCGATTAAGCTGAAGACATGGTTTGGTCTCTTAATAGCATACCTCTCAAGTATACCTCATTACGAGGAATGTACCCCATTTGGGGTCTTAAAAAGTTCATGTTCCTCAAAGTTCCTCAGAGTTCCACATTGAAAGAGTCTGTCACACATTCAGTGTTAGGAGTCTATTTAAGTGAAATCCATGGTAAATAGAAATTAATAATATTAATTCATTAAATGATCTTATTTATAAGTAGAACCAACATAGTTTAACTGTCCTAGGACCTTCCTAGTTGAAGTTGTTAGTAAGCCATTAGTATGGGTTCCACGTTTTGCTCATTTGCTCCACGTTTTGAGGGCTAGTGTTCCTCAGTTTGGAGATGGAATGTTGAGAGCTATGCTTAATAGTCTAAAGAGACAAGGTATAAGCAATGATTGGACATCTAAAGATAAAAACAGTAAAAAACTTAAAGAAAAATAATACTGTTTTCAATTTTCATATTATGTCTTAATAGCTTACATTAAGGTATTTAATTTTGCTAACTTTAAAAGCTCACCACCAAACACAAGGTTAAAAAAAGTCTTTCTTACTTACCAGAATACTTATTTTTCTTTTATTTGAAATAATTCTGAGTATTAATATTATCTTTTTATTTATTTTATTTTACAGTTGTTGACCGGGCTAGACCAGCTGGATATATGTCCATTTTCAGCAGAGGCCCAGGGAGAAAAGCTCCTCAAAAACACAGTAAAATTTACATAAAATGATAGTTTTTACAGATGCAGGTACAATACATATTTAAGCAATTCTTTACATGACAGTAAAATGTATATAAAATGACAGTTTTTACAGATGCAGGTACAATACATATTGAAGCAATTCTTTACATGACAGTTTTTACAGATGTGGGTACATTAAATATATAAGCAGTTATCTTCACTTCAATACATTTCTGCTTACAGAATCGTATTACTTATCATATTTGGTTAGTTATAGGAAGATATTGATAAAGAGATTCGATTGATATATAACATCACATTTTCTTTATGGTTAACAGAAAGCAACTAGTATATACAGATGAAGTGACAGGTGTCTTGCAATAAATGGGGTAATTAGTCTGGGTTTGCACAAGGACATAACCAATGGGATTTAAGCTAGAGTTTCACTTTGTTTTTAAATACTGTTGTTGAGGAAAGGGAGGTCAGGTCACTGGGGAGAGAGTTCCAGGTTTTACCCACGATATTAGAGAACAAAGAGTCACCAGCCATATTGTTGGTTTTACCTATTTGTACTAATATTTTATTAGATGAGCGTAGGGTCTTAAGGTTGTTGTAGGGGGTGATAAGGTTGGTAAGAACTGGTGTATTAGTAGGCTGATACAGGATCTTGTGGACAACTGTTAATTGTTTAAATAGTAGTAAATTTGGCAACTCTAGCCATCCTATACACTGATGGGTTCTGAATGTGGAACCTGTTGCAAATTTGGCAATATTATTGTAGGAGATAGCTGTGGTGTATTCAATGGACTGAGTTGTCTTGCCTTAGCTAATGCTCTTTGGGGGCGGGGAGGTGCATGACGTAAGGACTGGGAGACAGGAAGGATGTTGATTGTATTGTACGTTGTTTTGTCAATAAAGTTTGGAGTTGGTAGCGACAGCACACAGTTGTCCCGCGTCTTCTTTCTTAAGTAAAAGAACACGACATGGTGTCAGAAGTGCTGTGTGGCTGTGCCTGGGATTGCTGAACACTTGCTGAAGACCGTACGAGTGGCCTAGTGACGTGGGGAGCGGACATGTTGGACGAAGAGAATGGTCGGCAGCCACGAGCTAGAATTAACATGGCGGCTAGCGCTCCCAATGCTACGTTTAGTATTCAGCCGGAACCCTTTGATTTCTCCAAACCTCATGAATGGACACGATGGATACGCCATTTTGAACGGTTCCGTCAGGCCAGCAATTTATCTTCAAACCCAGAAGGGAACCAGGTGAACACCCTGATATACTGCATGGGGGATGAGGCAGACGATGTCCTGAGAGGCCTCAAGCTAACCGATGCAGAGCATCAGGAGTATGCCAAAGTGAAAGACGGCTTCGAAAGATTTTTTATTGTCAAGAAGAACATTGTTTATGAACGTGCACGATTTAATATGCGAAAACAAGAACTGAATGAGACTGTTGATGCTTTTGTTACTGCTTTGCATGCATTAGCTGAACACTGCAATTATGGGACGCTGCACGATGAGCTCATAAGAGATAGAATTGTTGTGGGCTTGGCTGACACCAGACTGTCCGAGCGGATGCAGATGGAAAAAGAGCTGGACTTGGAGAGAGCTGTAAACATGGCCAGACAGTCGGAGGAGGTTAAGAAGCAGCAGACGGCTTTGAGGTGCGACAGTAGTGCCCTGCAGTATAACATGAACGCTGTGCAGACACCACTTGACACCAAACGCCGGCTAGAGACCTCAAAAGGTTGGGGCAAGTCCTTGACACCGATTTTTCAGCGACAGACGCAAAAGGGTAAAGACGCTCCGATTTCGCAGTGTTACAGGTGTGGGGGCCCATTTCATCATAAACTCCTATGCCTGGCGACTGCTGCAAGATGTCGCTCGTGTGGGAAGAAGGGCCACTACCAGCGAGTCTGCAGGCAGATTAAGGTGGTGCAGTGTATCGAGGAGGACGAGGAGCTTGGAGAGCGTGAAGAACAGGGCTTCTTCCTTGGTTCTGTCTCCTCCGGGAACCATTCCTGGATTGTGGAGGTTCAAATAGAGGGCACATCTATGACTTTCAAGCTTGACACGGGGGCGGATGTTACTGTTATTTCCAAGTCAGACCTGGACAACTTGTTCAGTGGAAAGAATGCTCCTGTGCTCCAGCAGCCGGAGAAACCCTTGTTGGGTCCTGGAGGGATGCCACTGGAGGTTACAGGATCCTTGGAGCTTCAGCTTGGTTATGGACAAAGACAGACATGCGAGAAGGTGTATGTTGTTAAAGGACTCCATACGCTTTTAGGTCTTCCTGCTATTTTGGGGCTGGGTCTCCTGAAGCGTGTTGACACTATCACCATGGAGTCTTTGAAGACCTCATACCCTGAACTGTGCTCTGGGTTGGGGGTAGTGCAGCGGAAATACCACATAAAGCTTCAGCCAAATGCGGTGCCATACTCTCTGAAGACCCCCAGGAGGATACCCCTACCATTGATGGGGAAAGTGAAGGAGGAGTTAATGAGGATGGAGACGCTGGGTGTCGTTACCAGAATGGAGGAACCTACTGACTGGTGTGCAGGCATGGTTGTTGTCCCAAAGAAAGACAGTAACAGACTGAGACTATGTGTGGACTACACTAAGTTAAATGAATACGTATGCAGGGAGAGGTTCGTGCTGCCCTCGGTTGAGCAGAGTCTTGGGATGCTTGCCGGGGCGAAGGTGTTTAGTAAACTGGATGCCAATATGGGATTTTGGCAAATTCCTTTGTCAGAGGAGTCGGCTGCGCTTACCACATTCATAACCCCCTTTGCGTTTTGCTTCAATCGCCTTCCTTTGGCATTAACTCTGCACCCGAACACTTTCAACGCATGATGGCAGAGGTCATTGAAGGACTAGAGGGTGTGATTTGCCACATGGACGACGTGCTGGTCTGGGGTCGTTGCCAGGAGGAACACGATGCCCGGCTTCATGCGGCATTAAAGAGACTGGAAGAGGCAGGCATTACGCTGAATGTGGGGAAATGTGACCTGTCGAGGAGCAAAGTGACCTTCTTGGGCCATGTCATCACAGATTCTGGCATAAGCCCAGACCCAAGGAGGACCGCGTCCATCACGGAGATGGAAGCACCTGCTACAGTAGGAGAACTCAGGAGTTTCCTGGGCATGGTGAATCAGGTGGGAAAGTTCATCCCTCATTTGGCTGAGAGGGATAGAGCTCTGAGAGACTTATTATCAAAAAGAACAGCTGGACTGGGGCTGGTACAGGAAAAGGCATTCAATGACTTAAAAGATGCGATCACCTCACCTCCAGTTTTGGCTGTATACGACCGAATAGGGATACGAAGGTTTCTGCGGATGCATCATCCTTTGGGTTAGGGAGCGTGCTGCAGCAACAATGGGAGGACGGCTGGAGACCTGTGGCATACGCATCAAGGTCACTCTCACCTACAGAGCAACGATATGCCCAGGTTGAGAAAGAGGCTCTAGCGTCTACCTGGGCATGTGAACGCTTCAGAGATTACCTATTAGGTAAATCGTTTTGTCTAGAAACTGATCACAAACCCCTGGTTTCATTGCTTGGAGGTCAGGCGCTGGATCTTCTACCGCCTAGAATCCAACGCTTCAGGATGAGACTGATGCAGTTCTCATACACAGTGCAGCACGCTCAGGAAATCACTGTGGGCGGCAGATGCCTTGTCACGTTCTCCACTTAAAACCAGGCTAACACTGGAGGAAACAAAGTTAATGGAGGACACGGATATCTACGTGAACAGTATTGTGGAAAATATGCAGGTGAAGCCATCCTTCCTCCAGACACTACGGGAGCAGCTGAAAGCAGACAGTGTGTGTGTGCGGGTTATGGAATTGTGCAGTCAGGGGTGGCCGCTGTATGCGAACCAGGAACCCTTACTGAAGAGCTACTGGCCAGATCGTTCTACACTAACAGTGAAAGATGGGTTGCTGTTAAAAGATTCACGCCTTGTTATCCCCTCTGCCATGCGTAATGAGGTGTTGTTGAAATTACATGAGGGACATCAAGGCATTGTGAAGTGCAAAGCCAGAGCCTGTCAGACGGTCTGGTGGCCTGGGCTCAGCCAACAGATAAATGACATGGTTTTGGGATGCAGGACGTGCATCTCAGAGAGGAGGAATCATCCTGAGCCTCTCATCCCAACTGAATGTCCTGACAGACCATGGCAAAGAGTGGGCATGGATTTATTTGAACTAAAAGGACATACTTACCTTCTTGCTGTGGATTACTTATCCAGGTTTCTTGAGATCGCATTGTTGAAACATAGCAAATCCAACGAGGTCATCACCCACCTAAAGTCTTTCTTCGCTCGCCATGGTATCCCAGAGGTCCTCGTGTCTGATAATGGACCTCAGTTTTCAGGGCAGTCTTTTGCGGACTTCGCAACTGCTTATGGCTTCGAGCATGTCACAAGCAGCCCCAGGTTCCCAGAGTAACGGGGAGGCAGAACGTGCGGTTCAGACTGTGAAGAACCTGCTTAAAAAAAGTGTCAATCCGTACATGGCTCTTCTGGCGTACAGGACAACGCCACTGCAGAATGGTTATAGCCCTGCGGAACTTCTCATGGGACGTCGGTTGCGGACTTCTCTTCCGATTCATCCTTCGCAGTTGGACCCCGTGCTGCCTGACTGGAGAAGGCTCGTGGGGAAAGAGGAGGAGAAGAGGGTGTATAATGCGGCTAACTACAACAGACGCCATCGGGCAAGGCCGCTGGGTGATGTGTTGCCCGGTGACCAGGTGTGGGTGACAGATATGAAGACCCCAGGTACTGTAGATCAAAAACATTACTCGCCGAGGTCATTTAAGGTAGACGTGCCCCAAGGGACTGTGCGGAGAAACCGTGTGCATCTGATTCCCTTACCTGAGCCTGAGTGTAAATCAAACCCTGTGGGTCAGGAAAGCGGGTTAAGTAAGACCGTTGAGGCCTTGCCACCTTGCAATGGCCTTCCCCCGGAAATCCGGGTACATAGTGATGTTGTGAGGACCAGATCAGGAAGAATTATTAACAAGCCGGACCGATTGGATCTGTAGAGATCAGTCTGTAAATAGCAATGTCATTTGTGTTATAGTAATCCAAACATGGCTAAGTGAGCATTTTGTGTCAATGTACCAAGTTCGTAGTAAAGACGAAGAAATTGGATAGATCTGGGTTTTGTAATAAGTGAAAAGGGGCCTTATAGAAAAGGAGATGTGGTGTATTCAATGGACTGAGTTGTCTTGCCTTAGCTAATGCTCTTTGGGGGCGGGGAGGTGCATGACGTAAGGACTGGGAGACAGGAAGGATGTTGATTGTATTGTACGTTGTTTTGTCAATAAAGTTTGGAGTTGGTAGCAACAGCACACAGTTGTCCCGCGTCTTCTTTCTTAAGTAAAAGAACACGACAATAGCCAGCTTGTTCAGGTTGTTTTTAGACAGGTTAGTATATATACGGGAGGCATAGATGAGTGTAGAGATTAAGTGGGTGCGGGCAATAGTAGCCCTTGCTAATGGGGTCAGAAAGGGTTTGATTCTATAGAGGGAGCCTAGTTTTTTGTTGACTGTTTTTATAGTACTATTAATGTGAGTATCAAAGTTAAGGTTATTATCAATTAGTACCCCTAGTAGTTTTGTAGTTGAATCAGGAGATATGATAGTACGGTTGTTTGATGTGACAGTAAAGTTATGTGGGGAGGCCCTAGGGGTGGGAGTGAATAGTAGGAGTTTTGTTTTTTTGGGGTTCAAGATGAGGCAATGGTGTAGAAGCCATTTCTCGACTGTGTTAAACACATTTTGGGTGAGGGTCTGAAGGTCTGATGGAGAGGTAGCTGAGCATATTAATGTGGAATCATCTGCGTACTGTATACAGGTAGCTTGAGGTATTACAGAATGTAGGTCACTGATAAAAATAGAAAATAGGAGAGGTCCTGATATAGAGCCTTGGGGAGCACCGAGCGCAATGGGGAGATGGGTAGATAAGTTGTTCTCCCACAGAACTGCCTGTTGCCTATTGTTTAAGTAGGATTGAAACCATTGTATAGCCAGTGCATCTAGTGATAGGTTTTCGAGTATGTTTATGAGAAACTGATGGTTAACCATATCAAAGGCTTTAGAGAGATCAATAAAGAGGGCTGAGGATAGAGTGTTATTATTGCAATTTTTGTTAATACAGTCAGAGAAGGATAAGAGGGCAGTAGTGGTGCTATGAAATGGTCTGTTGGCAGTTGGCTAATAAGTTATCTATTAGGTGGTTTAACAGTTGTCTATGAATGCATTTCTCCATGATTTTTGCCAGCCGAGATAATATAACTATAGGTCTATAGTTTGATAATTCATTGGAGTTACCACCTTTATGCAGGGGGATAATATGTGAGATCTTCCAAATAGATTGGGATAGTTCCCTCAGTTATAGTTCTGTTAATCAGGATGGAGATGGGGTAGGCTATGGCTTTTGCAGTTTTTTGCAGATATTCTGCAGGTAGTAGATCAGCTGCAGGGGTGGTTGGTTTGAGTTTCTGAATAAGGGTACAGACAAGGTATGTAGGGACAGGTTTAAGCTGAAATGAGGGAGGTAAGCTAGCAGTACAGGTAGTCAGAGATGAGCTGTCAGGAGTTAGTTGAGTTGGCAAGAGATTGAATGGTCTCAGTAAAGAATGTGTTAAAGGTATTGGCAATTTGCTTGGGACTATAGGTTCATAGGTTCATAGGTTTATACTAGGCTATCTGCCCTAAGGCATTTATAAGCCTAGCCCAAATTATTGTGGCTTACGCCACCCCTTATATGAAAAAATACTGTGCCCATTAGTTTGTTGTGCCTCTGTCCAGCAGTGACCCAGAGATGATTCCCGGGGTAAACCTACGATCTCCCATCCACAGGTCTAGATTTCTCTTGAACAGAGTCAGCGAGGTGCTCTGCCTCACATGGACCGGGATTTTATTCCACAGCATAGGGAGTCTCTGAGTGATAAATCTATCCCTCCAGCACGTCCTATTTATATCCGTGCTAAGGTTTAAGTCGCTTGCTCTAGTGGTTTTGGTGGATTTGGATTTTTGAGGTGGAGCATGTCCATTAATTCCGGGTTGGACATGGCCTTGTATGTCAGGCACATGTCACCTCTGAGCAGACGGTATGCGACTGAATAGAGCTGGAGTTTCTTCAATCTGGCAGCATATGACAGATTTTGGAGTCCCTTTATCCTTTTGGTGAGGAACTTTTGGGGTCTCTCCAATTGCTGCAGATGTCGGGTGAGATACATCCCGAATGGGGCATTGTACTCGATCATTGGTCTGATAAGTGAAGAGTACAGGGGAACAATGACCTCACTAGATCTGGATGTGAATCCCTTCATGATCAGGTGGGCAATGTAGAAGGTCTTTCTAACCACTTTAGCAATGTGAGTGTCAAAAGAAAGGCCACTGTCAACCTGGGTCCCCAGGTCCCTGATAACCTCTTCTGTGCTTAGTGGATTGCCACCTATATGGTAGCTTGGGGTTACCTTGTTTTTCCCGAAGGGTATGACTATACATTTTTGGCGTTTAACTTCAGGCCATGGCTCTGGCACCAGCTATCTGTTTCAGTGAGTCCCTTCTGAAGGATATCCGTGTCCGATGCACTTTCCACTATGGCGCCCAGTTTGCAGTCATCTGCAAACTTTGTCAGCCAAAGTCCTCCCATGTTGGCCTGTACTTCTGAGAAGTAGATGCCAAACAATAGGGGCCAAGGACCGAGCCCTGTGGGACACCACTTGTGACCGGCTTGGAGTCTGACACAGCGCCAGCAACTCTAACCCTGTGGGTTCTGTCCTTAAGCCAGTTTGCAACCCATCTTGTGACATATGGGTTTACATTTAAGCTGGTAAGTTTTTCTACAATACCCGAGTGGGGTATTGTGTCGAAAGCCTTTGCAAGGTCAAGGTAGGCTGTATGGACTGCCTTTCCCTCATCAATGGCCTTGGTGACTATTTCAAGAAGTCGACCAAGTTCAAAAGGCATGATCTTCCCTTGACAAAGCCAAACTGGGTCGGGTCCAATGTCTGCAAGTCCCCTATATCTTTGTTTATGAGCTCCATTATGATCCTCTCCATAGCTTTGCAGACTAGACTTGTTAAGCTTATGGGGCGGTAATTACCAGGGTCCGTGAGGCGCCACCTTTGTGGAGTGGGACCACAGTTGCCGACGCCACTCCTTGGGCACGTATCCTGTGGTAAGGCTGAGATTAAACAGCTGCCTTATGTGCGGGTTTAATTCCTCATTTAGCTCGTGTAGCACACAGCCGGGGACACCATCCGGTCCCATTGATGCTGTGTTTTTAGCTTTAGAGAGAGCAGCTTTCACCTGCGCATTTGAGATGTCCGGGAGGCTACACTCGGCTGGGATAGTTATCTCTCCTTTAGGGAGACAGGGGTGAAGTTTGCACTGAACCTGTCTGCCAGTATGTTGGCAATGTCTGTGGGTTCAGTGATTTTTGTATCATTTTGGACTAATTCTGAGCATATCTGTGAGTTTCCACCCAGGTTCCTAACATAGCTGAAAAAGGCCTTATGATTGTCCTTTGAATCCATGGCAATTTTTCTCTCAAAATTGGCCTTAGTTGATTTTATGAGTGCTCGTATTTTTTACTAATAATGATCAGGGGTGACTTCCCTTTTATGGATTTTGTTCTATCATGTAATAGCTTTCTCCTCTTATTGTAAAGTTTGTTAATGGCTGGGGTCCACCAGACTGGACGTTTGCCCTTTGTGGAAAGAGTCTTGGTTTTATTTGGGATTGCCTGATCCATGCAGTCCTGGAGGTGTTCATAGAAGGCATTTGTAAGGGCTTCTGCAGCTTGGGTTGTGGTTTCCTCTGACTCAGTGGCCTTGAAGGATACCACACCAGTCTTGAGTAGTGTGAAGTTTGCTTTAGAGAAGTTCTTCACTATGGTCTTTTGTTTGGGGTGGGGGCGGGATGTGGATTTCCAGTGAGATTAGTTTATGATCAGATCTCACCAATGAGGGATATACTTCCGGTGTGGAGCATTTTGTCCCCATGTTTGTGACAATGAGATCTAGTATATTTTCTCCTCTCGTGGGAACAGTGACTAGCTGTTCCATGGCATTTGAATTTATGAACTCCAGGAACCGTTGGGCTAGAAAGTTAGGGCTTGAGTAATGTTCCCAGTCTATATTCGGTAGTTGAAGTCACCCAATATGATGGTGTTTGGAGATACATTTATACCCTCCAGTGTCTTCAGGAAGGCTGTGTGGGGTTCCTGAGTTTGAGAGGGTGGCCTGTAGCATGCTACAATTTGTAGAGCAGTTTTGCCTATGGTTAGTTGCACCTGGATGGTTTCCAAAGCTTCATGCATTGCCACCAACCTGGAGGTGTGAGTATCCTTTATGAATATGGATACACCCCCTCCTTTTGTGGAGTGGTCCGGGTTTTGGGGCCGGAACGCATGATATGAGGTAAAACCTAATAGTGCCGGGGTGCTCTCAGGAGCCTTGAACCAGGTTTCAGTTACAGCACAGACATCGATGTTCTCCATACTGAGAAGGGCCTCGAGTCGTGCATTTTGAGATTTAGACTTCTGGCATTGAGCAGCATTACCCTCAATTTCTTCCCATTTTTGTTTTCTAGGGTGGTAGGTTTAGAATTTGAGCCTTGCCTAAAAAGGCACTATGGGGTGGCAAGAGCCTTAGCCAATATCCGGAATCCCAGGGTGACAGGTGCAAGCCGTCCCTTGCGGCAGCGTGGCTTGTCAAGCATGTCATCCCAGGCAGACAGACACTGGATCCCCTTTGAATGACACCAGACATTAAGCCAATTGTTAAAGCTGATCATCTTGTCTCTATATTGTGGCATCATTCTTGGTGAAGGAAGGATACTGCTCAGGGTTAGGGTCATACCTGCCTGGGCTACATAATCAGAGAGCTCCTCTATGTCTCTTTTCATGCAGTCCAGGGAGGTGCGTCTCAGGTCGCTCACACCAGCATGGACAATGACTGTGTCATATTTGTACTTGCTGTGGAGTGACCCGAGTGCTTGTGTTATGTGGCGGATTCTAGCCCGATAGGCAGCTTACTGTGACCCTCTCCTTGTTCAGCCTGGTGAGTGGGACGTCAGTGTGTCTGACTATGGAGTCACCTATGACAAGTATGTTTGGTGTTGTATTTGGCCTTAAGGGCTGTGACTGCTTTGCACACTGCTTTTGTGGTTTATGTGTTGCTTGTGGGGTGTCTTGAGGTAGCAGTTGTTTGGGTGTCTGCTTTGGAGGCCTCTGCTGTTTAGGTAAATTTTACTCAGAGCCTCCGAGTATGTCTTTGTGTGTTTATGTGTTTGATTCAGTGGAGTGGTAGCATTATGTGAGGCTGGTTTTGTGGTGTGTGTAGTTGCCTTCTCCTCCTGTCTGGTCTTGCCAGTCCTGAGTTGAGAGAGCTCAGCCTCCAGTTTGGCTAAATAGCTGCATCTCGCAAGTATTTGTGTTATGTGGGAGGAGGAGAGGGTTGTCTGTGTACATGAGGCAGTTATAACATTGCCTCAAGATTCCCAGATTCACCAGCTGGACCGAGAGGAGATTGACAACTGACCTTTGGACATGCTAGAATAATATTGGGAAATCCTTAATTGAAAACAAGGGCCAGTGGGGAGTGAGGGTGTAGTGCTTTTAATTTTTAGTGCTGACTTATATAATTGCTTTAGTGAGCAAGTGCCAGGTAACTTGAGTGCAATGTGTTACAAGTAACTAAATGCAAAAACGACAAACAGTAACTTTCTTTCAAGTGAAACAAGGAAATAAGTACAGTAAGCAATGCAGATATCACTAGTGATCCACAGAAGCGCTGAGAAGTTGCGTATTAGGTGAATTAGCTTCCAGGGAAATAACAAGCAAACAAACAAAAAGCATATAAACAAAGCTAGATTCAGTAGGCCTGGATCTAGTCTATGCTAGAGCAAACAAGGTGAACCAATTTCAGTAAGATACAGTTCAAATATTCAGGCACTATAAACCTTTAACCAGAAAATTCCCAGCTCAGAAGGGCAGAGTCCAGCCTCTTCTCCCACAAGAGTGCAGACCACGAACCTTCTTAATGTAAAATAACTGGCCTGAAGCCCAAGTGCCTAAACCAGAACTAATACACTTGGACACTGGGCTCTCAATCAGCAGTTCCCAACTTAGAAGGATGAAAGCTACCTGTCCTGCCACCACAGTGCTTGCCACAAACCTTCCTAATGTAAAACAACTGGTCTGAAGCCCAAGTGCTTAATCCAAAAGACTTGAATGATAGCTACACTTTAATCAAGTTACAACCAAGCAGTAATAAATACCATTGAATACTTTAGAGAATGTCTGGATTAGTGCTCAAGTTACACAAACAAAGCTAGATCCAGCAGGCCCGAATCCAGTCTATGCCACAGCAAACAAGGCGCACCAACTTCAGTAAGAAACAGTTCAGATATGCATGCACTATAAGCCTTTAACCAGAAATTCCCAGCTCAGAAGGGCAGAGTCCAGCCTCTCCTCCCACAAGAGTGCAGACCACGAACCCTCTTAATGTAAAATAACTGGTTTGAAAGCCCAAGTGCTTAAACCAGAATTAATACACTTTTAGAATAACAGACACTGAGCCCTCAATCAGCAGTTCTCAACCTAGAAGGATGTAAGCTACCTGTTCTGCCACAACAGTGCAGACCACAAACCCTCTCAGTGCAAAACAACTAACTGGTCCGAAGCCCAAGTGTTTAAACCAAAAGGCTTAGAATGAGTTACACCAAGCAGTAATAAATACAATTGAGTATTTTAAGATGATGCAAAAGTAAAAAGAAGTAGGTAAAAACACAAGGACAGTAAAAGCAGATGAAATTTTTTTTTTTTTTTTTTTTTTCTGAACAAGTGCTGAGATCAAAGAAACAGATTTGAGTGCTGAAACTAGAAAACTGGCTAGTTACAAGAAAAAAAGCTAGAAGGCTTCCCTCAAACACAGAAGGGCTTGGGGGCTCAGAAGCCTACAAATAGTCTGTACCACTTAACAAGAAAGGCAGGAAATAAGCTTAATTTTTTTTTCTATTTCCCAGATGCTCTCTTTGTACACAGTAGGAGTGCCTGAAATCAGAATATGATCTCACTGCACTCAGTTGAGTGAGCAAATGAGATGGGCCCAGAGGCAGGCTGAGGGGCGGGCAGTTTCAATGCCACTAAGATTAACACCAAAACAAAAACAGGGTGGGTGGGAATAACTGAAGAGCAGAATAACCAGTTAAAAATTCCTTCAACACTCCTTCATACACAGTTTAAATCAATTTAAATACTGTATTTTTAAAAAAAAGTGCAGAAATAGGTACTTAAATTCTCTTATACGTCCAGTTGAATATAACCAAGTTCTTAGCTTGCCAAGCTGAAGTTTTAAAGCAGGAATTATTTCACATGCACCAGTTTAAATATGCAAGGACAGGAAATCAATGAATGTGGCTACCCCCACACCTGTAATTACTAGCAAATAACAAAATTCAGCCAACACTAGCTTTTAGTTCAAGTTACTGAAGAGCAGAATAACCAGATAAAATTCCTTCAACACTCCTTCATACACAGTTTAAATCAATTTAAATACTGTATTTTTTAAAAAAAAGTGCATAAAAAGGTACTTAAATTCTCTTATCGTCCAGTTGAATATAACCAAGTTCTTAGCTTGCCAAGCTGAAGTTTTAAAGCAGGAATTATTTCACATGCACCAGTTTAAATATGCAAGGACAGGAAATCAATGAATGTGGCTACCCCACACCTGTAATTACTAGCAAATAACAAAATTCAGCCAACACTAGCTTTTAGTTCAAGTTACTGAAGAGCAGAATAACCAGTTAAAAATTCCTTCAACACTCCTTCATACACAGTTTAAATCAATTTAAATACTGTATTTTTAAAAAAAAAAGTGCATAAAAGGTACTTAAATTCTCTTATACGTCCAGTTGAATATAACCAAGTTCTTAGCTTGCCAAGCTGAAGTTTTAAAGCAGGAATTATTTCACATGCACCAGTTTAAATATGCAAGGACAGGAAATCAATGAATGTGGCTACCCCACACCTGTAATTACTAGCAAATAACAAAATTCAGCCAACACTAGCTTTTAGTTCAAGTTACTGAAGAGCAGAATAACCAGTTAAAAATTCCTTCAACACTCCTTCATACACAGTTTAAATCAATTTAAATACTGTATTTTTAAAAAAAAAGTGCATAAAAAGGTACTTAAATTCTCTTATACGTCCAGTTGAATATAACCAAGTTCTTAGCTTGCCAAGCTGAAGTTTTAAAGCAGGAATTATTTCACATGCACCAGTTTAAATATGCAAGGACAGGAAATCAATGAATGTGGCTACCCCACACCTGTAATTACTAGCAAATAACAAAATTCAGCCAACACTAGCTTTTAGTTCAAGTTACTGAAGAGCAGAATAACCAGTTAAAAATTCCTTCAACACTCCTTCATACACAGTTTAAATCAATTTAAATACTGTATTTTTAAAAAAAGTGCATAAAAGGTACTTAAATTCTCTTATACGTCCAGTTGAATATAACCAAGTTCTTAGCTTGCCAAGCTGAAGTTTTAAAGCAGGAATTATTTCACATGCACCAGTTTAAATATGCAAGGACAGGAAATCAATGAATGTGGCTACCCCACACCTGTAATTACTAGCAAATAACAAAATTCAGCCAACACTAGCTTTTAGTTCAAGTTACTGAAGAGCAGAATAACCAGTTAAAAATTCCTTCAACACTCCTTCATACACAGTTTAAATCAATTTAAATACTGTATTTTTAAAAAAAAGTGCATAAAAGGTACTTAAATTCTCTTATCGTCCAGTTGAATATAACCAAGTTCTTAGCTTGCCAAGCTGAAGTTTTAAAGCAGGAATTATTTCACATGCACCAGTTTAAATATGCAAGGACAGGAAATCAATGAATGTGGCTACCCCCACACCTGTAATTACTAGCAAATAACAAAATTCAGCCAACACTAGCTTTTAGTTCAAGTTACTGAAGAGCAGAATAACCAGTTAAAAATTCCTTCAACACTCCTTCATACACAGTTTAAATCAATTTAAATACTGTATTTTTTAAAAAAAAAAAGTGCATAAAAAGGTACTTAAATTCTCTTATACGTCCAGTTGAATATAACCAAGTTCTTAGCTTGCCAAGCTGAAGTTTTAAAGCTTCATGCTCAGAACCTAATGGGGTGGGTGTGACAGAACGACCTGGGTGTAAAAGTGTATTAATCCCTGCCCAGAACTTCTGTGGTTTGTTTTGATGGGTTTGTTGGAGCTGAATGTAATAGTTTCTTTTGTCTGACAGAATGGCTTTTTTTGTATCGTTTCTTAGCTGTCTAAATTTTAAATGATCCTCTGGGCTTTTAGTAGTACGCTACTAGGCCCAGACTTTATTTTTAAGGAGCATTTTTTTGTTTGATTGCTTTTGAGAGCCAGGGGCAGGTTTAATCCTAGTTCTAATGGTCGGTATTGGTACATGGTAGTCTAGAATACCTAAGAATTTAGTATTAAAGTATTTTACTGCTTCCTCCAGAGGTAGGTGTTTGAGGGCTGACCAATCACATGCCTTAAGTTTATTTTGTAAGATGTCAGGGTTAAAATTTCTGTTGCTCCTTATTGTCCTACAGGTGATTGGGCTAGGAATGTCACTTTTATATCTGATTATGAAGGTGAGTGAATGGTCGCTTATATCTTCGGGGAGGGTCCCTACTTTGTAAGTCTGGTGATGGCTATTTATTAGAATCCAGTCTAAGGTGCTTTCGTTGTTATTGAGTTTGTTGGTCCCTGAGAGGGAGGTAATAGTTTGAGTAAAACCATATAGGTTAATATGAGTAGTAGGCTGTTCAGTCTTTTCCAGTTGATATTAAAGTCACCGAGTATTATCGTTTCTTGGGGATAGTTGGTGGAAAGCCAATTAAGGATATCTTCTAGGGTGTTAGAGTTATTCCCTGGGAGAAGATAGACACCAATAATATAGATGGATTTACATTTATTGAGTTGAATCTTGGAGATGAGTATTTCAGCATTACTAGTTAGTGGGGGTTTAGAGTCTTCAGAGGTCACCTGTAATCCAGATTTGTATAGCATAGCTACTCCACTACCCTTCTTAGCTTTTCAGTCAAGTCTCAAGATACTGTACCCCGGGGGAATAACTTCATTGTCTTGTATAGATGGCTTGAGCCATGTTTCAGTGCGACACAGGATATCAAAGGAATGTACATCCATGAGAGCATGTAGATGCGCAACCTTATTATTTATGCTCCTGACGTTAAGATGGGCTATCAAGAGTGAGTTGGGGGGGGGGGTCTAGTAAGGAACTGAGTGTTAGCAGGGGTTGGAGTATGGGGCTCTGTGGTCTTGATAGAATTTGGGCTGGGATTGGGATGCATATCTCCATCTATTAAGGAGTGGAATTGTATTCTAAGTGTAAGTTTTAGAAGTTTACATGTTAGGTTCTGGAATTTCCTAGCTTTTGGGCTATAGTATCTGATGTGAGTCAGTTTATGATATTTTGCTGGTAGGTAGGTTGTTGTGCAGGGTGTGTTTGTATGGCTTTGAGAGATGGCTACTAGTGAAGTGGAGGTTTGCTTTTGTGGGATAATAAAAGTTTAGGCAGTTAAGATGTTTATAAAATGTAAGTAGATAAGGTATAGATAGAATAGGTACGAGAGAAAATAGAAGAAGGATTTTCAGGTGTGGAGAGTTTGTTATGAATGACATTGTGGCAGAGTTATATATAGGGAAAGATAAAGGGTTAAGTTAGGTGGTTTACAAAGATAAGACTTGAGGAAGTAGGTTCTAGTACTTTAAGGACTTGGGACCTATGACTGGTTGTTAGGATGGGGGTGTGGTTATGGTGTATAAATGTAGAAGCACTGGGGGCGGATGAAAATTGGAGACAGGGTAGGGGAGCAGAGTGAGTCCACAGGGCGAACGGATTGGGATAGAGCCAGTGAAGGAAGGGGAACCCAAGAACAATCAGTGAAGAGCTGACTGCTGTGGTAAGGTAAGGTGGATATGGGTTTGGAGGTGAGTGAGAGTGAGTTACAGTGAAAATAGAAGGAGTGAGTAGGACTGGGATAACAACAAGTAAAATAAAACTAAGTTGCCTGATAAATACATTTCAAGACAGTGGGATAGATGTTCAAGGCAAGTAATACTAGGAGAAGGATGCCATTTAGTGGACAAAGGATAAATTGCAACAGTAGCTTCACAAGAGTTTTGGCAGGTCTAGGAATGAAGGAGGGAAAACAGGAGTAAGCTGCAGAGGCTACAAGGGGGTAATATGTGGAATTTTAGGAAAAGGGAAGATTATGGCTGTTGGCTGTCCTGGCTAGGGAGCGGACTTTAATAACATGGAAATATTTTATTCAAGTTTATCTTTTAATACAGTAGTTATAGAACACATACTTTCTTGTTTCCTTGAGGGAATGAGGCTTAGGGAGGGGATTGCCTCTATTCTTTAGTTCAGGAAGAGACCGCTAGTTTTAACATAAGGTTTGGTTCTTGGCATTCAGGCAGGGCAGAGTCTCATACCCTAGTTCAGGACAAGCAGGATGGAGAGAATGGTATAGGATGCCGAAGCAGCAGCCAGGAGCTAATCCATGAATTATCAATATCATCAATTTATTTTGTTATGTTAAGACTTTCCTTTATTCATTTCCTAATGTAGAGCATACAGTATTAACAGTGGGGTGAAATGTATCAAAATGAATATCTGGTACACTGCTATCTTGTTAATATATTTTTTTTAAGTAATACATCTTTAACTTTATTGTCTTGTCTTTTAAATATGGTTATTTTATCAGGATCTATTTCCTCAGTGGTGGATGCGGTATTGAATGGTTTGGGTTGCAAGATATCTGTATATCTGTATATATTTATTTAATTTTCTTTTTGTTCAATGAGTTTGGTGTGTGTGTGTGTGTGTGTGTGTGTGTGTGTGTGTGTGTGTGTGTGTGTGTGTGTGTGTGTGTGTGTGTGTGTGTGTGTGTGTGTGTGTGTGTGTGTGTGTGTGTGTGTGTTTGTTATATGTCTTATATTGGGTTTTTATTGAGAAATTCAGAGATACTTATGTATTGGTGTTGCTTTTGATGGAGAGTTTACTATGTATTTTTTTTTATTGGAAGTGTAGTGCCTATTCCCATTGAAAATGGCTTGATGGCTATTTTATTTCTTTTAATTCATGATTTGGTAAATGTGATCGCAAGCCATCTTCTAGTTTAACTGTATTTTTTCTATCACTTTTCTTGCAAAGCATATTTTTTTCTTAATAGAATGTTTTAACAGTACCTCGAGCTTGTTTTCAAATTGCATCTGTTCAGATCTCATCTTCATATCTCAGATGAAGGAAGTACATCTTGACCTTTAATCCTACTCCTCCAGGAAGTAAAGCTCCAGAACATTTGGACGAGCAGCAAGACTATAAATAAGACTTCAACACTGCTAAGAAGGTTTCTTATTAGATTATAATGCAAACAAAATGCTATAGTTCTTTTTGTGGTAATATTTAGACTCTAGCTTAGTTCACTGTTAAAGCAGTATATTTTGCATTTAGACATTCTTATTGCTGCCATGTTATAGCAACTGTATATGTTGGATTTGCTATAACAGAAAGAATACTGTAATAATTTATGTGCACCAAACTTTGTTTTCATTAACATGGTGGCTTCATAAGATATTCATAAAGCGTTTTGTGTGAATTCTTGAGCACTTCTACAGATGTGCCAGTTGATATGCATAACTAATCATAAGATATTGCTGCTGGTGAGATTTTAGATAGCTTGTATATCTTTGTTGGATTATGGCAGCTTTCTTGACATCATATACAAGACAGCCACGTTTTTTAAACTTGAAGCACATTTTCACCACGTAGAACTGACAGTGAAGGAGAGGTGGCTTGTGCATTTTTTTTTTTTCGATTGGCTGTTGTTGCTTGGCAGCTGGGATGTTGAGTACTAGAGGCTCATTGCAATGTTAGTTCTGGTTCAGTGTCTTGTGGTGGGGGGGGGGGGTCACTTGTCCTTAACAACTGTGAAGTTGTTTTCCAATAACAGTTTGCTAGAATGGTGACAGTTCATGGGATGGACCCTGGTGTTTGGTGATTGTTGTTCTGATAAGCACTGCACTGATGCAGTAGATGCTTGTTATCCATTTTTCTAATCTGCACCTGAAAGTCTGTGAGGCTCCTTATAGTTTGGATTGTTAGCTGATGACCAAGGACACTCTCTTTGAAAGCTGTTGCTCATGTTTTTTTTTTTTCGTGAGTGGGATTTCCCAGTTTGGCATTATCAGTATACTGACTAATATCAAATGAAGGAAAGAAGGCCATCTGGAATGTGGGAGGCTGACTGTGGTGACATGGAGCTGTTTTGCAGATGGATAAACATCGATTATCATTATTATTTTACATTAATAATTGCTTATTTATTATTACACAAAATGTTAATGGTTGTGTTATTTATTTATTTGTTTGTTTATTTATTTTATCTAAGTATAATAGTAGATAGATCTCAGAGCTTCTGGTACATCTTACTTCTTTCAAAAACACCTTAGTCTTACAAAGCCAAATAACATCGGTAAACATTAGCGATAGTCATTTCTTTCCCAGATAGCCCACCAAAACTTTTACCAGTAGGATAAAGTTTATTCAGTACTTTTCCCTTAACAGGGCAGCAGGCAAAATGTGTGGTTGATGTCAACTCACTGCTGCTTAGTTTTCCCTTTTAACTTTTTCTTCATCCTGACAGTCCTATTGATTTGGTGACATCTCAGTAATTTCATTGTTGTGTCCTGGTTTTAAATGTGCCTTTGTTGTCAGCGTAGTATGGGTTTTGTCTTGGAAGTCAGTGCTTGATGTAAAGTCACTGTTGCTGTTTTTTTTTTCTCTGGTTTTACTTTTGTCTTTGTTGTGAAACTCTTAATGATTTGGTCAGATGTCAATACTGTGTGTTGGATTGCTGTGTTCTGCTTTTAATTTTGTCTGTGTTCTCAGAGCACTACTGATTTTTCATCAAGACTCACTGCTGCTTATTTTGTTTTTGTGTTATGGTTCTCATTTTGGGTTTCATCTCAGACTGTTACTCATTTTGTCCAAAGTCAGTGCAGGTTACACAGACACTTTAAGAAAGAATTCCTGTTACTGCTTAAAATCAGTATAAATCACAGGCGTTATTTTGTTACGAAATAAGGAAGTGCTCCTCCTGCTGAACATCTCTGGATTTATAAGGAGCACTGTGTTAACAATTGTAATTGTCTGACACATTTCTGTCAAATGAAACACACAGACAATGGAGACAAACCCCTTCAAAAAAGGGAAACATCTGCTGAAACTGTGAAGTGAGAATGGGGAGAAAGCACTTTGAAAAATAGGAACATCGGGTGAAAACTGTCAACATGTAGTTAGGCTAACAGTCATGGTAGTTCTCCATCTACAGTACCCTGTTAACGGAGAAGTTACAACACCTTCTGCAAAGTGTTCTGGTCAGATTTTTCCCACAAGTAGCTTTCCCACTGAATAAATCAAGGCAAATCATACATCCATTTTGGCACTGATGTAAATGCCATACATATTGTGTTTCTGCACATTTTCCCTGCTGCCCCGTTAATGGAAAAGTACCATTAGTACAGTTTGTTCTTGGTCCTGTAAAGTTAAATTACAGCAAATATACAGTGGGACCACTCATTTCATTCACAGTCAGCCCCATGCATTGGCCCAGCAACAGTATCTTGTTTAACTTTGTGAGGTTAAAAAATGGAGGGAGAGAGAGAACATAGAAAGAAAAGACTATTCTGTCGCTACAGCAAGCAGCGATAATACACACTTGAATCTGTATTGTTTTTATATATTGTTTTAATTTGTCATATATAGAAACATATATTGTTCATACTAAAACAGTTGAAATTGTTTAATTCAAATATTCAACAGCTCTGAGTTGCAGTTATGTTACATATACTAACATAGTTTTTATATTTGCTATGCAATGCTATGTATCATAAAACTAATGCTTTTAATAACATTTTTTTCTCTTCTTCTCTCTTGATGCTTCTGGAACTTATTCACATGCACATATACATACATGACACATTAAGACACACTTATATACCACACACATTCATTCATTCATTCATTCACATACATATGTATATATAAAACTCATTTATATGCACATATATAAATGTTTATCATATATAATTTCATGCATACTACACACACCACGTAGACATAAGTATACACATACTCATGTAAATATAATACACTTACACTAATGCTTATCCTCGGTTGCTAAACACTTAGATAATTTTACAACTTCACTATATATGTGAGATTTTTATGATATAACATTAAAACATTCTCTTAGCTATACACATTATTCATATAGATTTGGTACTCAACCTAATATTGATAAAGTATTCACTTCTAGTAGTTTATTTGCCACAATTGAAGATATGTTGATAACTTCATGCCCTTTATCTGACCACAGTGCTATTACTTTTACTTTAACTTTGAAACCTAGTAATTTAATTTATTATCAGAGAATTCCTATAATAACAATAAATGGTTTTAAAGAATGTTTTTTGAAAGAACTAAATCAATTTATTGAAATTAATAATAACGGCAAAGTTACAGAAGTTATTCTATGGGATTCATTAAAATCTTATTTATACAGGAAAATCAAACATTGGTATTTATGTAAGAGGAAGGAATGGGATAAGGAGCTAAATTCCTTGCAATGTAATATAGATAAATGTAAAACCTTATGACAAATCTGCAAATGCTGAGCTTACAATATTAAATCAGAAATATCTTGATGTACTTCATCATATAATTTCAATAAACTTGGAAAATTTGAAGTTATAGCCTTACTCAATAAATCCAAAAAGTTTACACAGATTGTCTATTAGATCAAAAAAATGTAATACTAATTATATTAAAAAAAGAACACTTAATCAAGGAAATGTAGTTAAAAAGCAACTTATTTAAAAGACAATTTGGAATGCTTTAGAAAATATGAGAAAGTCAATAATAAGAAAATAAAATTTGACAATAATAATGTTACTGATAGTTTTTTGAAAGATAATATACCATATAAGTTGGTTAAAGAACAGAAATCTAGAATTGATAAATTATTCTATTTTAAAGAGTTAAAAGATCAAATTAATAACTTTAAAACAAATAAAGCCCCAGGTCTAGATGATATAATTCCAGAGTTATATAAACTAATTCCAGATAATATATTAAACAGTTTATTAAAAGTTTTCAAACAGGTCAAATATACTTCAAATATCCCCCCTTCATGGAAATATTCTATTGTATCTCCCATACTCTTATCGTCTCATTTCTTAAATTAATGTAGATTATAAAATGTTTATGTTTATTCTTGCTAAAAGATTAAATCTCATTATGCCAAGATTAATAAATGAAGACCAGACTGGTTTTATATTACATAGAAAGGTTCAGGATAATATAATTAGGCTTAATAGTTCAATAGACATAGCTAATAAAAATAAAAAAGAATTAACAATAATACGTTTAGAGTTAGATAAAGCTTTTGATTCTATTAGTTGGCCTTATTTGTTTAAAGTACGCAAAGAATATATTTTTTTCCACTGAATGCATAAATCTTGTTACAAATCTTTATAGTAATGTGTTCTCTTTTGTTAAAATAGTTTTTTTTCTATCTAGCTTCTTTAAAACTTTTAAAGGTAGAAAACAAGGATGTCCTTTGTCTCCTCTATTATTTGCTCTAGCTATTGAACCTTTAGCTCTAATAATGGATTTTCAATAGATGGAAACTTCAGTTATAAAATTTAACTATTTGCAGATGATACTTTGATAATAAGTAGCGATACTGAATCTTTGCTGAAACATGTAACTAACTCAGAGTATTTTGAAAAAGATGACTGCAAACTGGGAGCCATTATTGAATCCACAAATGATGTGTATACTCTACAAAAGGGCCTTACAGAAACAGATGCTTGGTGCCAAAGCCATGGGCTCAAGCTCAATGCCAAGAAATTTATAGTTATCCCCTTTGGGAAAAAACATGTATCCGTGAATTACCATATAGGTGGCAGTACACTAAACACCGAAAGTGTGATAAGAGACTTAGGGACATAAGTGGACAGTGGTCTCATCTTCGATAACCACATCGCTGCAACAGTCAGGAAATCCTTCTATGTGGAACACCTCATCATTAAGGACTTTTCATCCAGAAAAAAGGAGGTCATTGTCCCACTGTACTCATCCCTCATTAGACCCATTATAGAATACAACGCCCCGTTTGGTATGTACCTCTCAAGACATCTGCAACAACTGAAAAGGCTGCAGAAATACCTCACGAAAAGAATCACAGGCCTAAAGCAGATGCCCTACGCTGACCCCCTAGCTATACTCTGTCGCATATCGTCTACTCAGAGGCGATCTCTGCTTAACATACAAGGCCATGTGAAACCCAGAACTGTTGGACATGCTACACTTAAAAAAATCCCAATCCCTCAGAACCACACACTCCAGGGATCTAAACCTTGTCATCACAATAAACAAAACATGCTGGAGGGATAGGTTCCTGACCTAGAGACTCTCCAGACTCTGGAATAGATTGCCCATACATGTCAAGCAAAGTGCCTCTTTGGCCCTCTTCAAAGGGAACCTTGACGATTGGATGGGAGAAAGGAAATTCACCCCAGGGATCACGTCAGTTGCTCTGCTAGACAGGGGTCCAGGGAAGTAAATAGTGTGGGAAGAAATAGCCAGGGAATTGTTATGGCTAGGCTTGTATAGGCCCTAGGGCTGATAGCCTAGTACCAACCTATGAACCTATGTTTAATCATAGTAACACAGAAACTCTGCTTATAAATAAAACAATAATAGCTATCTAAATAATTATAAGGTTTTTATTTGGGACAATTCACAATTTAATTATCTTCATGTTATCATTAAATCTAATATAAAATATTTTATATTAGTAAATTATAATAATTTAACAGATACTGTTATCAAGTTAACTACTAATTGGAATTTTTTTTCACAATGGAAGATTGACTCACTTTGATAAAGATGATAATTTTTCCCAAATACTATTCTATGTGCAGTTATTAATTATTCTCCCCTGTAAAAATGTTAAGATATTAAGCTCTTTTCTTAATTTTCTGTGGTTCCCTAATAAACCAAGAATATACTTTGATTGGCATAGAAAACATTGGAAAGAAGGTGGTACAGGTTTCCCAACCATTGAATTATATGCCAAATCTGTTATTCTTAAAAAGTATCCTTATGATTAAATTATTCATATCACTCTAACTGGAAATCTGTTCTTGAAATATTATTTATTAATAATGGATATGTTGTAGAGTCTTATTCTCAGTTTGGAATACATTTTATTGGATTTTAAAATATTTCTGTATGAATGAAAAAAATAATTTATTCCCCTTTTACAGATTTCATTCTTATTACTTTTAAATATTCATGAAAGCCAATTATATAGTTAAAAAATTACTGTTTCTATTATTCCCTATATCTAATACTACTGGATATTTAATATAAATAAAATGTTAGATCTTAAAGATATTGATTTAATCCCTTGGCATCGATTCTTAATTGGAAATAAAACACATACTGCAGATTATCTTCTCACAAGACATGGCTTAGAGAATAATAACTAGTTGAATATACAATTTTCTAGAAAATATGTTAGTGATAAAAAATGAAATCTCTATGGATTTTCAAAAAAAAAAAAAACATATTCCAAGGATTCTAGAGTTTTTCCTTAAAATCAATACTAACTTAAGTTAGAATAAATCTTAGGTATCAGTAATTTATAAAATTATAAGGGTAGAGTTAATTTCCTCAGATTTGTCATTTTGGAACTACTCAATAACAATTAATGAGAATATTTTCTGTGATGAAGATAAAAGCTTTATTTTAAAATCTACTTCTTCCCTTTCTTGGAGAATCTATACTTGGAAATACCTTCATGGATTTTTTAACTCCATATAAAGATGATTTAATATATAAATCTGAGAAAATTAATTGTTGGAGATGTAATGATGATTCTGACACAGATTGGCTTCATATGACAATAAAATGTAAAATGGCAACACCTTTCTGGGCTGAATTTAAAAATGTTGCTCAAGCTTGGTGGTCAGACAATTGTATTATATCTAGCTCTTTGATTTTATTTAGTGTTCTAATTCCAGATCCTATCCCTAAAGTACGGGTGCCTCTTCTTTGGTCCAGTTTAGCCAGAGCAAGAAAAATAGTTATAAAAAATTGGAAGTGTAAAACTGCTTTGTCTTTTACTGAATTCATATGTTTGGCTAAAATGTTTTTAAAAGGGAATTATAAACTATTAAAATCAGAACATCAAATATCACTCATCAATAGATCACTGACAAAATTAAGTGATTTATAAGATAAGTTTTAATGACTTAGTTTTTTTTGTACTGAATTTTTTTATGGACCTTTGTAAATACTTATGTTTTTGCTACATTTCTGCTTTATATGGGTTTGTAAACATTTGTTTTAAAAATGAATAAAAAAGTTAAAAAAAATAACACTCATTTAGTACCCCAAAATTAAATCAGTATGGATAATACAAAAGTGCATGTCATTTTATAAGTGCCCACAGTACTATGTCTGTACAATATGGTTTTGCAGGTTTGAATAACAGAAAATCAAGAGTGATGTGCCCGAATAGGACAATTTATTTTATAGATGGCAGTCTAGATCATGAAATAAAATATGAAAAAAAGTTCTTATTTTGTTTATCACAGGCAATAATAAAAAATTAATACACTTTGAACTGATTCAAAAAACAAAAACTTCTTGAGTATTCATATTTTCGTGGAACTAATAAATGGGCTCATTTTAGAACAAACTCTCAGCACACTGCAAAATTGTGGTTGAAATATATATCTGTCTGTACACTATGGACAATGAAAGAAGTAAATTTTACAGACCACATTTAGTTGTATCTTTTTAGTCTGAATTTCTGGATCAGCATATTGATTTAGAATAATGCAAAGAGCAGCTACACTGCTAGACTATGTGAACATCAGCTCTGATTTAAATTTTCCAAATTAAGTAAAGAAATATAGAACAAAGTTAGGTCATTAGAACTAGTGAATCTACTGAGTGCTAATTATTGCTTAAGTGTGGTACCTGCCCTTGCATCAAAGACATTAGTGATTATTTTTCAATGATGTCCTTCACTAGTTAAATACACATGTAACATATCCTCAATTAATTTAGCATACCTTTAGAACCAGTCTCTCCTGAAAAGCCAAATGTCCCTTGAGGTCCAACGTTACCAGGGACTCCTTTATCTCCATGTAGTCCTGGGTATCCTCTTTCACCTGGCAGTCCCTTTTGCCCAGGCAATGCATATATACCTTTATATCCTTGTGCTCCAGGAGGACCTGTTAAACAGATTATTTTTTTATTTGAATGTTATTAAAGTGTACCCTTCAAAATAAACACAAAATTACACAGTAATATTCTTGTCCAATGACTAATATCAACACTTCTTATAGCAGTTATGCTCCTTGGCTTATCATATTAAGTGCTCATATGTGTGTGTGATGCTCCTGCAAAGTCATTTATTACAGATTTTAGCAAAATCCTTATTTTGAAAAATACTGTATAGTTACCTAGATAATGATTCATAACAATAGATCTTTGAAACATTCTCAGGAGCAGCAGGTGCTTTCAATTTGAACATCCTCCTACCAGTGCATGCCCATCAGAGTTTTTTTTTTCTCAATGAAACTGCATCCTCCAGTTGGCATGCATAACATGAGAACTGAAAGTTATTTCCTGAAAATGAGAACATTTTCCCTAACTCTTTCATGAACTTAACTAGGAACCTTAATGAGTACAATTCTGAGGAGACATTACAAAAAGAGGAAAAAGAGGTTGTGAAGACAGATACATTTTGGAACTCTAACAATAAGTTTATCTCCTGGAGGAAGGCAAAAAAACAGAAAGCTGACATTCTGCCTGAGCCGTCTTTGAAAATATACTATTACAGTAAGTCTCTTACCTAAATGTATTTATTTATTTGACATTTGTTGACCAGGAATATCTGACTGACCTTGCACCCTTTTTCAGCAGATGCCCATGGAGAAAAGCTCCACCAAGTATTACATACACCATAAAAATGTTTACAAACAGTATAGTATAGATGAGGTAATATAAACATGCATTATAATGCTTGGATTCCCATTTGTAGCATGAGAGTTTAAAAGGTGTTATTTGCAAAAAAGGCGATAAAACAATATGTTAAATTTATTCATACATCTCCAATACATAAGGAAAGAAATACTGTATACACACATGTAAAATGGACATGAATTAAGAAAAAAAAAAGGTTCATCAAAACCTACTCAAATTCTGGGTATGATTTCCAAATTATAAGGACTTGTCTAAGTGTGTTTTTAGACAAGGTGGTTGTAGTTGTATCATAAAAGAATAAATAAATAAATATTGATATATTATAGCTTGCCTCAAAATGCTTCTATATAATGTTATACTATATTTCTCTTATATAATGCAATGTATATATATATATATATATATATATATATATATATATATATATATATATATATATATAATATTTTCATGAGACTGTATAGAATTCTGTTTGACAAGCATACTGACCTGTGTGTGTAATGTAACTAAGGTTCTTAAAATATCACTGTCAAACATTATGCACTTTCAAGTAGATTATTTGTTTATCTATTACAGTTTACCACCAAATTACTCTGACTTGGCAATGCATAACCACTCTACAGCACAGACATGAGAAAGAATACCTTAGATATAAAAAATAACACCAACACTGATACTAATACTACTACTACTACTACTAATAATAATAATAATATACGGATGAACAATAAACATTAAATAATGCATAGGTATATCTCAAACATCTGAAATACAGCCACATGTCAGATAGATGCTCTACTCAATATTGTATTTCACTTACAGTGATCATATGCAACAGGAATGATGTTCATATAGGCAGATGGAGAGAAGGGATGATGTTAATGGATCATCATGCAGGTCCTAAGAAATTACTTACAAGATACTACAGCCAGTGTAGCTTGGGAATTGCTACAGAAAATAATAGACATACAGAAAAAATAGAGATAAATTTTAGCTATAGTGAAAGGAAGTTCTTGGCTAAAACCAATGGCTCTAGGTCATAGAAAAGTTCTGCGCCCTATTAGTTTACACTGGAGTATGACCCTTGCCATCTTCACTGATAGGTACCAGTTAAGGTTTTTGAATGGAGTACCATATTCTGTGTGTAGTATGCAAAATGCAAGGTTTATCTGAGCAAAGACATTAAGGTCCCAATTGAGAGATGTTGTGAGAGACCTGGTTACTGGCTGCACATGGCCACACTGCCTGACACCAGACAAGGTAAGAGCATGGACTGAGAGATGTTAAGAATCACTGTCAATGTTAGAGTAACACTGTAGAGAACACATAACTGCTGCTAAACCAACTTGACACTGATAGGTATATTGGTAATTTAAGATATTTTAGGTTCCAGAGCTACTCCCGTATATTTACGTTTGTCTTCATTTTATATAGGTAGTCTATCCTTGAATATGACAGAAAGGAGCAATCTCTCTTCATGAAGGAACCTATGACTAAATTGCACGCTATTACACTTAGAAGGATTGACTAACAGAACCCTTCAGATAGCCTTGTTTGCCAAGAGTATAGATTCTCTAGCTGGGCATGCTAAGGTTTATCTACTCTAAAAGTAGCATCTGTCAGTATTCTCTCGATGCCTTCCTAGTAAAAACGAAACAAATAAGATCTACCCTTCAGATGTAACTTATTATATTGTATTTTTGGAAAAGTAAAAATGCTCTTCAGCAGGAGCATACTATTGTACTTTTGTCTTTTCCTGACATAATAGTGTGCCTTTGCCTTTTCCTGACACACTATTGTACATTTGTCCTTTCCTGACGTACTGTTGTGCTTTTTTCTCTTGCTGACATACTGTTGTGCTTTTATCTTTTCCTGATATAATGTTGTGCCTTTGTTTTTTCCAGACACACTGTTGCGCTTTTGTCCTTTCCTGACATACTATTGTGCTTTTTTCTCTTCCTGACATTCTGTTGTGCTTTTGTCTTTTCCTGACACAAAACACATGGAGGTGCCTCCACATGTCACCACGAGACTAACATACAACAGTATATCAGGAAAAACAAATATACATTTGTCTTTTCCTGACATATAACTGTGCTTTTAGTCTTTTCCTGACACACTATTGTACATTTGTCCTTTCCTGGTATACTATTGTGCCTTTGTTTTTTCCTGGCACATTGTTGTGCTTTTGTCTTTTCCTGACCTACTATTATAGCAATAACCCATGCCTGGGTGTGGGTAATGCTGGATTTACCCACAGTTGGCGTGGTTTGGTCCCGAGGGCGAAGCCCAAGGGACCAAACAAAGCCAACCATGGGTAAATCCAGCATTACCCACAACCAGAAGTGGGTTATTGCTATTATACAATGACATTATGTAAGAAAAAAAACAATTACTTTTCTTAAATAATGGCATTGTATAATGCCTCCTTGCTGCCCTTCCGCAGCTGTCTGGTATGCCGTGGCAGTTCTGATGTACTGCGCATGTGTATGCCTACGCAGTACATCAGAGATGTTGGCAAAAGCAATGGAAAAAGCAAGATCTCTGTTGCTTTTTACAAACTGTTTTGCTATGTTAAATGGGTTTAACACAGCGAGACAGCTTTAAAATAAGCAACAGAGATTTCCGTTGCTTATTTTAAAGCTGTCTTGCTATGTTAAACCCATTTAACATAGCAAAACAGGTTTAAAAAAAAAGGCAATGGAGAAAGCAAGATCTCCGTTGCTTTTTACACACTGTCTCACTATGTTAAAGGAGATTAACATAGCGAGACAGCTTTAAAAAAAGCAACAGAGATCTCTGTTGCTTTTTTTAAACCTGTGTCGCTATGTTAAACTCCTTTAACATAGCGAGACAGTGTTTTAAAAAAGACTTATACTAATGGAAAAAGTCCGGGCGACCAGAGCTTTTTCCATTAGTATAAGTCGATTTACAACGTGCACGCTGGCCAATCAGCGTGCACGTTTTGGAATATTAATGGGGGTCATGGTATAATGTGCTTTTGTATTTTCCTGACACATTGTTGTACATTTGTCTTTTCCTGACACACTACTGTACTTTTGTCTTTTCCTGACATACTAGTGTGCCTTTTTTTTTCCTGACATACTATTGTGCTTTTGTCTTTTCCTGACACATTGTTGTACATTTGTCTTTTCCTGTCATACTGTTGTGCTTTTGTCTTTTCCTGTCATACTGTTGTGCCTTTTGTCTTTTCCTGACATACTACTGTGCCTTTTTCTTTTCCTGACCTACTATTGTGCTTTTGTCTTTTCCTGACACATTGTTGTACATTTGTCTTTTCCTGACATACTGTTGTGCTTTTGTCTTTTCCTGTCATACTGTTGTGCCTTTTGTCTTTTCCTGACACACTACTGTACTTTTGTATTTTCCTGACAAAAGTCCGGTTTTCCTCTGAAAATCACTGTTATGCTCTGGCTTTTCATAGTATCAATGATTTACACTTTGGTTGAAATGTATTGCTGTCTCCATTTGTCTCATGGTGACGTGGAGGCATCTCCATTTGTTGTTGTCTTTTAGTATCAAAGACGGTTTACTGTTTCTGCTCTTTGTCTGGGAAATACTACTGTGCTGTTGTCTCCTTGTCACATACTGAAGTGTGTGGAGGTATCCAGAAGAAAAAAAAACACCTAACTGCCTGACAGATGTGACAGATTGTTCAAAGATAATATGCATATAGCCCTGCTCATAGCTGAAAAAGGACCTTGGACTAGTGCATGTACCCCATTGTCAGTCAGACTACTAAGTGAAAAAATGAAGATGAACACGTGAAATAAATTGTACTGAGATGACTCAGTAGCTGCCATGCCCCTAGTGAAAGGGGGATGGATTTGTGAAAGGAAAGACATTCCTACCAACTTAACAGCAGTGCCAGATCCAATGTTCTAGATGACTGAGAGTTTTACTTGATAACTAATTCACTTGCCTTATCCTGAACAAAGAAGAAGGTATTTTACTGTAGCCCCAAGTCTTCAACAATATTTCAAGCAGCAAGTCATTATATACTTTTCAGGACCATCATTGCTGTGAGATATCTCAATATAGTGACATCCTCAAAGCAGTTTTTCATCTGAAGGCATCTGTTACCTCCTCATAGGCATGAAGATGCTACCAACTAATGGCCAATGGGAACGGCCCGCTCCCATCTGCTCCGCTCCTTTATAGCTAAAATGTAAGAAAAATTAAGAGGGACACCCAAGGAAGGATCCAAACAGCAATATAATACCGATCTTTCTGCAACTCCTTTCAAGGAGAGGTAGGTAAGAAACAGATCTGCTTATTGACAAGCCTCTGAATAGCTGTAGTAAAAAAAAAATGATTGCATCGTTAAGTAATAGAATTATTATTTCTTTAGAATCAGTCTTTAGCAGCAGTACAGATGCATAGCTTTGACAGCCTATAAGGACCTTGTGGCACAGATAGTATGCCAGTTTCTCCTACCTTCTCTTGGAACATTATTCTAAAAAATAAGAAGATGGGATTAAGATTCAGCTGTAGACTACACTGAGCAAAAACAGGAGCAAGGCAATTTTTCTTCCAGGCTAGGCTCTTCATCCCTCTCAACTGTACAGATTTTCGTAGAACGTCCATATTCTTGCCTCATATTTTTGGTCTGTTTCTCATATAATTGTGGTTTTCTGGCAAATCATTAAGGGTTGAAGTCAGAAAATGACAGACATTTGAGATTCAGACTTCATACCCTACAGAAAATTTATGCTAATGCAAAACCTGTTACTCTATCAAATTTCTAAGCTTGTAAGAGCAATATTTAAAAAGTGTCCCTATTTTTGAGCCTTTGTCCCCCCATTATTTTTGGCTTTGTCCAGATTTCTGCCTCAAAGAGTTTGAGAGGTATGTTCTTGGTCGATATTTCCCACATCACCACCAGTTCTGGAGCTGTATATGTAAGAGCACTTTTGAATTCACTGCAGGAATACCTGAATACTAACAATATGCTTGAATTCAAGTCAAGGTTCCTGCACTTTTTGCGATCATGTTAAACTCACTGTTTAGCTACTGACTGTAAGAAGCTTTAAACAGCAAATCATGCTTTCATTCAATCTCTCTATATAGTAACCCACTTATTCCATTTCTGGAGCACTGGGGGAGCTGGAGCTAATTCTGGCACTCAGCTGGTACAAGATTGTGAAAACAATTCTGAATGATATGCTAGTCCATCACAGGGCACACACACACACACACACACACACACACACACACACACACACACACACACACACACACACACACACACACACACACACACACACACACACACACACAAATGGCATACGCACCCACAGGCAATTTTGTATGTTTACCTTGGGATATGCAAGTAAACCAAGGCATCTGAAAAAATCTCACACAGAAACGGAGGATGTACAGACAACACACAAAAGACACCCCGAGCCGAGTACCAAACTAAAGAACAAAGCTGTGTGATGAAGCAGGGATATCCACTGTGCCAATGTGTCAGCATGCTTTATTTCAGGCTTTGCATGACAGAAAAGCCTATTTTGACTCAAGTGGTAACTCCAGATTAACAACTGGCCATGAAGTACAATCAAAACCTAGATCGATGCCACTTCTTCATGGCTAAGCTCATCATCATCCCTGAGTTTTGACCTTCATATCCGAGAGTACTCAAAATTCATTGCTATTGTTCCTAAATACAAGCACTAGGCTATGTATGGGTTGAATTAATTGTCAGGTTCCTGCAATATTTAAGGGCCTGTTAATCTCACTCCTAAATCACGGGTTACATAAAATGCTTTCATCAAAACTTAATCAAAACCAGCAAAGTCAGACAACTTTACTGTAAACTTTGCATTTCTTAGAAACCTATCTTGAAGTCAATGGAAATACGGGTTACGCTTCACCTACCAAGTACAGTGACCAAATATTTGATTGACCCATCACCACCTTTCCACAGTTCAACGCACTAATGATTCACAAAACCACACTGCTGCTTCCAGATTTTTTTCTCTCCAAACATCTTTATTAAATTTACACATATGACAAAGGCAATCTTGCATTTATATAAATGAAAAAAAATATATCACTTTAGTTACAATCAGTTTACATCACAGACACCATTGAAACAACTGTAGTTATACACATTATACATCACTTATAAACCATACAGTCACTGTCAGTTAAGCATTACATAGCTCATTCAAATCCTGCCTCTTAAACCTTATTCTTGCTCTGCTTATATTGTTCCCACAATTCCCATTTTTTTCTATGTAGTTTGCTCCTCCCCTTTTCTAAATATCTCAATTCCAGCTGTTTTACCTCTGTTACTATATTCACTACTTCTAGTAAAGTTGGTCTAGACTTTGATTTCCATTTTCTAGTAATTGTTTTTTTTTTTTGGCAGCCACCATAATTAGACTCAGCAAAACTTTAATATGTCCAGTTTTAACATTTGCCTTGGATGACTGCTGACATTATTTGAAGTCAATCACTACTGCAAGGGATGACATACTGGACTGTCATCTACCTGATGTCTATACAGACACCCCATCAGAATAATGACTGCAGTCTGTATGGACCCCACCCTATAATAATAGCAAGGGAATACAGGTATAAATATAGAGAACTACTGTGAAACATAACTTATTCTGAATACCATAAGGAGCATCTAGGGAATACAGGAATAGCAGAAATGCAGACACAGCTACTGCCATACAAGTGGTGGTCACACAAAGCCTATGTTTTAAGGAATCTAATTTTCCTTGGAAGACTGAATTCCTATCACTGGTACAGGGAACACTAATCTCTGTAAGTACCAATACCCAGAATGGTTTCCTGTCAAATTATGAAAACTCCTGGAGCCACTGAAAGTTCCATCAGCTCAGAAAATATTCAAAAAGGAAAAAAGATGTAAAACAAATGGAGCAGAAGTGCTTCTGAACTGACTTAAGGATTAGTACAAAATATCTCTATATAAAGGCTGAGATAAGAAAGGACAAGGCAGGTCTGTAATGGCTAAACCAGGATAAAAATTGTGTTGCTTCTGTTTAATAATGCATATGGATAATATGGTGAAGAGGGTAACAGCACAGAAAAGTGGACAAGGCAGGTGCCAATATACAGCATAAGTGAGAACACTTTGCACAAAAACAAAAAATGCAAGGGCAACATAAAAAATGCAGCCAAATGGGAACAAACTCTATAAACAATGAGAGACATGCTGACAGAAGGCAGTCTCACAGTTAGGGGAAGAAAGTGGACTACAGGAAGGTGACAGGGAATAACATCAGGCCGTATATCACTGAAAGTAACATGAGCATCTCTGAACAGTTTTCGGCACATTATCAGCTCTGACTAGTAATGTTAATTGTACTGGCAGCAGTAACAATGCCTTGTTTTTACAAGTCATTATACATTGTTTATGCTGCCGCTGAGAGAACGATAAAAATAAACAGAACAGCACTGAAAGGGGAAAGTAAGAGTCTTGTTTTTCTTATTTACATTGTGGGTTGCTTGACTGCCTCTTAATGTGCATATTTAAGTTTATCACAGGCCGTTAATGAATCAGACATTCCTATTGCTCTAAGGATGACTACGTACTTCTGGAAACAATGTGAATTCACTATTTATGCAATATTCAATGTGACACTTTAAATGTAGCATTTTAATATGTTGTATACTTAGTGTTCTACAATCATTTTACCCTACCTCTACTATTTGTATATTGCAGAGCTTTTCTACCTGACATTTTGCTGAAAATGGGCCGCTTGGCCTAGTTGATGTATCCTGATTAACAAGTGCTAATACATGCATAACCATGTAGACAGTACTTATGCTCAAGCTATGACATGGATATATGATGGAAACAAGCTAGTGTATAACTGTCTCTATAATACAACACAGGCTGATCAACACAGTAAATTGTACTTTTGGAATGAGGTATTTTTCTTTTGCCTTTTCTTGTATAATCCAGTGTTCTTTCACCTGACAATTATACTAGAGATATGCAAATCTGAGATTTCTAACTAGTTACTGAACCATACCTTACATGGAAACATGTATATTGTTATTATTATTATTATTACTTAGTAATTCTACAGTAGTAGGAAGGTCTTCCATGGTCATATGCACAACAAATAGAACTTCTGCCTTTAGTGCAGAAGGCTGTGTGTTGTATTCACATACCAGATAGTTGGAATGTTGACATTGCAGTGCTGCATAAAGGGAGCACTGCACTCCTACATGTGTTGTTCTTCTATCTGAGTTGTTGACAGCTTAAGTGGATGTAAAAGATCCCTTGGCCCTTATTGAAAAGAGAAAGGGAAATTTACAAATGGCTTGGTCAAACTTTCTCCAGTTGTATAAATACCACTACGAGTCTCCCTTAAAAAATGCCACTCGCCTCATGGGATTAACCCAATCAGAAAAGGATAAATAAAATAAATAAATGTATTGTTGTGTATTAACATTATTTCTGGTAGGTCAAAAAGTACAGTTGTGTACCTACCATAAATGTAGATATTCGAGTGTATTCACTGTTGCAGTCATTACACTTGGGTTATCCTGCTGGCAGGCTACCCGCAGTCGGCCTGAATTCCAAAGTCTTGGTCCGGCGTCGGTTGCTGTCGCCTCTTCCCTGACGTCAGTGCGCCAGGTTTATAAAAGATGCAGCCGATGCCATTTTCTTAAGTTTTTCTTGCCCCAGATGTCAGGTGCCCCCAAATTGGCAGGCTAAAAATTTATGGCAATAAGTATGCATGCAATAACATAAACATTTCCTTCATCTACAAGCAAATACACCACATAGGCTGTATAGGATAGAGAAGTACAGATAAGTCCCAGCAAAGAAGAGGGGGATGGTGGGACGGTAACCTGGACTGCAACAGTGAATACACTCGGACATCTACATTTATGGTAGGTACACAACTGTACTATGTTCATCCTGTTTCACTGTTGCAGTCATTACACTTGGGTTGAATCCCAAAGCTGAGGTAGGGAGGCTGGGCCTAAATAGGATTAGGACAGGCTATAAGGCCCTGCAAAACTGCAGTGGCAAAGCCTGCTCTGGATTTAGAGTAGAGAGGTAAATGGTAGTGCTTTGTGAAAGTGTGCACTGAACTCCAAGTTGCAGCCTCTAAAATGTCTTTGGTTGGTACCCTTCTGAGGAAGGCTGCTGAAGTGGCTGCTGCTCTGGTAGAATGTGGCCTAATGTCCTTAGAAATTGATTTGCCATGTTGTGAGTAACAGAACTGAATGCAGTGGCCTATCCATTTTGAAATAGTCTGCTTTGAGATAGGCTTTCCTTGTGATCCTGCAGCATATGCCACTAAGAGTTGCTCAGTCTTTCTGAAAGCCTTAGTTCTGTCCATGTAGAAGCGTAGCTGTCTGTGTATGTCCAAAGAATGCAGGAGTCTCTCACCCTTATTCTGTGGGTTTGGATAAAAAGTTGGCAAATGAATGGTTTGGTTAAGGGCCACACTGGACACTACCTTAGGCATAAATGTAGGGTTAGTCCTCAGAGAAACCCTGTCTGGATGGAAAATGACGAAAGATTCCACAGCCATGAGAGCCTGTAACTCTGAAACTCGTCTTGCAGAGGTTATTGCTGGGAGCAGAGCTGTTTTCCAAGATAAGAACTTTATTTCAGTTGTATTGCCTGGCTCAAAAGGCAGCAGTGTAAGTTTCTCCAAGACATAGTTGAGGTCCCGTGTAGGTATTGGTGCTCTCCTTGGAGGTCTTATATTTTTGACCCCTCTGAGGTATTGCCTTAGTAATGGGTGAGAAAAATAGGTGATTCCGTATTGTAATGAGCTGAAATGGCACAGGCATGGATTTTAATTGATGAGAAGGATAGGTCTGTGTCCAGCATCTCAGTTAGGTATTGTAAAATCTGAGGAATATTTGGTAACAGCGTATCAATTCCTTGTGCCTGGTTAAAGGCACAGAATCTCTTCCATTTTTCTGCATAAGATTTTCTGGTACTTGGCCTCCTGGCCTCCAAAATAACATCCATCACTGCTTTAGAGAGAGGTGTGTTCTGAATGGCTACATTATTCACCATGCCGCCAGATTTAGGGTCTTGAGTTGGCTGTGCAGGATCTGATTGTTTCATTGGGTCAGCAAATGAGGAATCAGAGGCAATGTCCAGGCTAGGCCTTGAGACAAGTTCTTTAGGATTGGGTACCAGTGCTGGCGGGGCCAGTCTGGGGCACTCAGAAAAAATTTTGTCTTCTCTTGTCTGACCTTTAGGAGTATCTTGGGAAGGAGAAGCAGAGGAGGAAAGGCATATACTGTTAGGGCTTTCCAGCTGAATGATAGAGCATCCAATTTCCATGATTGCTTTTGATAAGTCCTTGTGCAGAATTTCTGTAGTTGGTAGTTGTGAGGGGAGGCAAAAAGATCTATGTCTGGGCATCCCCATTTCTTTGTTATCATGCTGAAGACTTGTGGATCCAGTTTCCACTCGTGGGGATCCATAATGTTTCTGCTTAGTTTGTCTGCCAGAATATTTTTCTTTCCTGGCAGGAATTGTGCTTGCAAATGTACTTGATAAGTCAATGCTGTGTTCCACAAAGTCATGGCTTGTCTGCAGAGGGGGTAGGAATGTGTGCCTCCCTGCTTGTTTATGTACCACATGACTGTAGTATTGTCCATCCTTATCAGTAGTTGTCCTGGATGAAGAAAGTCCTTGAAAGCTGTCAGGGCATTTTGAACTGCTAGCATCTCTTTTTGATTGATATGTAGATGCATTTGACTTGCGGACCATGTGCCCTGAATACATTTTTCTGCCATGTGGGCCCCCCAGGCATAATCTGAAGCATCTGTTGTTATTGACTGCTTGGCTGTGGGTAGGTTGAATGGCTGTCCCTTGTTGAGGTGACAGGACTGTGCCCACCATTAAAACTCCTGTTGAAGGCAAGGAATTAGGGTAATCAATGTTTCCAGCCTGTGGCAATGTTGAGTCCAAATACTTTTTAGATACCATTGTAGTTTCCTCATATTCAGTCTGGCATATGGAATTAGCAGGATGTAGGATGCCATGAAGCCCAAGGCCTGCAGAATTTTTCTTGCAGTTAACTGGGTCTTTGTTGCCAACGTTGTGAAGTAAGAAGTCAGTTGCCTTTGTTTATCTGGCGTGAGATAAGCCATCTGGGCAGTTGTATTTAAGCTTGCACCCAGGAATATTATCTCTTGAGAGGGTACTAATTTTGATTTTTTTTCGTTTACTGTGTACCCTAGGCATATTAATAATCTTTTTACAAACGCCAGGTGTTCTAGTAGAATGTCCTTGTTCTCTGCCTGAATTAGGCAATCGTCTAAGTAAGGATATATTTGAATTCCTCTTTGTCTGCAATATGCAATTACTGGTGCCAGGCATTTTGCGAATACCCTGGGTGCAGTAGATAAGCCAAAGGGCAGTGCAGAGAATTGGTAGTGCATTGAGCCAGCTATGAATCTGAGGTATCGTCTGCAAGATTGTCTGATTGGTACATGCAGGTATGCCTCTTTTAGGTCCAAAGTTACAAGCCAAGCCTTTTTGCCCAGCATGGGCAGAAGCTGCTGCAAAGTCAACATTTTGAATTTTGGAATGAACAGAAATGTATTTAGAAAAGACAGGTCCAGTATTGATCTCCAGGCTTTGTCCTTTCGGGGTACCAAGAAACGTCTTGAGTAAAATCCTTGCCCCTGCTCTTGCTGTGGTACTGGCTGAATGGCCCTCATGTCCATGAGGGATGAAACTTGTTTTTGTGCCTCTGCTCATTGATTGTGTGGCAGGTCTGGCATACCTTTTGCCCTTGGCAGGGTGTGAAAATGGAACCTGTAGCCCTGGGAAACTATATTCAATACCCATTTGTCCTGGGTGATCATGTGCCAGTTTTGAGAAAAAAGTGCTAGTTTTCCCCCTAAGGGGGCTGTCAAAAGATAAGTGCTTGGTGCTGGCAGAGGGAAGTCATTGGGACTGTTTCCTCTAAGGCTGTGATTTGTCTTCTCCACTTTTGGAGGTAGAAGTGCCCCACTGTTTAGGCCTGTATGAGCCCTGGGGTTGGGATCTCCCTCTAGGGTGTCTGTATCTGCCTCTTTGTGGTCTGTTTGACACTGGAAAGGACCATTTCTTTGTAGGCCAGTTTCTGCTAAATCTGGGTGGCTGTACCTGTAAGAAATCCTTTACTGCTTGCATGGATTTCACTTTGTCCTCCATTTTCTTCAACACCTCCTCTGCTTTAACATCAAATAAAGTATCAGGCTGTAATGGAGCATCTAGTAATTTTGCCTTAACATGATCAGGTAGAAACTGTTCCTTTAACCAAGCATGTCTTCTAATGACAGAATCCGTAACTGCGGCCCTGCAAGAGGCCTCTAGAGAATCAAAACCACATTGCAATGTATGCTTTCCCACTTGTTCAGTTGCATGCAATAAATCCTGCATTTCCTTATTTTCTGCACAATCAGAATTTGCCAGCATTTTCTGTTTTAGCAGTGACATTACGTATTGCTGATATTTAAGCATATGAAATTGACAATTTAAGGCCCTCATAGCCAAAGTAGCAGAAGTGTAAACTTTTTTCCCCCATCTGTCTAGTGCCCTGGAATCCCTGTCAGAGGGGATATGGTTTTTTGCAGTAGAAGCCTTGACCCCTTTGGGACCCTGAGAAATAGTTTCTGGATCAGCAGCAGGGTTTTTATAAAGAAATTTATGTGAGTCTGGAACCCTGTAGTATCTGTCTGGTTTTACAGGGGCAGGGGGTAAAGAGTCAGGTGAAAGGGCGGACTCTGAAAATACATCATCTACAATGTCTAACACACGGGGGAATAGCAAGTGGCCTGTGCTGAGGAAGTAAAAGGAAATCTCTAAGCCTTTTCTTTGAATCTGAGTAGTCTTGGCTCTCCCAGTGGAAGTGCTCCCTCATGGTATGCAGGGTTTCCCCAAAAGAAAAATCCTCAGGAGGAGAGGCTGAAGGAATAGATTCTTCAGCATCAGAATCCTCATATGGAGGAAGAGAGCATTCCTGCTCAGAAGAGGAATCAGAAAAAATGGAAACCTAATCTGAAGATTCATATTCTGCCTCTTGTCTAGGCCTCTTATCAGGAGGGGGATGGGTACCCCTGATCAAGGTAATTAGGTCTTCGGCCATTTTGAGCATCTGTTTTTTAGGCATGAAAGTCTGTCCAGGAGAATGCTATACTTGTTTCTTTGTCTTTAAAGCTGCTTTAGTCTTTGCTTTAGAAGCTGAAGAAGGCTTTACATATAACTGTGTAGGTCTGAAAACACCCTCAGAAGCCGATGCCTGCTCAGTGGCTCCAGACCCATCTGAGGGAATAGTTTCCGAGTGTCCAATACCTTGAGTATCCAGAGGCCTAACTGGCTCCACGTGGGAATCGGCAGCGGCCTGTGGCTCTGAGGTAGCGGGCGTCAGGGGCTGCGAAAGCGCCTCACTGAGAACCGGCGAACTGGCGACTGGCTTAGCGGAAGCCTCGTTGTCGGTTTTGGACCTCGGATGCCTGTCCTTTTCCTTTTCCTTGCGCTTTTTATAAATTCCGGTCGTCGGTTGTTCCGACGGCATCATATAATTGAATCTTCGGCCAAAGTAATGAAAGGCAAAATCGTACCGATGCTTAATAGTGCGTTGGTTAAATCTAGTGCAAAAACGACAGCTAGCAACATTGTGATCAGGGCCTAGGCAAGGAATACAGTAAGAGTGAAAATCCTTATGAGGTATTTGCTTCCCACAAGAAATACAATTGTTAACTTTTTCTGACATCGGTCTGGAGCAAGAAAAAAGTTTCTCCAATGGGGTACTTAGCTTTAATGAAGACTTTGGATCTGAAATTCAATTTTGAAAATCTCAGGAGTCGGCCGACTTGCGAATTGCTTTTGCTTTGGGCACCGCGCGACAAGAAAGACTGAAGAAAATGGCATCGGCTGCATCTTTTATACCCCTGGCGCACTGACGTCAGGGAAGAGGTGACAGCAACCGACGCCAGACCAAGACTTTGGAATTCAGGCCGACTCCGGGTAGCCTGCCAGCAGGATAACCCAAGTGTAATGACTGCAACAGTGAAACACGATGAACATCAACCGACTATGACTTTTTTTCTGACTTAGCCGGGAGTGATGTTATTACACAGTAACACATTCCTTGTTATGCTTTCTGTTTAAATGGTGCACCATCTGATGTGTGTAGCACCTGCTTTCCACATTGCATAGCACTGAAACCATGATTGCATAAGCAGTATCACTTCTGATGCATTAAGTCAGACCATGGCAGACACTGAGCTTTATGCTGCTGACTGTTTAAGGCTTATTACAATGACCCTTTCTTCTTATGTATCGTATGTTGGTTAGTATTTGTAAAAACATATATGTTAACCACTGACAGCATGAATTCATTTTACTTGTATGAAGATTCTCTCAAGCAAAAAGTTGAGTTTAAGTTCTCCCCACACACCTTTTTCTCTGTGTGGGAATTACAATCATTTGTTAGTCACTGCAGGACTGGCTAGTAGGGCACTGTTCATATCACTTTCCATAAAATCATTGAAGAAGGAGAGGAATGTGTGCAAGTCTATTAGTCGCCTTTAGCTTCACCTTAAAAGGACTTTGCTAATCAATGTTTATTTTTTAACCTTATTTTAATGCTTTTCCAGAAACATTGTTTTTTATGATTATTTTAATGATTATTGTACTATAAAGCAATTGTGTAATTAGAAACTTATAAGGACTGAGAGCGACCCTATCTAAACCACATCCCTGATGACATCACAAAGAAAACTCAACCCATACACTAAATGTGGTAGGGACATGCCCAGGTACACCCCTATGCAGAATGCATAAATACTCTTTACTTAGCCACTGTAAGTTAGAAATCTTAGAGCAGCGCTCTTCTGCTGATTACTGCCAACAATGAAGACGATCTTAAACTATAACGTGGACTCAGGATTTGATTCTTCATTTACAAAAAAATGCCATTTTAACCACACAAATCAATGAATGATTACTTAACCAAAGCTTTACTCCCTAACAGGTAACATCAACTCAACAAAACTTTGAACCATGTCAAACTGCAAACATGATATAACAGACAAGGAAGCATCCAATCTATACTCAACTGGCGATCAAGTCCTCAAACAAACTGAGATTACTGAGAAAACAGACAACGGGGTTTACAGCATCGACAACCCTGGACAATCCTCTATTTACTTGTTTTTTTCTGTACAATAAACTAATTAGCCTCTTTTCCCTTAAACAGTTTATATTCTCCCACAACAGACCAAACCCCAGCAGTTTATCTGCTACACCGATGAGGCGCAATGAAGAAAAAAGATTAAAATGGAAAATAAATATAAACCAGAAAGCTGCACATGCTCATCTAGTTTTGTATCCATGTCTCTTATTCTAATTATGGACACGACCTCCCCTCCAAGCAGTAGGCCTAACTAGGAGCCTTGGGATTGTGCAATATTGAAGTGGCTGAAAAACACAGGAAAAATGAACCATATAGCATCATAGAAAATTATGAAGTCTACATCACATGGGATCACCCATTACCAACACTTCAAAAGATAGATGCGAGAAAACCAGATATAGTGGTCCATGAAAAGAAGACAAAAGTAGCATTGATCACTGAAATTTCTACACCCAGTGACTACAGTGTCTTCCATACAGACAGATACAAAGTCATAAAATATCATGATTTTCAGGCAGAAACCAGAGCGATGTGGAAGAAAGATACCCAGACAGTTCCAATAGTATTAGGAGCAACGGATCTTATAAAAAGAATCTACAGTCATATTTAGCAATACATGTAACTCCATATAAATTTCAGGAGTCATTACTGGGCACATTGTGGGTGCTGTGAAGAGCACTTCTGGCTGACATCAAAGACTGAAACAATACTAATTCCATGAATTTTAATCATACTTTGACTTTGAAATGGGGTCCAATCTCATCATAGCATTAGAAACCCAAATGATTTGGAGAAATTAAAAAGAGAAGAGCCAATCAGGAATCATAGCCTTACCCCCAGTCATAAGGCTTGTTTTTCTACACACTCCCCTGTTTAAGGTTATTTAAACAACTAGAATTGTAATGTTTTTTCAGGAAGGAACATTGCATCTGATGATGTCTGATAGACAAAAGTGCTCATTACTTTGAATAAACCCGACAACTTAAAGCTCAAAGAATTACTGCTTCATGTTTTCATTGCTTAATTTTGAGAATGTGTATATTCTATTCTAGTTAGCTGTCTGCTTGCAAAATATCTACAGAAATACAACAGGGGATTAGTCTGAACAAAGAGGCTTTTACTTTTGTTTTTAATTGTTGTTTCAGGGCAGAACCAGCCACTCCATTAGGTTTGGAAAGCCTATAATGGGACCTACTCCATAATAAGTAGCCTACAGTTTCTACTCTTTGGGTCACTTAGTAAAGAAGTTCTTTCCTCATGGTGAGGATCAGCATTGTGTTAAAGCATGGGCTATAATGGATGTTTTGTGAAACATGAAAGAAAGTTAGTTCTTTATGGTGGTGATCAACACTGAGGATAAGCAAGGGCTATAACTGACATTTATAAATTCTGAGATGGAAAATCAAGTTGGAAATGTTGTCTAGGTTGGCCTGGGGACCATCTCAGGTGAAGATTTAATGATCTGGATAAAAGAGGTCTGAGGGACCAGTTCTAGAAGCTTTGTCTGTCTGTGTTTGTGTATATGTGTGCATGTCATAGATAAGGAGCTGAAAGAGCTATCTGGTACCTGTACTGACTCCAGTATAGGCACTGTTATGCTTGTACTGGAAGTAGACTGAGATTCAGAAATGGCTAATGTGAGTGTTAAGTCCCAAGATGAGCAGCCAACTACTCATGGTTATCCTTTTTGATTCAGACAGAGGTCCAGTGCAGTGATTTTAAATGGACATAGAATCACCAGGGGGCAGTCTTCATGGTCATGCTACATGCTAATGAGGCATTCCAGGGAAGAAACAAATGCTAAATAGCCATGTGCTCTCCCTCATAAATGCCTGTGAGAAGAAAGTTATACAGTCATGCAATTCAGAGAATCACTAGGATGCATACATTAGCATGTCAGCTGTGTTAATTATCATGACTAAAATGTCATGCTCCGCCGTTACTTTGAATTGGGGGGGGGGTCATGTTACAGGTAAGGTTAGGGAGGATGAAGTAGAGAAGCAGTGGTAGTGGGGTGAGTGTGTGTATATGTGTGTGTCAGTTTGTAGTGTGTCTACAAGCCTACAAGTAATCTCAGATTATGCATGTGCATATCTGTGTGTGTGTGTGTGTGTGTGTGTGTGTGTGTGTGTGTGTGTGTGTGTGTGTGTGTGTGTGTCTGTGTGTGTATGTGTATAAGTTTCATGAAGTACAGAAAGCTCAAAAGAGTGAATGTCAAATGAGTAATCATTCTTGAATAAATCTAAAATGACTGAAAAAAATGCAATAATAAAACTAATTTGTTGCAGGGTAGCAAGCCCCCCACCACACCCCCAGTTAATTTTATACGTATACTCCAACACTAAGAAAGCACAACAGTGGGGTAAATGCAAATTCACTTACAAAAGGTTGACAACAAAAACTTCATCAGAAAGAGTGTTCAATAATATGAGAGTTCGCATTTTCTTTTTAAAACAGTGAAAAGTGTTTGCTTATATGAGTGCTTGCTGTTTTAAATTGTAAACATGTGAATAGATGACAGTGTATAAGCTCAATCAAGTGCGTGCATGTGTGTCATATACAGTGAGTGCTCCTCTGTGTGTGTGTTTGTGTGTGTGTGCGTGTGTGTGTGTGTGTGTGTGTGTGTGTATGTGGGAGAGAGTTCATGGGGGGGGGGTGCCAATGGTAATTACTAGCAGAAAGTGCCGTTTAGCACTGGTGGTAATTAACACCAATTTCAGAGACACAGAGGTCTTCCTCACTGTAGCTAAACATGTCTCTGAATCAAATTTTCCATGACTGTATAAACTGCATCTTGCAAAGGCTGCAGTTTTGTGTGTAGAAACTTTATGTGATGATGATGATGATGATGATATTTTTTTGCAAAAAAGCAAATGTGTATACTACTTGTTTGCTCATTGATTCATGATGTTTTGAATTTATTTTGCATGCCCGTTCGTAAGGAAATAATATTATTTTTTACTACTTAATTATTTTTTAATAAGTGACTTTAAATGCAGTACTATGAAAGAATCTATGGGCTTATTATGTTGTATGTATTTTTGTTCATGTTTCTATTTGTTTAAAATTAAATTATTAAGTTATACAAACAACATATCTTAGGAGAAGCTGCAGAGAATCAAACAACCAATATGATAAGCTGATTTTTTTCTGTGTAACTGATTTTTATAGCGCTATGTTTTGAAATGTTGAATTCTGAATAAATAACTGTGGTGTGTACAACAATTATATTGATACATTATAAGTTCTACTTGCTTCTTATGGAAGCTCATTGTTATAAGACATACGGTTCTTAAATTATTCATTGCTATGCTTACAATACAACCTGAACTGAGAAGCATATCAGATTTTTTTTTTTTTTACTTTAAACTGATCCGTTAAGAAAAGTTAACTACAGTGTGATGGCTTCTGGGTTAAAAAGCCTGATAAGGTTCACAGTCATTAACAATTATAAAGATGATATTACATTTTACATTTTTCCATTGGCCTTTGGAACCATGGAATTTGCTATATAAATTGGCTGATGTTTTTACCAGGTCAGGTTTCTTCAGAGGTGTTTTGAGAGATGTCTTTCAACAGTTATGATGGAAATAAGGCTTCGAGATATTCTTCATATGCGTTTCTTTGCTGTGACAGTTGGCACGTTTTTTTTTAAAGTCAGTGACAATGGCCAAGTATCATTGAGTTATGTAGTCAGGATACTTGTGGCATCATTCTAGGTTATATTTCATGACGTGATGGGGATGAAAGAAAAGGTTATTGTTTTTCTTTTACACCTTTAAAGTTGCTATTGAGCAACATTCTGGACACATATTTGCCCATGATTTGAAGAAAGGTATTTTCTTTTCCTAGTAAGCAGAGTCATTCTTTCCTTTATTCACTTTTTAAAATATTGGCTGGAAGGATAGGTGAAGCACTGTTTATAGAAATGACAAAGTACAGTCATGTCTGAATGGTTCATTGCTGTGCATATCTTTTCTGGCATTTCTTAAGGGGGTTTAGTAGGTCATGCATTCTGGTCATTTGTTTTTTATATATATATATATATATATATATATATATATATATATATATATATATATATATATATATATATATATATATATATATATTCGCACTCTGAGGTCGCACTACAGTGGGGAAAAGGGAATTTTCCCTTACCACACCATAGTACGACTGGAACAACAAAAGTGCTGCTTCGGTGAACAGCACTTTTGCACAAGTATGCTCACCAAATTGGGATTTGGTGAAAGATGCAGTTGAGCATCTGTATGGATCCTATATATATATATATATATATATATATATATATATATATATATATATATATATATATATATATCTATATCTATATATATATATATATATATATATGTATATATATATATATGTCCTGCAATGTTTATGGATTGAAGTTTCAAAATTATATTATCAAAGATGCACAAAAGAGAATTTTGGTAATAAGTCATTTGGTTCTGACATGCACTTAATGTTGAATTATTTTTCATAGCCCAGTGTGAAAACAGAAATAATATTCCAGAATGTACTTATCAATGCACCCCCACTTCACCAAGTTGAATCTGAATCACATACAACTGAGGGGCTAAGATGGAACACAGGTAAATAATATGTCGGGTGGGATCAGGTTTATATGATGCATGAAATGTCTTGTACTATATGAAAGGGAGCTTGGTTTGTCACTCATAGCTTTATCACTTATATGAAAGTCATTCCCTAAACACAGAGTGAAATGTATTTCATGTACCACACACTAAGTATCATTGGGCATGTTTCCGGCTCTCAAATGAGTGGCTGAACAATAGCTCTGATACTGATGATTATTTGTCATTTTGGCTTTCACAGGTGAATGAAATAGCACTTATAAATTGAGAAAAGTAAAATAAATCATAAATATCTGCAGCATAACACCAGTGGTTAGGTTTGTGATGCCTGTGCCCTGGCCCAGCAATCGAGGAGCCTCAGTCCTCACCGCTAATACCAGTGATGGGCGCCTCTTATAGGAAAAAAGGATGACAAATACACACAGTAAAGTGCAATTTCCCTTAAGAGCACACAGAGATCAGTCAGTCTGGGGCTGGTCGCTCCCTTGCTCTCCAGGTCCCCAAAAAGACTCCCCACTGGCACAGCTATAGGGTCCAGATTTCAGCCTATTGGCAAGCTAAAATCTCCAGCACCCTCTTTGTCCAACCAGTGCTTTGTGTCCCTGCCCAAGTAGCTAACACACACACACACACACACACACACACACACACACACACACACACACACACACACACACACACACACACACACACACTTTGAGAAGAGTTTATACAACCACACAGACACTCCTGGGGAAGCCTGGCACAGGTTCTCTAACTGTGCCACTTTTTCCCAGACTATACGGTAGTACCAGCTGCCTCCACCCACTAATATTTTCAGCTACTCAAAGGCCCTTAAAAGGGTGTGAAATTATTACTCTGCAATATTATTATCCAATTGGTAGTAAAGCCCAGGGCTAAAGCTATTAGAGTGGCTTTGTACAATTTTACCAAAGACATGCAAGTACTCTAAAGAGCTTAAATTATCTCTACTAAAACAGCCACAGTTGAAAGGGTTTAAAAATATTTAATGACAAATAGTCAAAACACAAGACGATACTTTTACTACACAGTGCTAGTCAAGAGTTCAGAGATCACAGAGAAATACTTAAAATAATTTAGTAGTACAGTTCTGACATTACAGAAAAACACTTAGTCTAATCTTTCTAGTTTCTAGCTATTTCTGAGAGAAAACACAAGTCTAAGATAAACTTACACACAGAGCAAGACAGTGCTGATAAGTTGGATGGTCAAGACAAAAATGCTTAATGCTCTCTGATTCTCGCTGTTTTTAAAATCACATTCCTGGTTCACATTATATAATTCTTCACACTTCCCAGGGTTCCCAGGCTAATGGAAACTACATTTACATTCTTCACCTCTGGGCAGAAACCAGAGCAATAAAGGACATTTATGCATGCAAATTCTGGCCACTAACTCTGGCCTTAAAACAATAGCAAAAATTCCTTCATCTAGACCGGTCAGAGCCATGTTTACATCAAAGGGTCACAACATGCTTTACATGGTCAGCAGAGTGCACTGTTGTTACATTTTTTTTCCAGTGTTCTAGCTGGCTAAGCTGCAGCCTTCACCTATCTTCACCCAATCTTCACAAGGTTTATTTCTTTTTCCACCTCCTGATTGACCATCAGCCTCCCTCTCAATTAATTGGCCCAACTGGTGGTGATAGCTGACTGAGAAAGGATATCATACTGCTACCACTATGATCCCTGGCAACTGACATGAAGACTTGTTTATGTCAAACACCCTGCAATGTCCCCATTCTAGTAGAATGATGTGTATACTCATATTCTTGTACATACCCTCCCGAAGAAGATATGCTCTCTCATAGGACTTCTGCTAAAGCAATGTGATAACAGCTGAGAGCACATCACCTGGTCTGAGTGCTATAGATTATTCCATCCTCAGGGACATCTGATTATGTAGTAGACCAAACCATCACCTTATGCCCATTACGGTAGAGCTATATGTGGGCCACTCCCACCCTGCTCCCCTGGTTCCTCCAGTGCCTGAGGCATAACTCAAACTTGGATTTTCTGGGTCGCAGTCAGGGCTCTACAGATCTGCATGATAATACCTGACATCATGTTAATTTCTGAGATGACCATGCACGCTATATCTGCAGCAGTAGAAAAATAACTTTCAAAGTGAAGGCTTGTGTCTACCTTTACTTTTATTTTTTCATTTATGTCAACTAATAGTCAGTGAATATGTTCTTTCTAATTGGAATTCTGTGAAGGAATTTCAGATGACTGTGGTCTTGTGTCAGTAGAATAAGTAAAATTTACTGACTGATGGTCTTTTGTGCTGACATTCTTTGTTGGTAGCAGTTAGAACAACCATCCTGACAATAATGTTTAAATACTTAAGTGGTATGGGACCTACTTTACATTTACTGGAAAATATACAGTATACATAGTCTGTTACTCACCAAGCATATGGAGTAGGAGCCTGTAAGCTTCTGTCAGTAGAATGTTAACAAAGATCAGATAAAATAAAAAAATGCCAGTTTAATTTGCTCTTCCAAGCCTTGAAAATGCTAGCTTTATTTCTACCTTTCAATTGGATTACAGCACAGTAAAGGAAGGAAGTGTTTGCAGTCAGGGAAAAAAAGCAAATAACAAAATGGAATTTTACCTGGTAGGCCAAAAGGCCCTGTAGCACCAGTGTCTCCAGGTTTTCCAGGTCGGCCAGCAGGAGAAGAAAGTCCAGGCTCTCCTGGGACACCTTGTAAACCTGGTAGACCAAGTTCACCTAGGAAGAAAAGAAGAGTTACTTTAATTTGTATCTTATTCTGCTGTAACTAAAGAGAGGCAAAGTTGTTTCTGTTGCAAAGTACACTGAATATTTTAGAACATATTTATTATAATATTAAAATGATCAATGAATTGTTAAAGTTACAATTAATTAGTTACCATTTCATATATAAAACTGGAACTTTCAAGATATCTTTTGTGTCTGGAGATTATTTTATTAATCACTTAATAGTCTCATCCTTTTATTTTATGAGATATTTTGTCTTTTTTTGTCTCTTAAAGCATGCTTACCTACAGATTATTTGTGGATGCTTTTGTGACATGTTCAGAACTGACTGACCTATCCTGCTCACTGGTGCATATATAACCACTCTTCAAGATGGCAGCTGAGAGAAGCTTGTCCATTATTATTTCATTAGGAATTCACACATTACTACATCCAGCACTATACAACATCTAGCACCAGGGTGCCACATACCAGTTGTCACAGTTACTATTCAACACTTCAGTTTGTGTTCTCACATGAGTATGGAAAGGTTGAACCCCCATCCACAGAAGAAGCAAGCTTCATTCACCCTTGCCTCACCCAAGGATAACCCAGGTTCATTCCTGAGTTCTAACAGTTGCAGATGGTGTTATTGCCATAAAATGTCTAAAAAATTTATTTAGACAACAGATTCAAATATATTTGTACTAACCTGATGTCCCTTTGGGTCCATGTAATCCTTGAATCCCAGGAATTCCTGGTAATGTACTAGGAATTCCTATAATTCCTTTCTCTCCTGGCTTGCCAGGCATTCCAGGATATCCCCTTCCTGGTAAACCTGTGAAGATGAAAGTGAAGGTTAAATATGCATTACATAGCAGCCATTTTGTTTATATAAGACGGTGGTACAATACTTCAAACTCCTGTCAAAAATACTAATTTCTTTAATTTTTCTCTGACAAGATGAGTGGACCACAATGTTCTGTAGACTTCGGCAAATCATGGAGTAAAAATGCATAACAGTACTCTTTGGAAAGATGGCCGGCCCTGGAAATTACCACACTGAGATTACAGCCCTAAAAGTAAACCCTGTAGTCAAGGATCAGGGAGTGCATGTTGACAGTAACCTGAGTTTTGACCACCACGTGGTAAAAAAATCATTCTACATTGCAAAACTTGTAATTAAGGACATGGCACCCAAGTCTAAGGAGATCACTGTTTCACTTTACTCAGCTCCCATGAGACCACTCACTGAGTACAATGTACTCATTGGCATGTACCTGACCAAGCCCTAGCGACCACGCACTAGCAACAGTTTGAGAGACCACAGAGGTTCCTCACCAAAAAAATACATGAAATAAACAAGTCCTATGTGGATCACCTCAAAGCCCAATCCCTGTACTCACTCTCCTACACACTGCTGTGTGGTGATCTATGCCTAGCCTACAAGGTGTCCTATGATCCCACACTGATAGATCTTTTGCACATCTGCAAAACAAATAGCATCAGAGATACCTGATCTAAGGAACTAAACCTCATCTGCGATATAAACAGTTAATTTTGGGGGAAGACAGGTAAGTATTTCAAAGATTACTGTTCTCTGGAACAGGTTTCCTATCCATGTAAAGCAAAGCTCATCCCTAACCCTCTTCAAATGTAGCTTGGACTAATGGATGGGAAATTGCAAATTTACTCCTGGATTGGCACCAACATTCCTAATGGACAAGGGCAACTTGTGAATGCTTGATGTTTACAAGCCAGTATTGTAACTGTAAAATTCTTTTAGGGTATTGACACATATCAGGAATATTTTGGTAAATTTGGAGTATGCTTGGCTAGGCTTAAAATGACTCCTAGGCCATTAGCCTAGTAACCATCTATGAACTTATGAACCTATGAACACATGAAGTCATGTCCCTTTCTTTAAACATGCTAATGATTTAGATATACTACTCTCAGCTTAATTTGGAAACTTATCTCAGTTTACACAGCTATAGAAACAGTAACTAACAAATCCATACAGTTAAAGTCCTACTTTTCCAGTTCATAAACCAAACATCGACTCTAGGATCCACCATGTCCTGTTATGTATACAAACGTAATGCATTTAAATGGGGCCAAAGATATCAGCTGATGCGCAGACAAAACCACTGCCTTTACTAAAGCACTGTCTGGGCCATAAAACTGAACTGGATTCAGAAATTGTCATACTTTTAGGATTTCTGCATGCATACATTGCAGAAAACCATACACTAAGCACATGTCCAGAATTCTGTTTTACTTATTTAAAACAAACGCATGATACCTCAATATGCATCAAAGCAGCTAACATAAAACGAGATAGATGTAACTGGGAGTGTGGATTGTTATAAAAACAACAATATGCTGTACAGAAAGGTTTGTGTGCATGTATTTTATATCTAAATTGCTGCGCGGTTCTCGACTGGTTCAGTATTAGGTGCATGTAATTTCTTGAATGTCGATTACTCATTACCATTAATGCTCGGCTTACTAAAACTATATACGAATTAGTACCAGAAACTGCTCATGAAACCAGCATTCGTGTATGAGATAAAACAAGGAGTGTCTCCCACTCCCCTTCTAAAAATTATCAGGATCAGTGTAAGTTGTTAAGCATTAACCTTACACATAGATAGGAAAAGAGAGAGAAAGAGAGACAGATAGACAGAACACTGTGATAGAGAGAAAGAAAGAGAGAGTGACAGACAGACATAAATGTCTCCCATAATTAATTAGTTTCAAATGTTTTTGTAGAGTTATAGCCATTAATGGTGGTGTAGTGAGCTACAGCCATGACTATGGCCCAGGCATCCAGAATTTGAATAGCAACTTTGCCACTTGTTGGCACAGACAGGGAAGGATGGGTGTGCTCATCCTGGGGGGAGGGTGTACATGCACTCGAGGCACATTGTTGTGGGCTTGATTTCTCTGGTGAAGACCAGGCAAAAACTGTAAGAGGCTGTTTGATGGTGGATGGGGCATCATGATGACATCACACCTTTGCGAAAGTGAGGGGTGGTTTAGCTTACACCCACTGCAGGTCCTGCTTTCAGGGTGTTACTGGGTATATGCATAAAAATGGAATGCAAACAGGAAACACTCCCATACAGCTCTGTGACATGAGCTGAGTATAGCCTGCCAGAAGGTAATGTGGGACTTGTAGACCCAGTGAACAAGGAGAGGAACTTGGGTTAGGTGACAGTCATCTGTGGGGAGCAAGGAAAGATGAAAAAACCTGTTTCTCTATATTTGTACAAGTCATCTAATAAACTGGATATTTAAATAATACTTCTGATAGTGTGGGTTGGAAGGATGTGCATGCATGGGGGATACTTTAATACTTCTGATAGTGTGGGTTGGAAGGATGTGCATGCATGGGGGATACTTTAATACTTCTGATAGTGTGGGTTGGAAGGATGTGCACACATGGGGGATACTTTAATACTTCTGATAGTGTGGGTTGGAAGGATGTGCATACATGGGGGATACTTAAATAATAATTCTGATAGTGTGGGTTGGGAGGATGTTTATACACAGGATTAACTGACAGATTTTCTTTTAACCTAATTTTACAATATAAAAGACATTCATATGGAGTAATGTTTTGTGGTATCGTTGCAAAGTCATTTGTGAATATGTGATGTCATTCTAGATGTGCCTTTCTATCTCTACCATCTTCAATCTGCATCACTAGCAGTCTCTCCTCATTTAAAACCTTGCTGCACTCACACCTAACTTCACAATGGAAGTGCTCCTGTTCCCATCCTACCTAATCTTTCTAATACCACTTCCTACTCTCCTAGAACTAAATACGCCATCACTGCCTCCTATAATTCCACAGCTCTATTGAACTATTTGACCAACTACTTAAGTTACCCTATGCTGCTACTTTTGTGTAAAAAGAAGTGCATTCCATCATTGTTAACCTTTTCTTATTATATTTACTTTGTATTCGGTGGTGGTGCTGCGGTAGCATTGTCGCCTCATAGTTAGACGTTGCCCGTTCGATTCTTAGTTAGAGCGTCTTCTGTGTAGCGACATATGTGAATGGGCGTTCCTTCGTTGAAGGTTGTGCGTTAGGCCCGGCAAGCCAGCACATAAAAATCTACTGCCAATCATAAGTGGACCGGAGTTCTGCTGTGGCGACCCCTAACCGGGAAAATCCGAAAAACACAAACAATGTACTTTGTATTCCTATGAGATAATCTGTAATGTAAATGTGCAATGTGTACTATGTAATTGTATTTTTCTGGAGCTTTTCTCCCCAGGACTCCATTGAAAACTGGCTCATTGTGGCCCAATTGGACTATCTTGGCAAACAAACTGCAAACAAAATAAAATAAAATAACTATCATGTTACAATGTTTGTATCTACTGCCCCTCTAACAGTCCTTAATAAAAATGATTCAGGTGCTATGGTACAGATGAGAGTGACTGACATGGGATGGGTAGTTACTGAAAAAGAGTACTGCAATTTTAACTGTAGTGTTTGCCTTTTCTTGTATGTAGTAATTATGCTTATTTTTTAATTATGTAATCAGTAAAGCTGGTAGTACATATTGCCATTAGCATTTACATATTTTTAATGGAGCTTCTCAGTTTTCTTGAGGTTCTTAAAAGCTTTAAATGTGTCTGTGACATCTTTTTTCTCCTTCTTCTTTCCAGTATACACATAAGAAGATCCTGTTTAAACCATACACTACTGGTATTATTTGCACAGCCTTCTTATTAATGTCAGTGTCTTTGCAGAAGTGGATTTATTGTATTGTGTACAGTATTGTTAGTGAGGTCTCATCAGCTGCCTGATGAAGGACAGGGATGCATTTTCCAGACATCATATCTATCCTTATGCATACCAGAATCCCACCAGCTTTGCATAGTCTATTCTTCCTTTGTCTATCAAGTTAGATCAACTAACATAATTATAATAAGATGCATTTCCATTTTGTTGCTGTCAGCATTTCTTTTCCATTATAGAACCGTCCATGAGATTTTGTTACTGGGTACATTATTTTATACTTTGTACTGATCGAAACAACTACATGTATGACCCTTTTCTCACCTTGTGAAAGTCCTTTTGCCATGCAGCCCACCACACCTTTGGTACAGACCATATTGCAGATCTGTAATTTGCAAAAAAAAAAAAAGAGAGAAACAAAAAAAAAAAACACATTTTCACCTCCACTGCCTCTGTAATGTTAGCATACAGAGAAAATAAAATGGATTTGCCCTAGAACTGAAACATTTAGAACCTTCCTCTCTAGAGTTAATTGGAACTTCCTCACCCAGCTCCCACTATATGAAGCAGTTAAAGCCTTCAACTCAACTTTCCTTAACATCTTAAATTCATTAGCCCGAGCCAGAAAAGTTTGAATAAAAGTTAACATATCACCCTGGCTATCTAAAACTACTGATACCCTTATGAAATCCAGAGAAAGGGCTTGGAAAATATGGGAGCAATCGAAACTCTCTACAGACTTGCAAAGGTATAAAGAACTTAGAAATCTAACAAAAAAACTCATCAACAAAGACAAAAAGATTTCTACTATAACTCCCCCCCCCCAACATTAAAATCTGATCCAAAAAAATTCTGGAATGTTATAAACCAAATACTACATCCTGGCAACCCAGCTTCACCCAACCCATGTTCAGACAGGTCACCTGAAGAGACAGCCAACACCTTCAACAGCTATTTCATTGATTTTATATCCAAACTATTCAATCCCAGCCCCCAGCCCTTGAACACCAGTGCTCCTAACTTCCTCCAAACTTCTTTAATTACTAACTCTGAAAAATACCTTCTCCTTCAAACCTGTTCCCACTACCTACATCAAAACTCTACTCTCTAAGCTAAAACCATGCTCTGTATCTGCTGATAATATCCCTTCACATTTTCTCCAGATAGTGACCAATTCCCTTGCTCTGCCTGTATCTATCCTAATAAATCACTCCATCTCTTAACTCCATCAATCTGGAAACAATTCTACACTCTTCCCATTCATAATGGAGGTAACTCCTTAGAAATCTCCAATTTCAGACCTAATGCTATCCTCTCCCCTCTCTCTAAAGTCCTGGAGAAATGTATACACAAGCAAGTTATGCAATATCTCATACAGGAAAAACTGCTCGCTCCCACACAGCATGGTTTCTGACCTAAGCATAGCACCACCACAGCTCTGCTATCTTTCTTCAACACTATTACTCTAGCCAAAGATGATCATAAACTCATCTCTTGTCTATTCCTGGTCCTCTCTAAGGCTTTTGACATTGTCTCTCACTCTCTGCTACTAAACAAACTAATAGACCTTAACATCTTTCCTGATACAGTTGCATGGTTCACTAGCTACCTCACTGACAGACTGCAATCAGTGAGATGGCACTCTGCACTATCTACTCCTCTTCCTGTAAGAATGGACATCCCCCAAGGGTCCATTCTTGGACTTCTACTTTTTAATATCTTCACCAGCTTACTGTACTCCTCTTGTCCTCTGTCTACCATTTCCCAATACGCAGATGATTCTACAGTCATCACTACTGCCAACTCACCCTCTGAAGTACTATCAGCTACCCAGTCATCCTTTAACTCAGTAGAGACATTGGTCTCAAATAACCAGATCATCCTCAACCCTAAAAAGACAAAATTGCTACTCTTTCTTCCTAAAACCGTTAACCACATCCAACCGTCCTTCTTCATAATGTTCCTAAACAATATTCCTATTGTAGTTGAAACCCGCACAAATCTGCTTGGCATTACCACTGATGATCAACTAAACTTTGATCATCACATAAATAATTGTATCAGAAAAACCCATCAGAAGCTAGGACTCCTTTATAGAAATAAAAAATTCCTAACCACTGAAGCTAGGATTACTCTTTCGCATGCCTACTACCTTGCTTAACATATTGTTCCCAAGTACTCACAAATCTCAACTCCTCTCTGCTTACCAGGCTAGAGTCGACTTATCGCAAGGTAGCAAGATTTGCAGCTCAGCAAGCCTATAAATCCCACCACTGTCTCTCCCTAAAATACTTGAACTGGCTTGACCTACCTCACGTGCTTCTCCATTCACAGCTCCAAATCATACACTCCATTCTATATCAACCATCTTTCAGTCCAGCTCTATCAACCCTCATCTCCCACTATTCTCTTACAAGATATCTCTGAAGTTCACCCCAAGACCTATTAAATGTCTACAAACCCAAGTTAAAAACTGGGTGCAACACATATAGCTACCACCCCTCTATTGCATGGAACAAACTCCCACTTGAAATCAGGACCCTCATACACCCCAAACAATTTAAATCAGCCACCAAAGAATACTTTAAAAAGAATTGGACCTGCCACTGTTCTCACCCTCCCTGACCATATGCATCTTACAAAGTAACCATCTATCTCCATTAGTCCTTACTATCCTCCCCTATATTCACCCCGTCGTCCCTGCTCAACCTACTCTATTTCCATCTCCCCTAGCTACCTCTAAACTCTCTTCCTTATCTCCAAATCTACATATACCCTGGAGCTGCTACTACTGCTTATGTAATACATAGTATAAATAGTATACTGTCTATGCTTTTTTACGTAACCTCCTATGCTCTTGTTGTTATCTCCTTTTCATGTTAAGACTTGTAAACATTTGTGACTACTGAATGTGTTGTTTTATAATTTACCATGTTACTCTATGTTATGTTACACTTTTGAACTAATTGGAGCTTTTCTTTCTGGGCCTCCGCTGAAAAAGGGATTCAGCTCAGTCAGACATTCCCGGTCAACAAATGTAAAATAAATAAATAAATAAACAAAATGACACTGGAGTAGTCTACCTGTAAGTCTCCTGTATGCACAGTGAATTTCATTAGTACCATGCAGTTGGTATGAAAGTGAAAACAAAATCTTCTGTTACCAGAAAAATATCATGAGAATCATTATCACCATTTCACTCAGTGCTTGACCCAGAAATCTCTGCATGGGGAAGCACAGGCATAAATGGGTCTATATTAGAACATCAAAGTGTCAGGTCTTCGAATGTTCTAATATCAACACCTAGTAACCGAATGCTGAAAATAGCGAATTTTTAGATAACCGAATTCTTTCCTACGGAAAGAATTTGGTTGTCCGTTATTGTTGCTTCCCTATTTTCAGCTCTGTGGTGGAAAGTTACAGTCTGGTTCAGGTAAATGTGAGATTGTGTGGACATGAGGGTTAGGATGGGATAGGTGAGTTAGGGTTAGGGCGCGGATCAGGTAAGTGTGCGAATGTTTGGACGTGAGGGTATCGGATGGGATAGGTGAGTTAGGGTTAGGGCGTGGGTGAGGTGTGTGTGCAATAGTGATGGACCTTAGGGTTAGGGTTTGGGTTAAGGTAAGTGGGTAGATAGTGGTGTATGTACAGTTTAGTGTAGGTTTAGATGTAAGATTTTAAGTGTATGTGTGTGGATTGCTGTGTGTTTGGTGTGTTTGTGTTGTGTGCATGTGTTTTGGAACAGTGAATTTTTTCCCCTATGAAAAAATTCGATGTTCTAAATTTTCGGTCTTACTGGTTTTTTGGTTACTAGGTATCGATATTAGAACAGTCGAAGACTTGAAACTTCGATGTTCTAATACAGACCCACATAAACCTCCCTGTCCCTGAATGAGGCTGCTTGTTCCATGAGAATGCTTCAGACTCTGGAGAAAGAAAACTTAACTCTGGTAGGTTTTCAAAGAAAGCTGTAGAGAACAAATTGGTGTTCAGAGATTTCACACATTGGAGATGCTTCAGATAATTAATGCAAACAGCTCCCTGTCAGAGGTATGAGAACTCTCTTGGCTGATGATGTCCATATAAGAATGCTGAAAACCCAGGAGGTTCCTATTGTTTATTTTTCCTGCTTTTTTGAGAATATAGAACCACTGGACACAATTGTCCCTTTTCATCAATGGCATGGAAGCACTGACCAGTTAAGTGACTTGCTCAGAGTCACAGCAGGTAAATGGTGGTAGAAGGAATCCAACCCTGTACCCTGGGCACAAGAAGCAGCTCATTAATAGCTCAGAACTTTAGACCTGTACACTAAATGCCAGGCAAGCTGTTCACCACTGCCTACTTTCAAAAGCTATTTAATTTCATAGATGAAAGAGCTTGGTGGTTCCCGGTTTATTAATAGAAAACATCACCACAAGACTGCTTGTCATAACTATGCTGCCCCCTTAATCATAGGGGGAGTTAGAAAATCTTTCCACACTACTCAGAGCTGTAGGACAACAACACTACAGTCCTGGTTGATCAGCTGCCCTCTGTCCTCCAGTACCTGAAATAAACTCTACCTTACTAAGGCAGAGATCCATCCATGATGACTTCTTTGTACTAAGATATGGTTGGATATAATTTGTCTTGTGTAGCTAGCATGGTAATTCCTGTTTCTCCCTGATTTTTAGCCTCACTGTTTCCAGGGTATCCAGAGGCTAAGAATGCTGATTTCACTGAAAATAAATTGACAAATAAATGTCCCTAATATGGAATATTTCAACACAATTGCTAAAAATGTCACTTATATGTGTGACTAACACTAGCATGATGCCTTTCTCCATAACCAAAGAAGCCTCCAAAGCCTGTCTTTGCTATGGTTGGAGATGTCATACTTTTTGGCAAGAGAAATGCTATTCTTTATCAAGTCATATCATGAGCCAGAGGAAAGATATGATGTGTCATCTTTCCAGCTTCATACTGTACTTGTTTGTTTCTGACTTGAATTGGTATGTTACTTTTGAAATATTTAAGTTACGTTTATAGGAATTTATGAATCTGTATCGCCTATTCAGTTTATCATTAGTTGAGCACAGTCTGTTCTAGAATAGCAGCCTAGCATGTTTGAACTGCTGGATTTAAATGTACATGATACTTGTGACTATCCCTTACACAGGTGCAGTGCTCACCATTACCCTGCTCTGTCCCATTCCCCTTAAGGCTGCTGAACACAAGTGTTTCAATTGCACTGTCAGCTGGAGTGATGTGTATGAAAGCTTAGCATGTTGTTATAAACCTCTGGTTTGTCATTTGTGTAGTTTCTACCCCTTGTATTACTTCACAGCATACTAAGTTAACTTTTAGTACTACTGTCTTAGGATACTTGTTTTTTCTTGTCTTCTGACCAGTATCTTTATAAACAAATCCTCACTACGCTGCCTTTCACAGCTACATTCAGCATTCTAGCATGGCCTCCTTGTTATGCTATAGTCTGTAGCTTGTCATTTATGACTAGATATGGACCCAGTGGATTTGTGGTACACTCATTTCTAGATACGTTTCTGCACTACAATAAATGTGACCTTTACCATTACCACACTCAGACATATGCATGGAATATATTATCGACTTTGTGAAGTCTCCTGAGTGATAGCAAAAGAATACCAAGCCACATTATATAGATTTAGTTTTGGAGGTGTATACACTTATTTGTGTGGTTATGTAGAAGCATAGAAGCTTTCTTTACCACCTTCTTTCTTCTCAGTCTTTACTGCAGGGACAAGTAATGCTTATCATTTCTAAACTTCTCCAAATTATTTCACAAAACAGCAGTCACACAGTGTTTGTTTTTTGATAAACAGTTTTAAGTAATAAAAATGTGTCTCACTGGAGGAGTAGATCGATAAAGGCCTGTTTATGGCCCAGACAACCCTGGTTTGACTACTAGCTCAGATGCTTAATATGCAGGCTGGGATATGGAGTGTGCTCATTCTGGGGGGAAGGAAGTTGATTGATTTTAGCCAGTCCAGGTTGCTGCTCCTCATGGTTTCTGCCTGTCAGTAGGGATGCAGTCACATGGGCAGAGGCTGGTGCTGAGATGACATGGATCTGTCCACCTGAGTAGCTCTTCTCAGCTGTGCAAAAAGGAGCATGGCATGAACTGATGTCAGAGTACAGGTGGTCCCTATGGTGATGTAGGTACTCATGTTACCATCCATCGGAGGGGTGAGGTTACATACATAAAAATACACTCTTTGCCAAGATGTCAGTGAGAGCACCAAACAACACAATGTCTGTCTGAATGATAACCCTTCTGGACATCTCCCACCTTAGAGGATCTTAGGGATAATTTCTCACCCATAGAAAATAAGAGGTATGAAATTCACTAGGATGTGGATTAATGGTAAGCTGTACAGAGTGGGAAAAGACAAAAGAAAAACATGTTTATGTTATGTTAGTTAATATTTAATACGTTACTGATATTCATAGTTTGCAGTTTATTGTTTAATCAGTGAAAAGATCAGTATATAAATATATATGTGTGTGTGTGTGTGTGTGTGTGTGTGTGTGTGTGTGTGTGTGTGTGTGTGTGTGTGTGTGTATAAATATATATATATATATGTGTGTGTGTGTGTGTGTGTGTGTGTGTGTGTGTGTGTGTGTGTGTGTATAAACATGCATGTATACCTACCTGGGGATCCTGCTCTACCTTTAATTCCTGTCAGACCATCTAGGCCTGGCAAACCATCAGGTCCGGCAAAACCTGTGAAAGTAGATATGTAGAGCTCTTAGTTACTTGGTTTATTACTTTACTTAATACTGAATACAAATTGCACAAAGACAATAGTAGATTACATCTGTAGTTTACTGCAGCTTCACAAAGGTGTGCAATATCAGTCTTCCTTTTATGTCAGATATATATGTAAAAAAAACACCTCCAGGATCCACCATCAAACCAGTTTAGCCTTATTAACCAATACTGCAACACAAATGTACCTTTTTTATATTTTACTGTAGAATAAGAAATGTGATACCCCACACATGTCTAGTTTAGGGATTTGCTTAGAATGATCACATAATGTCCCCTTTCTTATTGATGAACATTTGACAATATAGATGTTTACAACAGGAACCCAGAATGTCTGTGTGCATCTATTATTTCCACTTTAACTCTAGTCTGTGTTTATCCGTATGACAAAGATATGATTCACACCCTTTTGATTTTGGACATTGCTGCTGAACTCAACTTCCTGTTTACCTCTACAATCCTTCTCCATAAGTCCTGTCCTTGACTACTACCTGCAGTGATCCACACCTTCTAGTTACACAGAAAGATTACACTAAGTGTAGTCAACACTTTGTGCTAACCTTTACAAATCCCCCTCAATATTTAAGGCTGCAAGAAAACCAGAACAAAAACTAAAATTAGGAGGAAGAGGGTGTGAGTTATGCTTGTGTTGCTTGTTCACTCAGAACGGTGTGCACTTAGTGTACACATAGTGTAGATGTTAATGAATCCCAGGTATGAATTAAACAACACTTTTTGGTACTTACAGTTAAGATAGCAGCCTGGAGCTGAGCAGGGGCATTACCAGGAGTTATTAGGCATTGGTTAAGTTGAGTTTTGAAAACTTTTAGTTTTTCAGTTTGCTTTAACTGTAGGGATAGGGAGTACCAAAGTTTGGAGACATAATAGGAGTAGAGTGAGTCACCAGCCTGTAAAAGTGATTTATTTTGACAGCCTAGTTCCCTGGCTGGGGAATAATGTTTTATGGTGTTTTGTCTCCCTGGACCATTTACTGGTTTACATATTAGGTTAGAGGTAATAAATAGTTATGAGTAGATTAGTTATTGTGGAAGCTCTAGCTAGTTTAGTTGTTTTAGGGATATGCAGTGATGATTTGTTGTAGGTACACTGGTGGCAAATCGAGCAGTTTTGTTGTAACAGCTGTCAGCTTCATTTTTAGGTGCTATGAAGGTTAACTAGGATTGAGGAGGCATAAAGGACTGATAGTAAATAGGTTGATGCCATGGTTTTTCTAGTGCAGTCAGTGAGATAGTGTTTGGTTCTGTATAATAAACCAAGTTTCTGGTGTTTTTGAGCAGCTTGGAGAATGTGTAAGTTTTAGATCTTCATCTATTGTGACTCCCAGTAACTTTGTTGTGCTCTTTCTATTCTGGTGTTATTTTTAGAAAACTTTTCCTTTTGGTATAAGAAATGTTTTGAGATGAAGAGCATTAGTTTTGCTTTTAGAATTTAGAAGACGAGATTTTCTTAGCCGTGTTTCAATGGATGAGAAAGAGTACTGTATAAGGTCATTGCGTTTGAGAGGGTTGGGGCAAAGCAGATGAGGGTAGCATCATCTGCATATTGTATTATGATTGCGTGCTTGTGGGCTATGTAAAGTTTATTTATAAAGATAGTGAATGAGAAGGGGCCAAGTACTGAACCCTATGAGACTCCAATGATAACAGGTAGGAAGGGTGAAAAGTCCTGTAGTCATTTTACCACCTACTGTCTGTGAGACAGCTAGAAAGCTATGGAACCATCACAGAGCTGAGTGAGAGAGGTTGAGGGCTGAAAGGTTTTTTCTTTGTATATTTTAGTGAGAGATGGTGTCACATGCTTTTGACAGTGCAAGGAAAATGGACACAAGGAATTTTAAGAGAAGAGATAGATACATTTTTCCAGGATTTTTGATAGAGGTGTTAAGATAGCTATAGATCTACAGTTGGAGAATTCTATGGATGCACCCCGTTTGTGAAGGAGATATATAAAAAATACTTTTTGCAGACAAATGGGTCATAGTTTTCTGAGAAAGAATGGTTTATAAGGATAGGGCCAGGGTACTCAAGTGTGTCCGCTGTTATTTTCAGATACTCAACTGATAAATTGTCTTCTACTAAAGTAATTGATTTTAGTGTGAGCAGATATTGTTTATAGTTGCTGTTGGGACAGGCTGGAAACTTAACTGTCCTAGCAAAGTTTCTGTTATTCTTGAGTAAGAAGAGAACAGTTTACATAAAATGGAAACTGAATTGGGAAGCAATGCTGTCTTTGTTATTGTTTGTCGTAGGTGAGGGTGTGTTGGACTGGCTTGGATAAAGAACTTTATTTATGGAGACCAGATTAGAGCAACTGGTAGTGGGATTGCTAGTCTGACTTAAACCTTTAAACCTTTGTTTAGTAAGGTATCTAAGGTGTCTGAAATTTTGATAGGCATTATGTGTTTTGTTTTTCAACCAATCTGGCCATGCTTTTTGTATTAGGGCAATGGGTTGTTTGGTTTCTTTAGGCAACCATGGGTCTGGGTTTAATTTAACTAATTTTGAAAGAAGTGGTGCATGGTGATTCAGTATATTAATAAATGTGTTTGAAATCAGACACTGCTTTGTCAAGATTACACAAATACGTGAAAATGCATAAAAAAAGATATGAAGAATTTTATATAATTTTCTACGAAAATGATTTATAATGAGTTTTGAATATAGATTTAAGAATAACTAAATAAATAGATAAATAAACATATGCATATCTGTGTGTTTGGTGTGTGTTCTATGAGAGATATTAGATCATTGGAAGAAGAGGCTGGAGGGGTATAATCACCTCTTTATAACCTGTGAGACAATTTGTGTTTACAATATGTGAGATAATTTAGTGTAGTAATGCTAACAATGAGCTGTGGTATGGTTTTGTTAGTTGTAACCAGATACTTGAGATAACATGATGAAGTAATATTAACAGTGATCCATGGGGGATATTGTCTATAGAGCTTAATAAGCTGCACCCAATATTTGAGACGGTTTGCTATACTAATGTTAGCAATGACATGGGGTTATATTCAATAGGATTAACTCAGCTGTAACACAGTATTTGAGATAATTTGTCATAGCAACACTTACAATGACAATAAGGTTTTGGAAGAGAGCAGCCGATGAACAGACGTAACTCTTTTTACTTAAGCTTTAAAGGGGATTTGGTGACTGCAATAATATGCAACTTATCTGCCTGAATTCACTCTTCAAGCTAAGGATTTTTTATAACTTTATTTATGATACTGTCATTCATAAAGCAAACTCTATCTTAGTGGTGTGTGGATCCAGGAAGTGTGATGCACATACACCCATAGTGAATCCCTAAATTATGTATAACCCTCACTGAATCTCCAAATTATGCATATGCCTCACTGAATCCCCAAATTATGCATATCCCTCACTGATCTGCAACATTTCAACAGAAGTTCATTCTAATACTATTTTGCACCTAGAATTTGGATTTTGGCTTAAATGTGTTGACTCCAGTTTTGACAGTTTGGATTTTAATGTTTGCAGTTAGTTACATGGCTATATGGTAAACCTAAATAAAAAAAGATGTTTTTTTGATCACGGTATGGCTTCAGGTGTATTATTTTGTTGATAGGATAATAGGATCAGGGGTCATTCAAGGCGACTGAGTTTTACAACCATTTATGCCTTGCTAGCACTTCCCCTAAGATCATATCCTCTCTTTAGGAAGTCTAGAACAGTCAAGCCAGGGGTGAATTTGTGAATATCCACTCAATCATCCAGGCCTATTTGAAGGATGACAGTGTATCTCACTGCTTAATTTGTAGGGGTAGTATGTTGCAGATGTAGCAAGGTGCTGCTTGATGAAACTATTTCTTCACCATGTTTTATTTATCTGCTGGTGAAGATTTACATTCCTTTTTCTGGTATTAGTAAGGTTACATTAATACAAAAAGCACAATAATTTGTTCTTATAAGTAGTAATGCTGTTGCGTTTTATGTGCAACACAGCATTCACTTACTTCATCATGCCTTCCTTCCATGAACCATGCTTTACTTAGCCTGTTCATTTGAATGAGCTCATATCCACAGGCCTCAGTATGAATACCTTACTCAGTTGTTTTGCAAGTTCAGTTAGCAATATTATATTAAGGGTACAAATAGAAAGTCCCCTGTTTGAGCTGTGTGGGGGACCCTACCCCCACGTGACAGAAAGTTATGAATTTAAGCTAATAGACCAAATGGACTTATGTGCTCATGGCTAACTGAAGCAAATCCATGAAAAATACCAGATCCATGCAGCATATTAGACTACTTTTGTCAAAAAATTAAAATACTCAAACATGACAATAGAGCATCTCTCAATGAGGAGAAATAATTCAGATTCCTTTACAAAATACAGCAGCTGTGGAAAGTCAGTTTTATTTTTTAACACAAACATCTGTACTAGAAATTTGTAGATATAACCATGAGCTGCAAACACTGCTGAAATTAAGGATGCATTTTTAAAAACTAAAAAGTATAAAAGAAAAAGCAGAAATGGGAAAGTGGTGGCTAGTATATTCTATATTCCACATATGCATAGGAAGCCAATCTTCTTTAAGTGAACAGAATACAATGAGAAATATCATTAGATATACTGAGCGTTGAAATGTTTGTGACTGTGGCATTAACAATGCAAAGCCACCATGGAAGAAATGCCAGCCTCAGTCCTAAATATAATTACTTATGAAAGACTTAAATCTTTATTAAATATGCCAAAGGTTAACATTTCTCACACATACTAGGCTATGTCAGACCCTAATGCCAAGTCTGCAGATATACAAGAAGATTTACACAGGTACTTTGAACCCAAGAGAAATAACAGAGTTTGAAAATTTTAAGTTCATGACACAAGAACACACACACGCACACACACACACACACACACACACACACACACGCACGCACGCACGCGCACACACACACACACACAATGTACTATACAGGATTAAGGTTCTTGGCAACGAACTGTGAATTTTCACATATAAATAAAGATATAAAATACAGACAATTCCAACTATCAGTTCAGAAACAGAGAGGAAAAGCCATCATCCTAGCCAGATTAAAAAACAGAGCCAGCACTTATAATTCTGCAAGATCATTATAAATGTCAGACATACAGGAAAAGTGAAGGATGGAATGGAAAAGCAAGTGATAGAATAGATAGTGACAAAACTGTTGAAGATATAAAATATGATTAGATGAAAGAACATGAGTCAGAAGCTGCATATCTGAATGTGGACAAGAACAGAGATAAAGTAAGAACTCAGTCTTTATATGCTGTAGAGGACAATTGCCAGAGAGAAGAGAATTCCCAGCCAAAGGAAATATATGTGCAAAGTGTAATCATTTTAATCACTGTTTCAGAGGGTATACAAATTTCAATGAAACTGAAAGACCATACCATACCACAGACATAAGAGATGTGATAGACAAGAAGGCCTAAATGGACAACACAGAAAACCATAAATGCAGACTGTGCACGAGGAAGTCACAATAAGACAGAAAACAGTGAAACAGTGTTTACATAATTGTAAGCACTATAAAAAAACACACACACACAAAAAAAACAAGGGACAGGAAAGAGAATGAATATTTTATGGTCCCTGCTTTCCATACTACTTGTTGATCAACAGCCCCCTCCCACCATTTGATCCATTTGTGCCATGTCTCTGCAAGAAACCCATCATTCAGACAACTATTGGGGTGGATCAATATTTTTCCAGTTCTATGGTCTTAGCCCTGCATGCACTCAGGTTAATGCTGAGGAGGGGTGTGCAGTGGGCTGACTGTGGAGGATGTTCCCTCACATCTGCAATGAGTGTACCCTGCACACAGCCCTTCCATTATTCCAAAAACATAAGTGTTAAATTTTCCTGGTCTTCAGAAGGAAAATTACACCAACTGTGTATCTCCAAGTATGAGCAACCCTTTTCATCAACCTGGGAATGTGGAGCAGGGCACAACCCTTCACTTCTCTCCCTCCCTGCTTGAGGACTCCAGTGCCAGGGCTTCTAACTGAGCCCTGATCACCTAGGTCATAGTCAGGGCTCCATCCCTTTGCAGCATAGAACCAGGCTAAAGAGAATGAACCTTGACATAAGAAAGTAAATGAAATTTGATATTTCTGTTAATATACTGACACACAGCATTAAAAGTAACCCACAGTCAGGGAACAAAATCCATTTCAATGTACTAGAAAAGACTGATTATAACACTTTAAAGAATATATCATTATTATTACTGAGATGAAGCAATATCCTGCACACAGTCAGAAACTGCATTATGACCTTTGGATAACTTAACAGGTCCCTGAAGTACATGACACTGATTTTTGGTGTGAGTTCTGCATTAAAAAATATTCAGATTCTTAACAAAGAAGGTCACTGAGGGTATAGACAACATGGGTAGCTCTAGTAATGACACAATTATTTATGGAAGAATGTAAAAATTGCAAGACAACTTAGTAATATACACACTTAATATACTGGAAGATGATGGAAGAGTAAAAATCTGCTAGAAGTGAGCCTTAAGTTGTAAAATTTCATATTTTCAGGTAATACAATGTCAGCTGACCAAAATAAAGAAAAAACAACACATGAAGTTGGGGACTGGAATAATGGTAAAGATGTTTACCTTATAAACACAAAGTACTGGGTTTGATTCTTATCATGTGATGCAAGGCTAGGCTTAAAAAGGCCCCTACGGTTAATTGCCTAGTAACCATCTGTAAACCTATGACATGATACCATCAAAAAATGTCAAGGTAACTGTCCAGAGTTCTGCACTGTCTTAATTCTTGATTGACTGAATTATTTATATATCTGCTGGCATTGTTTTCTGATACTCTAAGTGCCTCAATTTTGATTTTCTCCTAATTTATTGCTTTCTGCACATTTTTTAGTCTTTTGTTAATTTAATTGCATTTATTTAAACTGTATTTGCTTTAATACTGTTACAGACTTAAGTGTGCTAGCTTGCACTGCATTTGAATTACGTTTACTGCTGTTTTAGCTGTTTTTCTGCAAAAAAAAAAAGTTCTAAGCTTGTTTCCCACACCTTTCCTGTAACTAGTCTAGTCCAGATACAGATTTGCTGTATCCAGGATTGTTTGTAAGCTTCTGATCCCCCTTTCTGTGTTGGAGGGAAGCCTTCTAGCTTATTAGTGGGAGTGGTAAGCACTAGGTAGGTTATCTACCACAAGAGGGGTGGCTTCTGGCCCAGAAATTGTAGTTTATTGGCCGTTTGGGCAGTTTTTCCATCCCTTTTAACTTTCTAGTATAAAAGCCCATGCTTGCGCTTGTTTTCCACCTTTCCTGTTACTAGTTTAGTCCAGACACAGATGTGCTGTATCCAGGACTGTTTGTCAGCTTCTGAGTCCCCCAAGTCTGTCTGTGTTGGAGGGAAGCCTTCTAGCTCATCAGTGGGAGTGGCAATCACTAGGCAGCCTATCTACCACAAGAGGAGTGGTTTTTAGCCCAGAAATTATAGTTTATTGGCCATTTGGGCAGTTTTTTCATCCCTTTAAACTTTCTGGTTTAAAAGTCCACATTTGCACGGGTTTGCACGTGTTTAAGCTCCGTGGATCCAGTTTTGGTGTGCTGCAGACTGCAAGAGCATCAGGAAGGGGAAAGAGATACTCTAAATGCCTCCATTTTGATTTTTTTCCTAATTTACTGCTCTCTGCAATTGTTTTTAGTAATTTTTTAATTTAATTGCATTTATTTAAACTGCATTTGCTTGAACTTTGCTACACACTCAAGTGTGCTAACTTGCACTGCATTGGAATTTTTTACTGCTGTTTTAGCTGCTTTTCTGTAAAAAAACAAACAAAAAAAGTTCTAAGCCTGTTTCCTGCCTTTCCTGTAACTAGTCTAGTCCAGATACAAATTTGCTGTATCCAAGACTGTTTGCAAGCTTCTGCCCCCCCCCAAACCTTACTGTGTTGGAAGGAAGCCTTCTAGCTTAACAGTGGGAGTGGTAAGTACTAGTCAGCCTATCTTTCGCAAGATGAGTGGTTTTTGGCCCAGATATTGTAGTTTATTGGCCGTTTGGGCAGTTTTTTCCATCCTTTTCAACTTTCTGGTTTAAAAGTCTGCATTTGCACTTGTTTCCTGCCTTTCCTGTTACTAGTCTAGTCCAGATACACATTTGCTGTATCCAGGACTGTTTGTAAGCTTCTGAGCCCCCCCAAGCCTTTCTGTGTTGGAGGGAGGCCTTCTAGTTTATCAGTGGGAGTGGTAAGCACTAGGTAGCCAAGCTACCACAAGAGGAGTGGTTTCTGGCCCAGAAATTGTAGTTTATTTGCCATTTGGGCAGTTTTTCCATCCCTTTCAACTTTCTGGTTTAAAAGCCTGCATTTTGGTGGGTTTATGCTTGTTTAAGCTCTGCCTAGTGGCGTTGAGCTGAAGTAGACTATTACTGGTGCCAGAAAGTCTGCTCTTCAGTTTTTACCTTGAATCTTGCTAATTCTTTCTCTCTTGCACTTCAAATAGCTTAATCACTTTGCACATCAACAGGTTTTTGTAGCAATTATTGTAGCACACCTAAGTGCCATCAGCACTAGTTGCTCTTCACGGAAATAGCTCCAGTACTTAGTAGTTATGACCACCCCTCCTGGCATGATTAAAGGGCAGTTCCCTGTACTTTCTCCTATTAACCTGGTGCACTTGAGCATTCTGAGACAGTGTAGCAACTGCCTCATGTACACAGACAATCCTCTCCTCTTACCTCCCAACACTCATACTTGTGAGAGATGCACTTATATCACCAAATTGGAAGCTATGCACTCTCCAGCCAAGACCGGACTAGCTGGTCAAGAGGAGAAGATCAACACCTGCACCACACCACATGGAACACATAGCCCTCCAGAACACCCACCATTACATCTCTCACATAAAAACACAAACTACACACCCACCTTCATGGAGTCTCTCAATAGAAATTTACCCAAACAGCAGAGACCTGCAAGACAGAAATGCACTTGACCACCACAACACAGCACAAAACACAGGACACATAGCTCACCTCCACAGTGTGCCCTTCAACCTAAGCCCCTAAGGCTAAACACCTTGCCCAATACACTAATCATAGGTGACTCAATAGTGAGGCACACAGATGTCCCACTCACTAGGTTGAATAAGGAGAAGGTAACAGTCAGCTGTCTATCAGGTGCCAGAATCTGACACATAACACATGCACTCAGGTCACTCCACAACAAGTACAAGTATGATGCTGTCATTGTCCATGTGGTTGTGAATGACCTGAGATTCACCTCCCTGGACTACATGAAAAAGAGACATAGTGGAGCTCTCAGATTATGTGGCCCAGGCAGGTATGACCCTAGCCCTGAGCAGTATCCTACCATCACCCAGAATGATACTGCAGTAAAAACAAAAAATGACTGACTTCAACTATTGGCTAAGTTTCTGGTGTCATTCTAAGGGGATCCTCTGCTTGGGATGACATGATTGACAGGCCTTGATGCTTTGCCAGAGATGGCCTGCATCTGTCACCGCTGGGTTTCTGGGTACTGGCTAAGGCTCTTGCCATGCCTATAGTACCCTTTTTAGGCGGTGTTCCAAAGAACAAATTACCACTGTAACAGCTATAAATAAATGCAATCTGAGGGTCATGCTACTGAACACTAGATGCACTTGCTCGAAGCACTCCTCAAAATGGAGAACATTGACATTTGTGCTGTAACAGAGACCTGGTTTAAAGCAGCAGAAAGCACCCCTGCATTACCGGGCTATAACTCATTCCACACCTTTCGGCCCCAGAACATGGACAGAAGCTCCAAAGGCAGTGGTGTCTCCATATTCATAAAGGATATGCACACCTCCAGACTAGTAGCCCGGCATAATGCATCTGAGATACTTCAGGTACAACTAATATCGGGGAAGACGGAGATTCAGGTCATAGCCTGCTACAGGTCCCCAACCATGTCCCAAGGCTCTCACTCCATGTTCCTAAACACCCTGGAAACTATTAGGGTCCAACCCAACACTCTCATACTAGGGGACTTCAACTATCCCTTCATCAACTGGGAAAACTACTCAAGCACCAATACACTGGCCCAACATTTCCTGGAATTCATCATTTCCAATGCCCTGGAACAGCTTACTCTGATGCTCACTGGAGGAAGCAACATCCTTGACCTGGTTATTACTAACATGTGCGACCGTTTCTCTACACCAATAGTCAATCCCTCCCTAGTCAGATCTGACCATAAACTAATCACCATGGAAATCCACATCTCACCTACACCCCCTGCAATGGTAACCACCTTGAAAACTCCAAAACTGACTCTGGACTCCTAAAAACAAAGGTGGCTAACTTCACGGCACCCATGGCAATGGAAAATAGCTGCATGACTGCAAGACACCTTGTGTCTGTAAGGCAAATATCTTAGCCATTATGCCAACCTTATCTTGCATCACTAAAATTATTCAAGCAAAATTTGCAATACTCTGCCAGTGTTGTCCCATTTGCCATGGCCAGTGACCCCTGACTAATATATACATCACTTTGTAAAGCTTTACAGGCTACAGCAAATGAATCTTGATTTGTTATATCTTGGGTGCATTTAAGTAACATTACTACTTCTTTCCTCAGATAATCATGTAATTTGTCCTGATGAACATGTCACAATAAACATATCACATTACTTTTTAAGAAGATGTCTGAGTAGTGTCATATATTCTGTAAATTCTATTTTGGATCATAGCATACCAGTTTTTGCCTCATATTTTTGGTTTGTTCCTCATAAAATTTGTATTTTTCTCTCAAACCACTGAGGACTGGAGTCACTAAACAATAATAATAAATAATGACAGCCATTTGAGTTTCAGACTTCACATGCTTCAGAAAATACATAACAATATAAAACCTGTTATTTTAACAACTATCTAATTTTATTGGAGCAATATTTAAAATATGTCCCTATTTTTGGGCCTTTGTCCCCCCATTATTTGTGGCATTGTCCAGATTTTTTGCTCTGAGAGGTATGGATCATAGGCACGTACTGTAGCAACTGGTAATGCACCAAACTGAAGAGGTTATACTGAGCATTTAAAATGGCTATGTTCACTGCTGGTAAAATTCTTATAAAATCTGTCTGCTTATAAAATTAAGCCATGATCACCAAAAGTGGACAATGTTAACTAGGTATCATACTTTTGTATGCAGAGTCATAAAAATGTCACTCAACACTTGCCTCTGGGAAGTTATTTTCAATTTTTCAACAAGTCTTAACTTGTCTCAGAATATCTTAATGAAACTGGAAAATTAACTCTGCAACTCCCCCATATTTAAATCTACATGTAACTAGGTCTAATTCAAGCATAAGCAGTCACTCCCTTGTGGTCATATGTCTTCAAATTCATGTGCTTTTCTTCATTTCCTCCATCTTCCTCTTCATGTCACTAAACTAGTTACTAGAAACTTTTCATGTGACATCCCCCTTAAAAATATATGGAAACTTTGAATGCATGGTTCCCTTAGAAAATGTAATTTGTTTACGTCTCTTGTAATTTTAGGAAAATAACTTTTCTTAGAAAAGTTCACAGATATGCTCTCATATTTAACATATCATTAGAAGTATGCATACGTATAAAACAATCAAGTTGTGATCACAATGCAATAATTAGACGTCGCAATACTTTAACTCGTTTGGAAAATGTACTATGAATAATCAGTACACGTTGGTTACTACTCTTTGCAGAGCTGAACATTTCCATACCTTTCATAATGTTGATTTTCATTGCGTACCCCAAGTCAATAGGTTTCTTGTGAACTGTTAATCAACATATTGATTCATTTGTTCTTTGTTGACTGAGATAGTCCCACTAGGCTAATGTCCTCTTTATAGGGGAGATCTGAGGTGGTATTTCTACTACTAGGAGAACTTTGACCGGGGCATTCCTACCCTATAGAGCTGCTAGATGGAGCCTGAGGGCTCCCACAGCAGCAAGGAAGAGATCTAAGAGAGGCAGCAGCATGGAGGAGGAGAGAAAAGCTATGGAGAGTTTGGAAGTGGGAAAATGAGATTCTGGAGGAAATGTTGTTCAATATGGAGTATCAGAGTGCAGATAAAGATTCCTGTGTGGTGGATGATACAAATGAGCATCATTTAGCTGTATCGATGAAGAATGAAGTAAGTGAGTCCACTGGAATGGTGCAGGTAACAACTGGTAAAAAAAAAAAAAAAAAAGAGGAAAACTGAGAAGGAGTCTTGTTCTGCGGCAGCAGAGGATATGATACTCAAAACGTTTGCAGTAGTGCCAGCAGGTAAAAAAAGGAGAACAGCAGCAAAATGTAAGTAAAACTGTTTTAAAAGATGAGAAGACCAATTGTAAGAATAAGAAAAAAAACGGGACTGTAATAGATATTATGCATGGGACAATTTGGCAAATATAGGGTCAAATACTTTTGTAACTTAACATTTGAAACTGTGGGACTACTAATGAAATTTCTGGAACTGTATAACTTACACATTAATAAATTATTTGTTTTCTGATAGTAACGTAAATGTTAAAAATATTACTTTGCAGTTTAGAACTTATGAAAAATAAAAAGACATTAAACAATGCATGCATGACTTGTGAAAAGCTGTTAATAACATTGTGAAAATTAGGGATGAGTGAAACTTATGGAATGGAGGGTGAAGGTTGGAAACTATTCTGAAATAAAAAAATGGTGAAATTTGCCAAGTTTTTTTTTTTTTTTTTTTTTTGTGGCTGTTCATAGAGGGATATTAAAATAGGTTAGCCTAAATCATATTTTTTGTCAGGACGTTTTTCATTTAATTAATAATTGTGACAAGGTACAATGTAACCAGCATGGGGAGAAAGGACATCCAGCAAACAGATGTTTGTCTGAATGCAGGTTGTTTAAAAAAGCGACACCTTTGAATGGACTGTCAAGAGCAAACATTGACTAATGAAAAAAAGGGCAAGGAAAGAAAATGTACATGCAGAAGGACAACAATAGTCTAAAAGAGTGAGAGTAAACTAGGTGAAAAAGAAACTGTCGAAGAATACAATATGGAGGGGAAAAAGGAGGAGAGAGTTTGCATGGAGGATGAAAAGTCAGGAGAAGAGAATGACACTAAGAATTTTTTTGAAGTTTTAGCAATGAAAATTCTGATTCTGAGGATTAAGGATTATTTATTTGTACATAAACCCAGAAAAATATTCAAATGGATAAAGAGTAAAAATAAGAAAAAGATTTAAAATGTTTTCCCCAACTTAAAAAAGAACAAAAAGCAACACTTTTAGAGTAGTTTCAGCAAATTTGAACATTATTATTAACACTGTAAGGAGGATACGGGTACTGGAATGGTGTGCTTAACAAGTGAAGAAAGACTGCAAACAAAAAAAATTGTGGGTTGGAAATCTAATATGGAACTTAGGAAGTGAAAGTTGTTCTGGAGGGGCTGTGTTATGTAAAAAGACAATGAAAAAACTAGATGTAACATTGGTAAGGATAGGCGAGTTAATTATTGCTGCTGTAAAGTGGAGAGAACGCGTATATAGAATGTTTAGTATTGTATGCATATATAATTAACAAGGAAAGAGAGAGGATCTGTTTTGTCAAATATTAGACTATGTGGTGGTTAACATGAAAATTATAGTTTTGGGGGACTTTAATTATGATTTAACGGGAAGGAAGTTAAAAGAAAGGGAAAGATGTAAAAATACAGGAGGTGATTAAATGTGGTAAACTAGCCATGAGTAAAAAAGTCAATGAACTTATAGAAGGAGGACACTTAAATTACATTATTAAGGCTTGGGATTAGAAGATGGTGATACATTTGTTGCAGGTTTTTCAGACCTTTTAGCAATATGGATGGAAGTGATGGAAGAAAGGTATATTAAAATAGGAAAGAGAATAAAAAGAATAAATGAAAAATGATAAAATGATGGGGTGAAATTTGAGAGTGGGAAGCACTGCAGTTATGGAAGAATCATATAACCATGAGGGACTTTTATAAAAACTAGTCTGCATGGTGGATTGAATTTAAAAAGAAGTACAAAAATAATTTTAGTGTCAGGATGATGTAAAAAGGTAGAGACAATGAAACGTGGGAAAATTTATGGAAATTACTGGAGAATGTAGAGAATAATATAAGAGATTAACTAATGTAAGAGAGTATTATGGTATGGAAATATATATAAAAGAAATTGAGAAAAAAAGGAATTCATGTTTAGGCAAAGATATTTACAAGGGGGAAGCAAGGAGGTATCTGCGTATATGTGCAAAATTGTAAAGGAGAATATCAGCATAATGAACAAAATGAAAAATGTAAAAGGGGAGGTAAAAAGCACAAAAAAAACAAATTCTAAGTATTGCAGTACAGCATGCAGAAAATATGTATAAGAGAACAATGCTGGAAAATAAGAAAGTAAAGTAAAGAAATTTTCAGAATTAATTAAGGAAGAATTTGAAAAAGAAATTGCCGTTAATGAATTGGATGACTTACTTAAGAAAGTAAATGTTGATTCAATATCAGGCCCAGATAGTACAGAGTATAGAATATACAGTATACAAAATTAATGGACTGGCAAAGAGGGTATTTTGTAAATGTAGTGAATAAATAGTTGAAGGAAGGTTTTGTTTGTCAAGAGTTGTTTAGTCAGATATTAAATGTTTTATGGAAGAATGATGAAAAGAAAGAAATAAGGAATTAGAGACCCATCATGCTAAATAACACAGATTATAATTTTTTATGGGAATAATACATGACTATGGAAGAAAGGAAGGATGAGGGATATTATGGAATAATGAATATATGGCATAAAAGGGAAGGGATGTCAAGAATTGTTATTAGATGTAACAGAAATATAGATGATGTTATAAGTAAAAGGGAGGATGGGAAACTTATAGTAGGTGATATTAAATTGATACTATAGTATATAATGATCTGTGGAATGTTATGGAGAAGTATGGAATATGTAATAACAATAGGAGAGTGTGTATTTTAGCATATCAGAATAAAGGAGTGAAAGTGTTACTGAATCAGTGGCTGAGTGAAGAAATATGCATGAAGTGTGGTATAAACAAGGACGTCCATGAGTAGAATATTGTTTGCACTGGTGATGAGAGTGATAGCGAGTGAAGTAGCTTATAAAATGAAAGATACTAGATATGTGTTGCAAAAGCATGGTGTGATACCAGTAGTACTCACATATAGGAGATACAGTTGTAGTTGCTAAGAACAAAATGTGGATGAGAGAAGTGCTAGTTTGTCTGAATGGATGTTAAAAGGAAATGAAAATGACCCTGAATAAAGATAAAAGTAAGAGTTTGGGTGATGAGGTGAAAATTAGGGGTGTGCCTTTGTCAGTGAATGAAGTGCCTTTGCTAGGAATAAAATTTTGGAAAATGATATAGTTAAGCTGTTATGGGAAAGGTTGATAAAGAAAATGAAAGATATATGTGTTCTGTAGGGGTTGCATAAATTAGTGCTCAGGAAAAAGGTTTATTTGGTGAATTTGGTATTATTGGGACAGTGCCAAATGTTTATACGATCCCAGTAAAATATTAAAGGGAAATTGTGCAAATGGTGTTTTCTTTCATGTTGGATTCAAGATTAAACCCGGTGAAAAGAGGTGTCTTGTATATGTGTGACGTTGAAGGGGGTTAGGGTTACTAAATCATTTCTGTTCCTCTGCTTCTTTAATCTTGTATATAGCATTAAAATGTATACAGGAAGAAACTGAGCATTTACCAGTAAGCATGTTTAAATATAAGTACAGAAAATTCTGGGAGATGATAAGAATATGAAAAAAAAGAAAAAGAATATGTGAATGAAGAAATTAAAATTATCATGAAGGAATACTAACATGGAAAATAAAAACTGTATGATATAGACAAAGATAGAAGGATGTATTGTATGATAATGTGATGAAACAATATTATTATGTAAATCCATGAGAAAATTAGCCAGAAGTGATTACAGCTATTAAAGCAAGTAAAAAAGTACTGTACCAAGACAGTAGAGTGTCAGGATTTCCTATGGAGACTGGCAGTAAATAAATTACCAGTAAAGGGGAATATGCTATATAAAAACAAAGTTGAAATAATCTGTTTTGTGGGGGGAGGAAGAAGCAACAGAGCATGTTTTATTTTTGAAATGTAAAAAGAGTGGTGAAACTCTGGGAAAAGTTATGTCAATTTTTTTTTTTGAGAATATCAGTGGTATAAACAACACAGATATGAATATGATTATGTATGAATATTATAAGAATAATGAATATGTGTGAAGGGTAGATAAGAATTTATTTTATGTAATATGGGTTACTTGGAATGACATACTGAATAATATTTTGTTCAATGGGAAATTGATTTTGGCAGATATATTGCAATATTCAGATTATGGCTGTGGAAGAAGGACTGGGATCAATTATGGAAGAATAACAATGAGAATATTATTAGAAAAATGGCAAACAGTAGGAAATGGAAATGTGTATACATGTACCCGTAAATATATAACTTTTGAAAATATGCAAATAATGTTTTTCGTTGTGCTAAATAAAGGATCCTACTTTTTCATTGGGAGCTGTGGGATCCTTTAGAAACACCTGAGCTACAATGAAGCCAATCGGTCCTCAATTTAACATGTTATTCAAAGGATGACATACTATACTGTCATCAATCATAGAACCCCAGAGTCTTCTGGTTTTCCAGCACCCAAGGAGAGTGTGCTGCATATTATGTCAGTGACACGGTTTATTATTATTATTATTATATATTAAATGCTTATGTTTAGTTTTCTGACATTAACATTTTAAATAGAATGGTAATGATTATAAGTTACCATGTAGTACAAAATATTCAATTTCTATGTGCCATACCAGTAATTGTGCATGCTAAGGCTTTCTCATTTTTACCATTGGAAGTAGAGTGCCTTTTCTTTGTGGTTATAGATGGCTATTCACATTGCTCTCTGACAACTGTTGTGCAATACATGACAGAAGAAAAATATTTTTATAAGCACTTTTTGGGTATGTATGTGTTGCACTTATCTGTTTTTTATCATATTATAGGTTGGTGGTGGGAGCATAAGGCAGAGATAAAAAGGAGAAGCAAGCCGAGGGTAGAACACAATGAGAACAGCAGGATGGAGATAGGAAAATAGCATATCTTTCAACATCTTAGCTCAACAATGTTAAACAAATTCATAAATGCAGTTGGTAGGAAAATGCCAATCTACCAGACACAATTTACAACCTAGTGATATGAATGTTTCATTTCGTGGAAGTAGAACCCATTATAGCAAGAAAAAAGAACTATGCCTGAATGTATTTGAATATATGCCTTCATCACTCATATTGCTTGAACCAGTGCATTAGCTAGCCACATCACAAATTCATTTATAGGGCAGATGACAGCACAACTCATTTCAAGGGAATAGAACATGTGATATAAAGAAAAATGAATACACTTGCATGCATTGAACCCTAGCCTTTGTCACTGATATTCTCTAAATCTGTGTGTTAGACATGCCAGGGAAACACTCATTGGATCAGTTGTTGAAAAACACATTTCAGGGGAATGGAATCCATTATAACAAGAAAAGAAAAATATCCATGAATGGATTTTAATTTCAATCCCTGCTTTTATCACTGCTAGCGTCTAGATCAGTGGATTAAACACTTTCAGGAAAGGTTGTTAAAACACCTTTCAGGAGAACAGAACCCATGACAGCCAGAAAGGAGAAATAAATCTGAATAGATTAAACCCCTGCCTTCATCACTGATATTCTGCAGAGTAGTACATTAGCATGGCATCCCACAGGAGCACTCATAGGAAATTTATCTGAAAAACACATTAGAATAATATTGACTGAAAACTGAACATTGCAAAACAACAAGCAACCATCGCGGATTAAAATACCCCACCCCCAGGATATTGACAATATACACAATACTGCATGAGTACACTGATCAAGGGTAGCTGTTACATACACAAATTATGGTCACTTATTTCATATTTATATGGTAAGTAATTAGCTCATACTATGGACCTTTCTTCACATTTATCATTAGATGGGAAATGCCCTTTCTTTTTGTTTTATGTATAGACATCACTGTTGCTCTCTACAACCTGTTACACAATGAACCACCACAGACTGTTGATTTTATTATTTTTTTCCCCTTTTTGAGAATGTGTGTGGTTTATTGAAAGGGGGAGGAAATAAGGATTAAGCAGGATGGAAGTGGGTGAATGAGAAATATAGACCAATAGATATGGACTCATGCATTTCATATTCATATTATGCATGGCAGTGCATTAGCAAGGGGAGCAAATGAAGCACTCATATTAAAATGGGTCATATAACATGCATATTATTTATTTATTTATTGACATTTGGTAACCAGGAGAGTCCAACTGGGTTAAAGATTCATTTTCAGTGGAGTCCCAGGGAGAAAAGCTTGACAGTAATTTAAATTGACAATAGCAGTACAGCATAAGACATTTGAATAACATTTAAAACATATGATATGAAAATAGGACAGAAATAACATAGATGCATAAAGTACAATAATTGGAGGATAATGTACAAATAATGTACAAAGTCATTTAGATTTTTTTATAGACAGAAAATAATATAGTGTAAAATATATTTTACAGCCTATAAATAATAGGCACTTTTTTTTTTTTTTTTTTTTTTTTTTTTTTTTTTTTTTTTTTTTTAGGAAAGGAACATTTGGTGGTTCGGGAGAGGACAGGATTAAGGAAATGTGGATAGCAAGCATGCTAGCCACCTGCAGGTGTAAACCTTGGCTCAAGATGATTGTCAGTGTTGAAGTGACAACCCGACCCCATGTGCAAAATGAAAAAAGGGGTTGAGGATGGATGGCTGATAGAGTAAAGAGACTAGAAGTCAGAATGAAAGTTTATATCTTAGGTTAATTAGTGAGAAATTAGATGTGGTATACTGAAAAAAATAAGATACAAAATAGTGATAGGAGATACAGTAGGAGAGGAAAGATGTGGGGAGGGGGACGAGAGAAGAGAAAAGTCATAAGTAGTTGAAAGGGTGGGAAGGAAGATGAGTGGAGAGGACACAAAAAACATAGATAGGTGGGAGTTGGATGTTTGTTGTAGGCAATGGCATATCCATGTGTTGAGAAGATAGTGTTTTACTGTAAGCTTGACATTTTGGGTATTTTCTGTAGTGGTGATATTGTTTAGTAGGTTGTTCCAAAGCTTAACTATGTCTTAAGAATAAAGTCATTGGCCAGCTCGTTTCTTGGTCTTATGTGATTGGCCAGCTCGTTTCGTGGGCTTATGTGATTGGCCAGCTCATTTCTTGGGCTTATGTGTATCAATGAGTAGGCAGAACAGAGTTTTCTGGTGGGAATGTGGGTATGCGGAATAGATTTTAATGCAGGGCAGCTAATGGGTTTGTATATTATTTTGCGTGTAATAGAAAGTCGAAGATAGTCAAGATAGTGGGGGAATTCAAGCATTGCAGTGGTGGGTGTGGTAAGATGAGCCTGTAGCAAATTTGCTAATTTTTTTTTAAAAACCAAGACTGGAGTTTGGTTTTGAGTGTGTTGTGCAGATTAGTAAAACTGGAAACACCATAGAGTAGAGAGGGAATCTGGGAGGTATTTGCAAGAGTCTTTTTGGTGGTTGGGTCCAAAAAGTATTTGTGTCTATAAAGTGTGCCTAATTTGCAATGAGTTTTTTTATAGCATTTTGTATGTGTTGGTCAAATGAAAGTTCATTGTCAATGGTAATGCCCAGTAGTTTAGCACTTGTTATGATTTCCATCTTAGTTTTGTTAAGGGAATAGATTTTTTTATTCAGATGTGCAAACAGCGGAGAGGAGTAGAATTTTCATTTTGCTAGGGTTAAGCAGTAGTTGTGCATCGGTTAGACAAGATTCTATTAAGGTAAATGTGGTCTGTCTTTTTTGGAGTAGCTCAGATATGTTGTTAGAAGAGGAGATGATAGTGAAATTGTTAGTGTATTGGATTAGTACGCTGTTGTGGCACGCAGTGTGTAGATTAATGATGAATATATTAAAAAGGAGAAGTCCAAGAATGGATCCCTGTAGGACACCAGTTCTGCTTGTTTGGTATTGAGATAGGCAACCTTTCCACTTTACACATTGTTGCCTGTTGTATAGGTCACGGTTAAACCATACCTTGGAGGGTGGTGTAAAACCTAATGATTCTAATTGCTGAAGAAGTTTGTTATGTGAAACTAATAGTAATGCAGAGGTGTGTAGGCCAGAGTCCCTAGCTTTGTTTCTGGGCCAGTGAAAAAGATTCGAGTGGATGTTGTACTGTGTGCTAGCCTAAAGCCATGTTGAGTAGGTGTTAGGAGATTATTATGTGTAAGATGGTTTAGCCGCTGTATATGGATGCATTTCTCAAGCAATTTGAATAGAGAGCTAAGTATGGAGATAGGTCTCCAGTTTGTTAGCTCATTAGATATGCCTCCCTTGTGCAAAGGGGTTATGATTGACTTCTTCCACAGGGCAGGCACATGCGATTTTTTGAAGAAGTTTACGAATTAAAGTAATAGATGCTGGTTGCAGAGAGAATGGAGGTATTGAAGTATTAAGTGTTGAAAGATTTTGGCAGGGGTATTGGTAGTTTGAGGTAGGGGAACTTATTTTCAGACTTAGAATTTCGACCAATGTTTAAGAATGTGAGTAATATCACTATGCTGTCAATGAAGTGGGTATTAAACGTATTAGCTACTTCAGTTGGTGCCTTGTCTGTGTAAGGAAAAGGATTTTGTGTGGACCCAGGGGTAAGAAGAGATGTCATAGTTTTCCAAAAAGTTTTTGGGTTGTTTTATGGTTGCTAAATTGGAGTGAAATATAGTTCTTTTTATCTGAATTTACCATTTTTTTTTTTGCTTTATTATGTAGTTGCCTGTAGGTTTGGAGATTTGAATCAACCCTATGTTGTAGCCAGTCTTTCCATGCTCTGTCTCTGGTTTGTAACATTTGTTTGGTGGATGTGGTTAGCCATAGTGCATGATTAGCCTTAGTTTTTCTTGTTCTAAGGGGGGGCTAAGTTATTGAGGGTGTCTAACAATAGATTATTGAAATAGCTGACAGTTATCTAGCGGTAGAGTTTTTAATATAGACCAGTCAGAGGAAATGTAGCACACTGGCAGAGTGATAGCAAGAAAACCAACATAGGCTACAAGGTATTGGAATTCAAGCCTTTCATAATCATATTCTCCATAGCAATGCATAAATAAGGGTGCCACTGAAGCTGTGAAACTGTATGGGTTCATTAAAACAAAACAGAGAAATGTAGCACATTCTTACAGTAGATTATAAGTAGTGCAAAACACTATAAAACTCCACTGGGAGTTTAACACCCCATAGAGCACGTTGGCATGATAGAAATAATGTCTTGAGTACACTGAGCCATCAAATTGGCTAGAATAAAGACATTCACTTAGCTGTATTGTATTTTTCCCTGCTGACGTGAATCTGTGCTTAGTTCATTGCTTTGACTGATGACTGTATTGCATCCCACGGATTTTTCTTCATTTCTGTCACAGGACAGGAAGTATAATTTATCTGTGGTTATATATAATCATCAATGTTGCAATCTGCTAACTGTCATGCAACATATAACTGCAGAAAGATGAATTGCACTATAAACCCTGTGTGGGCATGGGTGTTATGTTTATCTGCTTTTTAACCAGGTTGAAGGTTGGAAATGAGAACATAAGACAGGGGTGAAAAGGGAAAGCCCACAGAGGGTAGAGCTAATACAAATGAGCTGGATGGGGGTGGGTTAGGAGCATAATTCACAATTTACATGAAAAATGTTCATTGAATCCATATTTACATTTGGTTAGAAAGTGCAGAATTTACACAATGATAGGAATGTTTCCTCTCTGGGGAATATAACATGTGATAGCAAAAAAATAGAAATACACATGAAAGCATTTGAATCCATGACTTTATCACTCGTAATCCCTGTACCAGAGCATTAGTCTGGTATGTTACAGAAATATTCATAGGAAAGGCATCACAAAAAAAAAAAAAAAAATCAGGGCAGGGGAAATGGAGTACAGTTACATGCTAGAAACTGAATATTATAAAACAACATATCACCCTCAGGGGATTAGAACCCTCCATCCAGTACACTGAAAATGGACTCATCGCATCATGAACACGTTAAGCCATAGAAGCCAGTACAGGGAAACTATTAATGTTACCACATTTCATTATTGCTTTATGATGCACACCTAAGCTAATTTGTATGACTGATGGCAATATTGTTTGCACATGTCAAGGATATTTCTTCATGTTTTTCACAGGATTTGAAGTATCATTTTTCTATGGTTGCATGTGACCATTGACATTGCTTTCTGCCAAATGTCAAGAAATGTATGGCCACAGGAAGATGATTTTGAAGTATAAATCACGTGTGGGCATGTGTGTGTGGTGCTTTCCTATATTTTTGACCACATTATAGGTTGGAAACAAGAGTATAGTATAGATATGAAAAGGGGGAAACAAGCAGAGGGTATAACACGAGGTGAGTAAATGAGGAATGAGTAGTATGGAGATGAGACAGACGTACATCTCTCAATGTCTTAGTGCAGTAATTATGTGGATCTACAGCAAAGTCTGTAATAATTTACTGAAAGTAATTCTCAGTGATTCATCAGGCATGTATACTTTTTAGAATGAATGACTGTAGCCAATCATGTGAATATTACTGAAATATCTGGTAAGTTGAGAGCTATGGCCTGGAGGGGAGCATTTTCTCTGTGGTGCAGATTTCCTTTTATTTATTTATTTTTTTGTTGAGAAGGGAAAGTTAGGGAAAGAAGTCAGGGAAATAAGAGGTGGTGGGTAGTTTGCAGGAATAGACAAGTATGATCGAAAGAATGGGGTAACACAATGAGTGAAGGAGAACACAGTAGTGAAGGAGACGTCAGACAAACAGATAGAAGACAATGATGAGGGGAGGAATGTACAGCATATGGGGAGCAGAGGAAGAAAATGGAGGGGAACACTGGGTTTGGGGGGATTAGGGACAGGATTGGCTGTTTAGAGATGCAGTCTCTGACATCTTGGACCCAGTGGAAGATTACTTGTCGTCCTGGTAGCTGATAGTAATAGGTCCTACCTCAGAATCTGAAGACAGCAATGGGGAGGGAAGCAATTCAATGTGTCAGTGGAGCGTTGTCTATGTATCGCTAATGCTGGCATCTAATCACCTGTGTGTTATCTCTCCCACAGGCTCTGCCAGCTCTTGATGGGTGACAAAGATGTCATTTCCACTCACACTGCTTCTGGCAGGTACCACTGTACCAGCTCCTGCTGCAGGGTTACCCGACACAGGTGGTGCAGGTAGGGCAGGAGGTTTGGAGGCAACTGTTGAAGGCTGGGACCTAGATGTACTGGGTGCCTCTGGTGGAGGTGGTACCACATGCAGGGGGGGGGGGGTGACAGGTCTTGCCAGTGTGTTTGGTGCAGGTTGCTGGATATTGTAGGAGAAATGGAGAAAAAATAAATATATGAAACAGAAAGGATAGCAAGAAAGAGGATTGGGGAAGAGATGTACAAAACAGGGAAATTGTATTCTTAACTATGTTGATATACATACAATGAAAGAAAGTAACTTTTAGTACTAGGGCTTACACAGGTGTGCCATCAGCCTGTTTGTCTGAGCATTAAATTGGGGGGGAATGCATAAGCAAAAGCCATCCTCATACATAATTTGACATAATCGAAAGCTACAATCCAAATTGTAGCTTGCTACAGATTCCCCATCATGCCCCAGGATTCCCACTCCTCATTTCTTAATACACTGGAAAATATTAGGGTACAACCTAACACCCTAATAATGCTCGATTTCAACTACCCTACCATTAACTGGGAATACTACTCATGTACCAACTCTTGTGCTCAACATTTTCTGGAATTCATAAATTCCAATACCATGGATCAACTTATCCACATTCCCACCAGGGGCAGCAATATCCTAGAACTGGTTATTACCAACATGGGCAACCAGTGCTCCACACCAGAGGTCAATTCCTCGTTGGTCAGATCCGACCACAAGCTAATCACCCTAGACATCCACATCCCTCCCCCACCCCCCATTAGGGAAACCACAGTAAAAAAAAATTTCCAAAGCCAACTTCTCGCTTCTTAAGACAGAAGTGGCAAACTTCACGACACCCATGCTGATGGACAATAGAGCTATGACTGCTGAATCCTACACAAATGCACTTTATAAGCACTTACACGAGTGCATGGATCATGCAATCCCTAACAGAACCAAGATGCTATCCTCCAAACAAAGGAAGCCAACCTGGTGGTCCCCTGCCATAAACAAACTCTACAGCAGAAGAAAGAAACTGTTCCAAAAAAAGAGTAAAATCCCATGATTGGAGAAACTCCCTGGTCAGCCTCAGTAAGAAGCTGAGATCCCTCATAAAATCCTCCAAAGCTAGTTACAAAAACAAAATCGCCACTGACTCTAAAGACAACCACAAAGCATTCTAGAGCTATGTCAAGAATCTCAATGGCAACACCCAGATCTGCTCTGAGTTACAGCACAATGGCACTAAATATACACAACCAACTGATATTGCCAACATCCTGGCAGATAGGTTCAGTGCTAACTTTACCCCCCCCCCCCGTCATCCCCTAAAGGGCCCATCTCTATACCAGAAGAATGCAAAGTTCCTGCAATCACGGCTGCACAGGTAAAAAACACACTATCCAAAGCCAAGAACACAGCATCCATTGGACCTGACGACATCCCAGGCTGTATTCTACATGAACTACAAAACGAACTGTCACCTCACCTAAGTACCATGTTCAGTCATAGCCTCACCTCAGCCTATGTGCCCAGTGAATGGCGCACAGCGACAGTTATCCCACTCCACAAAGGGGGAGCCACTACAGACCCTGGAAACTACTGCACCATTAGCCTAATGAGCCTGGTCTGCAAGGCTATGGAACGTATCATCATGGAACTTATAAACAATGACATTGGTAATCTCCAAACTCAGGACCCCACCCAGTTCGGGTTTGTAAAAGGCAGATCATGTCTCCTAAACCTGATAGATGTCTTTGAAGCAGTCACCAAAGCCATAGATGAGGTTAAGGTGGTTCACACAGCCTACCTAGATCTCACCAAGGCTTTTGACACCATCCCCCACTCTGGAATTATAGATAAACTCACTAAACTAGGTATAAATCCCTATGTCACAAGATGGGTTGCCAACTGGCTCACTGACAGAACCCACACTGTGAAAGTAGCAGACTCCAAATCCAACTTCAGACCAGTGACAAGTGGAGTACCACAGGGTTCAGTCCTGGGTCCTCTCCTGTTTGGTATCTACTTCTCTGAAGTACAGGCCAACACAGAAGGTCTCTGGCTAACGAAGTTCACAGATGACTGCAAACTAGGAGCCATAATCAAAACTCCAAAAGATGTGGACATCCTACAAAAGGGCCTCGCTGAGACAGCTGCCTGGTGTCAAAGCCATGGCCTCAAGCTCAATGCCAAAAAGTGCACTGTCATCCATTTTGGTAAAAACTCAGTACCCATGAACTACCACATAGGTGGTAGTCTGCTTAACACTGAAAGTGTGATAAGAGACCTTGGGACACAGGTGGACAGTAGTCCCTCCTTTGATAATCACATCGCCACAGTAGTCAGGAAATCCTTCTACATGGCACACCTCATCACAAAAGGTTTCTCATCCAGAAAAAAAAAGGTCATTGTTCCCCTCTACTCATCACTCATTAGACCCATTATAGAGTACAATGCCCCTTTTGGTATGTACCTCACAAGACATCTACAACAACTGTACCTCACAAGACATCTACAACAACTGGAAAGGCCACAGAAATACCTCACAAAGAGGATTACCAGCCTCAAACAGATGCCCTATGCAGACTGTCTCAAAAAACTGCAGCTTTACTCCGTTGCATATCACCTACTCAGAGGTGATCTCTGCCTAACATATAAAGCTACGTCAAACCCAGAGCTGTTGGACATGCTACATTTAAAGAAATCCCAATCCCTATGAGCTACATGCTCTAGGGACCTAAACCTTATCACCACAATAAACAGTGCATGCTGGAGGGATAGATTCCTGTCCCAGAGACTTCCCATACTCGGGAACAAACTACCTATCTATATCCAACAAAGCTCCTTATTAGCACTCTTTAAGAAAAATCTTGATGATTGGATGGGAGATAGGAAATTCACCCCGGGGATCACTTCTGTGGCTCTGCTCGACAGTGGCACAGGAAAATAATTTTCTTGGGTGGCGAAAGCCAGGGTACCTTTGGTAGGCTTATATAAACCCTAGGGCCAATAGCCTAGCACTTACCTTTGAACCTATAAGAACATACTAACTGCAGGAAAGGGTATCATACTAACTGCAGAAGACAGTATGCAGTCTGACATAAGAACAGAATAACTGCAGTAGATAGTATATAATCTGATATGAGCACACTAACTGCAGGAGATATCAGGACAGCACATCTGTGCCTGCAGACAGTGGTGCTATTACAGTTTTGACAATAATTCGACTGTACATATACATGAGAAATATGCTAACCGTACAATCAAAATGTTAAGTACAGGTGACAGACAAGGGACAGTTAGATGTACTGTATACTGTGAAATGCCCAGTCAGCTAATAATTATACATATGATATATATGGACCTTGTAGTGGTTCAGTGATATTACTGATGTGACACGTACTCTGCCATGACAAAAGATTATTTTTTAGGGAATGGGAAATTGATCATACAGCCACTGTAGCAATTTCACTGCACATAGACTTACATTATGAGGTATTTGCCCAACTATACATGGAGAGGTATGCAGAAGCACAATTCTAACATTGCACAGTCATACTAATTCCATTAAGGTATGACAGCACTTCTTGGGATGGGAAGACATTGAAGACAAACAAAAATCCTGGTAGGACTGTTACAGGCATTCAGCAGTAATCACTGTTTGTTTTTTCTTCTGCAGGTTTTCAATCAAGTCAAGAGAAGTCTGCTGAAAAATGACATTTCATTCACCCCCCCAAAAAAAAAAATCCTGGTAGGACTGTTACAGGCATTCAGCAGTAATCGCTGTTTGTTTTTTCTTCTGCAGGTTTTCAATCAAGTCAAGAGCAGTCTGCTGAAAAACGACATTCTATTCACCACCCCCCCCCCCCAAAAAAAATGAGGATCTGTGATGGCCTTCTGTAGCACAGCAACAGTGGTCCCACTCCACAAAGGGGGAAATTCTACTGACCCTGGTAACTACCGCCCCATAAGTCTGACCAGCCTGGTCTGCAAGGCTATGGAAAGAATCATCATGGAACTCATAAATGGCGACATTGGGGATCTGCAGACCCTTGATCCCACCCAATTTGATTTTGTAAAAGGCAGATCCTGCCTCTTAAACCTGGTTGACTTCTTTGAGACAGTCACTAGTGCCATCGACGAGGGCAAGGCTGTCCACACTGCCTACTTGGACTTGGCTAAAGCCTTTGACATGATACCACACTCTGGCATCATAGACAAGTTCAGCAGCCTAAATGTAAATCCATATGTCACAAGATGGGTAGCAAACTGGCTAAAAAACAGAACCCATAAGGTCAAAATTGCTGGAGCCATGTCAGACTCAAAACCAGTCACGAGTGGTGTCCCACAGGGCTCAGTCTTGGGACCACTCTTATTCGGCATTTACTTCTCAGATGTGAAAGCAAATATGGGAGGATTATGGCTGACAAAGTTTGCAGATGACTGCAAACTGGGTGCCATAGTTGATTCACCTGCTGACACACACATCCTACAGAAAGGTCTCACTGAAACGGACAACTGGTGCCGGAATTATGGCCTCAAACTTAACGCCAAAAAATGTATAGTCATCCCCTTTGGGAAAAACAAAGTACCCACAAATTATCACGTAGACAATAACCCACTGAGTACGGAAGAAGTAATCAGAGACCTGGGGACTCAAGTCGATAGTGACCTCTCCTTTGACAACCATGTTGCCAAAGTGGTCAGAAAGACATTCTACCATGCCCATCTCATCATGAAGGGATTCTCATCCAGATCAAAGGAGGTCATTGTACCTCTATATTCCTCCCTTGTCAGGCCCATGATTGAATATAATGCTCCATTTGGGATGTATCTCACCCGGCACATGCAACAACTGGAAAGACCCCAGAAGTACCTCACCAAGAGGATCATAGGTCTCAAACATGTGCCTTATCCAGCTAGATTAAAGAAACTCCAGCTCTATTCAGTAGCATACCGCCTGCTCAGAGGTGATTTGTGCCTAACATATAGGGCCATGTCCAACCAAGAACTGATGGACATGCTCCATCTCAAAAAATCCAAATCCACCAGAACCACGCAAGCTAAAGATTTCAACCTCTGCACAAATATGAATAAGACATGCTGGAGGGATAGATTCATAACACAGAGGTTACCCGTACTCTGGAACAAAATCCCAGTTCATGTGAGACAGAGCCCTTCATTGGCACTGTTCAAGAAAAATCTCGATGCATGGATGGGAGATCGCAAGTTTACCCCGGGAGTCACCTCAGTGTCACTACTAGACAGAGGTATAGTTTACTAAATAATGGGGTCCTACATGTGTCACTACTAGAGAGGTGCAACTATATAATACGGGGTGGCGGAAGCCACAGCACTGTTGGCTAGGCTTATAAATGCCCCCGGGCAGATAGCCTAGTACACTACTATGAAACTATGAAACTATGAAGGAGGAAAACGTGAATCACATTCTCCTGAAATAGTCACAACATTATCAAAGTCAAAATTAAAGAAGGCTACATGGATGCAAGTTGAAGATGTCATCAGTGACTTAACCAGAATAAGGGATGTTAAAAATCCAACATGGAGGACTAGAACTGACATATGGAAGTGAGAGAGAGAAAGAGAGGGAGAGAGAGAGAGAGAGAAAGAGACAGAAATAAAAATCTAAAGTGGTAGAGGAGAAAATTCTCTTCCAAACATTAATGAAAGCTCTTGGCTCCTTGTCTGATTGCAGGGTAGATGAATGCAATGGCACCTAAGCTTTAAGCAGTACTACAGAGAGCTCATACGAGTTAGCCTTAGGCTGGTTAGTTAATATGTCAGTTGGGACATCCAGTGGTTTGTAGATCACATCCAGCTCTTTGGAAGCAGGATGAGTTCAATCTGACTTATTCCAGACCAAAAGAACAGCACTCCTTAGGATTAGATGGGGGGCGGGGGGTGACCTAATACTCCTTCTCCCTCTTGCCTAGACAGACATCAATCATATTCAATCAGGACGGTCAATGAAACGTAAGGCAGTCCATGTAGGATTCCATGACCTCCAAAATCTCCCCAAAGAAGGGGTCATTTGGGGAGCTGAAAGAGAAAGATGCATTAGTTCTGTCTGTCTCAGCAGCAGCAGTCCCATTGTCATTAGAATCATCTTTCCTAGGAGATTGTGAAGGATGAGGGAAAATACTTTCTTTTTCCTACTCTCTAGTGTAGGCTCCATGCTTCCAGCCAATACAAAACGGGCTGTAGATGTCAGTATTTGAGTCACCAGCATGAGGTAAGGCACAAGCCAAAGGTGATGCCAAGATTACCATCATTAAGGTTTCTGTACATATAGGTTGCAGGACAAGTTAGATCAGATCTCAAGAGACGTCAACATTCAAGGCAGGTACAGAAGGCCCACCAGGGAAAAGAAATATGGGACTTTCCTGCAATCCATCAAACACACATAACTTGACTCAGGGAGATAAGGAGAGTAGTCTCTTTAGCTTGAGTTCAATCGCAGAGTCCTCACTGTGGTACATAGGCACCTGTTCCATGTGAGTTGATTGGTCTTAAACGTGTACCAAATACTTCAAGCATAGCAGACATGGTGATAATGTTATTGGATTCAACCTCAAAAATGAAGGCTTGGGATACACTTTTATGGTCGACATCCATGTCATTTGTCTATTAGCTTATCTCAGAGAAGTCATGTGAGACCACAATGCACAGGGGGACTGAAGGCCACTTCCTTCAGTGGGGTGGGAAAGGATGACAACAGGGATCTCACTACTGATTCCCACACTAATGACCATCCAGTGATAACATCATTCTGGTCATGAGAAAGACTTGCACTTGCCTGTACTTTACCTGCAATAAGCTGGGTTTGAACCCTGGTACTTTCAGCACTGCTTGATATCATGATTTATTCTCAAAGAGTAAAGGCAGTAGTGATGGTGTAGTTCTTGATAGGTGATCTTTCAACTTCAGAAAAACTTGTAGCATTTGTGGCTTTTTTTGCATCAAAAGTGGGAATGTTCAATGATGGACATAAAGTCAAGATCTGAACCAGATGACTGGTAAGAAAAAGAGTATTGCCAGAGATAGGTATGTCCTTCTAGCTGGTGTGTGATGTCATGCCAAGTGCCAAGGATGGGAAACACTATACTGCATGTGGAAGCAAGAATTACAAGATTTTTTGCAAACTGAGGATTGCAGCAAAGAAAAAAACTAGAACAGGAGCTCACTACAGGGAGCCTTTGATAGCATATCAGTAAATCAGTGTATGCTTTTTCATACATACATTAATAAGATTAGGATGGAGGAAAAAACTGCACACCTTAAATAGTAGTAAGAAAAATTGGGTAGTGAAAAAATGTGTTTATTTTATAGGTTTAGATATAAGTACTAGGCTAGCTGCCCTTGTGGGACACTTTAAACTTAACCAATTTCCCTTTTCAACGATGAGAATCATGCCCATTATGTTGTGTCTGTAAGCTAAATATCTTAAAATCCAAGTTCAAGGATAAAAAATCTACAGGTCTTAAACCATGTATACTAAATTACATACTGAAAATCCAGTCAGTTAGCATTATTATTTTAGCATGCCTTTAATATAAATGAGGGCTATCTTATACTAAAACCCAGTCCTAAATCTAGCAAGTTTAAGAGAGAGAGAGAAAGGAAGTGACAAAAGTATGTCAGTATAACTAAAATCAGTGGCAGAAAAAACCTCTGAAAATGTTGTTAGCAAGGCTGTAACAGGACATTAGGCAATATTTAACCTTCCATCTGTTACTCAACATCGTTTTAGTAATGGCAGCTTATGACTCAAGATCTAGTTTTTGTGAGATTTTATAAACATTGTACTAGATGAGAATGATCAATCTGATGCTATGAATACACACAAGTCCTAGAACAAGAGGTAACATTTTACACTCATAAAAAAATAAAAGAAACAAGCACTGGTAATGGTATATGAAACTGATACAGACAGAATAATAAATTCAAGATATTGGGCCGTTTGTGTAGTTAGTTCAGAATAGACAAAGACATTTTAAATAGGATCTGTTTTGGGTTTATTTCTGTTATATTTCTTTAGTTTGTGTGCTAGGTTTGTAAGATGTGAAAAAAGGGATTCCCTGGTGGCGTACACTGAGGATGTAAAAGGAATCAACCTAACAACCTAAATTACACAATATTTCAGAATTCTTTGCCTATATTGTACGATGTGCCTAATTTCAATTTACAGCCTGCAGGTTTGACATTATTTTTTTCTGATATTTTATTTGCTAGAGTATTTCCAGATTAGTGGGGCACAAGCACTGTTACTTATTTTCTTTGCACTCCCATTCCACCTTAGTAACATGTGCTAACTCTAACCCTGCCCCTAATCCCAGCTCTACACCTTACCTGAGAAAACCCTTCTGCAACAATGCCATAACACATGACATCTTGGACACAGAACAATAAAATAACACACACACACACACACACACACACACACACACACACACACACACACACACACACACACACACACACACACGTGCGTGCACGCACACGTGCACACACACACACACACACACACACACGTGCAAGCACAAGCACACACGCACACACAGACACACACACACACACACACACACACACACACACACACACACACACACACACACACACACACACACACACACACAATACACACACATGCGAGCATGCACGCACACACACATTCCAGTCCTTCCTAATTTCAAACCTGCACTTGTTGCATTTGATGAAATGCAAATTTGTCTTTCTCGAAACTCTGAGCAAATTTTCAGCTAAAAAAGTGAGTGATCAAATGCCAGTAACTCATTTATAGATATATGCTTCTTTTGCTTGCAAATTCCAGAAGTTTAACAATTTTGCCATAAGGGCCAATGATTTCACGTGCTCTGGCTTAATGATATAATGCATCTCAGTGATGTTGTCTGAGTGAATCTGTAGCACCTGTCAGTTTGCACAGTTTTTGAAAGCCATAAGTACATTTTGGATTGTCATCATTTCTAAGACACTGATGCAAAGCTTGCACTGAGCTGAGTTCAGTGATCCTGGACCAACATATCATTCAAGCAGAGCCCCCCCCCCCCCCATTCCCAGAAGGAGGAATATTCATGAACAGATGTCAAAAAGAAGGTGGAGGATGAAAAGGGATTCCTGAGCTGATATGCTGATGAGATACTCCCCATGGGTTTAACACCAAAGCGAGCTGAGAAAGATGTTTTTGATAATGAGTCTAATGAAATGTCAGGGACATCTGAGCTATTTTCATATGAAGATGAGCACAATGCATTGCTGGCATTGCAGCAGACATTAGAGCCAGTAGCTGAAGAATGATTCTGGTTGGAAGTGGTATAACCTCTACTGCGGTTTGTCATTATGAAATGGTCGATGTTGCCTAAGCCAGGCCTTGGATGATATGCAGTACCCTGAAGTCTAAACACAGCCCTAGGAAGTCCTGCAAGTGGGAAGAGCTGATCGGGGATTTTCAGGAGCTGATGACTATCCCAAGGAAATCAAAGACACGATCTTCTAAAAGCCAGCCATAAGAAACAAATCATCCAGATAGAAGGACATGCAAATATTGATGCCAAAGGCAGGCTACAAAAGGAGTGAGGCCATTTATAAAGATATGAGGAAAAATACCTTAACCCAGTAGACAAGGCATTGAACACCTGGAACTGAAGACAGTGTTTGTGTTCTGGATGAATAGGATTGTGAAGAAAAGTATCTTTCAGATCTGTGGCACAGAAACAGTCACCTTTCTCTAGCAGGTGATAAAGAGGCTGAAACTGAGCAACTTGAGGTTTTTTGTACAATGAGTGTAATAACTGAATAACTTGAGATCCTGGATAGGTCACAGATCTCAATACTGTTTGAAGTCTAGGAAAACTAGAGTACAATTCCTTGTCTTGGACAAAGACTTTAATTCTGTCAGCTCTGCTCAGGAGGCTGGGTATATCAACTAGCATCTGTTCCAGGCAACAAAAAAGGCAGGGGAAGCAGCAGGACAGTCCAGAGAAGTGGTGATAAATTCAAGTGTATGACCCTGCTCCATCAGCTGTCCTGTATGCTGGTCAAAACACCACAACCACTTCTACGAGTAACAAAAGATGACAAAAGAAGACCTCAAACTGACCATGGAGGCTATGATTTAGATGGCAGAAATGCTGCTGTTGGTGGTGGAGATTTCTTTGCAGGTGGCATATCCTGAGGAACATGAAATGTTATCTTAGAACAATACAGTACTGGAGGCATTTCACAGGCATAGATGTATGTCTTCCCTTTCTTGTGGCCCACTTCGGGAGCAAGTTGGCACAGATTGAATATAGAAGACTCTACCTGTCTCCTTAAGGTCTTACAGGGCCTTATTAACTGCTTGCCAGACAGGGCTAATACTAGTAAAAGATCCAGTCTGGAGGCATTGTTGAACTTGTACTCATAGGCCTAACAGAAGTAGTTATGTTTTGTGCACCTTTTCTGGTAAACACAGATTTGTATAACCCTATGTGGGTTTCCACACCGTGATCAAAATTGCTGAGAAGTTTAGGCTTTTCGTTTCTCGGTTAGGTATGCCTTCAACTAGCTTCTAATTCTTATCTATATATATATATATAAAGCCACTTGTACCCTTATGGTAACTAGAGACAAGTTATGGAAAAAATGTCACAAACTAAGCTCCCTGTAGTCTTGCAAAAATATAAAGACCTCGGAAATCTGACAAAAAAAACCCACAAACAAAGATAAAAAGTACTTCTATAACAAACCTCCCACAGCCCTAAAATCTAATCCTAAAATATTGGAACTATATTAACCAAATATTACATCCTGGTAATCTTAGCTCCCCCAATCCATGCCCAGACAAGACATCTGAAGAAATTGCCACTATCTTCTTCAATAGCTATTTTATCGATTCAATATCCAAGCTACTGAACCCTAACCCAAACTCCTCTACTACTACCATCTCCAACTTTTCTGAACCTACTCCTAATACTATCTCCTCAAATACCTTCTCCCTTAAACCTGCACCTACTAGCTATATCAAAACTCTACTCTCTAAATTAAAACCATGCTCAGTATCAGCTGACAATATTCCTTCCACTTTTCTTCTACTAGCAGCTGACTCTCTTGCTTTCTCTGTATCTATCCTAATTAATCACTCTATCTCTAAATCTAAAGTCCCTTCCATATGGAAACAATGCTACACTCTACCTATACACAAAGGAGGTAACTCCTCTGAGATCTCCAACTTTAGGCCTATCGCTATCCTCTCCCTTCTCTCTAAAGTAATAGAAAAATGTATTCATAAACAAGTTATGCAGTATCTAATACAGGCAGATCTGCTTACACCCACTCAACATGGCTTCAAACCCAAACATAGCACCACTACAGCTCTATTATCCTTCCTCAACACTGTCTCTACAGCCAAGGATGACCATAAACTCATTTCTTGGCTATTCTTGGACCTCAACACTGTCTCAAACTCTCTTCTGCTGCACAAACTGCATAACCTCAACTTCTCCTCTGATACTGTTTCATGGTTCTCCAGCTACATCAATGATAGATCTCAATCAGTGAGATGGCACTCTGCACTCTCCCCTCCTCTCCTGGTAAAAATGGGTGTACTTCAAGGGTCCATCCTAGGGCCTTTACTTTTTAATATCTTTACTAATCAGCTCTATACCTCGTGTCCTCAGTCATCTTTAATGCAATACGCAGATGACTCTACAGTCATCACCACAGCCAACTCTCCCTCTAAGCTCTTCTCAGCTACTCAGGCATCTTTTAACTTAGTTGAAACATGGCTCTCCAACAACCAGCTCATCCTTAACCCTAAAAAAACAAAGCTGTTACTTTTCCTACCTAAAAAGTTCAACAATATTAAACCCTCCTTCTTCATACAGTCCCTTAATAACACTCCCATTCAGGAAGAATCCAGCACTAAGCTAGGCGTAACCATCGATGATCAGCTTAAATTTGACTTGCATGTTAATAACTGTATCAAAAAGACTCATTCAAAACTAGGGCTCCTTTATCGTAACAAGAAATTCCTTACCTCTGAAGCCAAGACTACTCTCTCTCTTACCTACCTTCTACCCAGTCTAATGTACAATTCTCAAATTCTCACAAATCTTAACTCAGCACTCCTGACCAAACTTGAAACTACCTACAACAAGGTAGCTAGATTTGATGCCCAACAAACCTACAAATCCCATCACTGTCTCTCTCTAAAACACCTAAACTGGCTTGATTTACCCCACCAGATCATCAATTCTATCCTATAACAGCCTTCCTACTGCCCAGCACTATCCCCTCTCATCTCCCATTATTTTCTCTCCAGACCTCTCCAAAGCTCTAACAAAGACCTACTACAAATCTACAAATCCAAGTCTAAATTTGGACGCAACATGTACAACTATCACCCCACTATTGCCTGGAATAGGCTCCCACTAAAAATTAGGACCCTTACACATCCTAAACAATTTAAGACAGCCACCAAAGAGCACTTTAAAAGTCATTGGTCCTGCCACTGCACTTTCCCTCCTTAAACATCCCCTACTTCCCATACCTTAATCGAATTTCTGCCCTTAACTCACTCTTTTCACTAGCTCTCTCTAATCTTCATTGACTACTCTTTCTACTGTCTTGTAAAAGCTATTAAGCAAATTGCCTCAGAGAAATATTCTATTGTAATTGTCTTGCCTTCATGCAACTACATCATGATAAAACTGGGTTTTTGGAACCACTTACCCCCAAAAACTATATTCATCTTAATGACATATTATTTCTTTTTATACATCTTAAAATAGTTTTGCTATACTCCTGATTATTGACACTGTATAACATTGTATTGCTACTTAATGCCTTGTAATAATCCTGTAACATTGCTGTCTAATACTAATTTATAATGAAAATTAGATAATATGTTGGAGCTTTTCTCCCCAGGCCTCCGCTGAAAAGGGGCTCTTCAGCTCAGTTGGACAATCCCAGTAAACAAATGTAAAAACAAATTCTATATATATATATATATATATATATATATATATATATATATATATATATATATTCTAAAGCTGGCATCAGTACCTAGTCAAGTACATATTTATGATTAGCAATGGGGACAAAAAGATTTGAGGTTGCATAAATTATTTTATGGAACAGATCCAGGTGTTTGGAATCCTTATACAGAGACAGATAAAATTCAGATGGCAATGTGTTTGTTGATGTTCATAAACAGTCATAGCTACTGCAGAGGAAGCCAATAACTAGTGGGACAGTAATGTTATGGACATACTGGCTTGCTTGTTTGCACACATACAAGTTATATCAAACTACAAGAGTGATCCCATGGACAGTTACTGCTACCCATGAAGTTTTTAAGGCAAAGGTGAAATGGAAGTAGGTTATCAGGTCTTGTTTCCATATCATACATACACACACTTACACCTATGGGCAGTTTAGAATCCCTGATCCACCTTACTAGATACTTATGATTAATTCAGTGAGATTTAGTCCATAGTCTAAAGCAGAGCCTTCAGAGGAGGTTATGGCTGGTTACTATATTCCTCCATTTCTACTCTGTATTTTTTCATCATTAAGTACCTGACGCCCATAAAGAGGTAAGCTTTTTGAAACAATTACTCAGAGGATAGATTATCTGGAATAGACACAGAAAACAAAGAGAAATTATAAGGAGGCGTGTCAATCTTATGGAAAATTTCATCTGTCACTGAAAGAAATGTTCAACTTTCATATGCAGAACATTGACTTCTTCCTGGTTAACTTCTCTGGTGAGGGTTACCAAATTTTTCAAAAGAACTCTATGTCGTCCTCAGCCAGGGGACCCTGGGGCTACTTTGAGGCACTGAACTTCAGAGTTAAAGTTGACAGGGCTTTGGATAACTTATGAAGCCCATCCTGGGACACAGGCTGACTGTCTGGAGTATGACAGTGTTTTCTACCTGTTGCCCTGCTGAATTTCTCTAATGCAGAGGTACTATAGTAGTGCAGGTGGGTCTAAAAGACTGATTTAGTCTCACATGTTACTGTCGCATTGCATCCACAGCTAAAATTATTTGGCTTCATCCAAGCACTGGGGTTGTGTTGGGCTTGTTATTTTGACTATTTTTATTTCAGTTAATCACTTATCATAACTTTCAGCTTCCTTGCTCTGCAGTAGCAGTTAACATATCTTCACAAACCCAACAATCCTTCTTGTATTTCTAGCAAGAGTCTGTGTATATGTTTGTGTGTGTGTGTGTGTGTGTGTGTGTGTGTGTGTGTGTGTGTGTGTGTGTGTGTGTGTGTGTGTGTGTGTGTGTGTGTGTGTGTGTGTGTGTGTGTGTGTGTGTGTGTGTGTGTGTGTGTGTGTGTGTGTGTGTACATGCATGTGTGTGTACTTGGCTCCTCAAATGTTCAAGCTATTAAATGAAATTGGGTTGTCTGGGCTGCAGTCAAGGCTCACTCCTCTTTGACATGGAGTTAGGTGTTGCATAACACTTCTGAGCCTAAATTATCTGCATAATTCCCTAGGTTCTCCATAACAAGAGTTTCATTTATTCTAAATAAAACTGAGCACAGCTGAACCTCTGGTTTCACAGTTACTTTCAGTCACTTCCTCTAGGGTATAGCAACAAGTCTACTACTGTATGACCTGCTGATGGAACCCTGACTGTGGTGACTTAAGGAAGGATCCTATTGCAAACTTACACAATTCTACTATTTTTTAAATACATTTAAATAATCTCTGCAAACTCTTTTACTTTGACAGATGCAGTTGCTTTTTGTATCTTTTATTTTCATATGATATACCCTGTGTGTCTTACACCAAAATGCATGCTAGTCTGTGGCCGGGGCTTATAGTAACTAACTAGAAATATTAAACAGAACTAGTAATACAGAATGACTACATTCTGTTTGCACTTTTTATTATCATATGCTCAAATAATCTAAGAACCAACATAAGTATGCCAGTATGATGAACGCTAACTAGGAATAAAAAGAGAAACGCCTGCAGAAATACACCAATAACTTTTAAATGAATGTATTACTTTCATCCTATGGGTGAATACAACTTCTTCAGAGAACAAACCGAAAAACAAATAAAACTCTATTTAAAACTTTTTAAAAATGTCACATGACCAACTTCCCCAAATAGAATCATCACATCAATGTTTCCAAAGAGAATTCTACATAATTTAAAGAAATAATGTGCCTATCACTTACACCATACATTTAATTGAAAATTATAGAAAAACATATGTATTGCATAAATGAATATAATACATAAAAACATATCAACAAACAAATAGTCTATAAAAATGTAAATATATAAATAAATCATAAACTATAAACTGCAGAGTATCAGTATTAAAACATATAATATAGCAAGATTATAATTTAATTCAGAGTCACTAGCTGCATTGCTCAAAAGCTGCTGCTTAAGTTCTTGCAATTCAAGTTTTTCCTTCTATGAACCACTACTGAGATGTATTTTAATATTATCTAAGACAAAAAATAGTTTAAACAAATGATCAGGGTAAATTAAAATATGTTTAAAAAGTACAAAAGTTTCCTTTTTCTTTTTCATATCAAAAATATGCTCCAAAATACTTTTCCTTAATGACATAATGCTACATAAGTCACCCTTTTTGAGGCACAACTACAATAATTGTTATTATCCCATGAGCCAAAGTTCTCCACATAAATGCTAGACTCTTCATGTATACATTTACACTGGCTACATTATTTGCACTTGCAAGGGCCTATTTTTCCTTTCTGAGTATTAGTAGAACATACAACTGATTCTAAAATATTTTTAAAACTTCTATCTTTTCTAAAACTATTCTCGGTTTATCTTCAAAAACTTTATCTAGGTTTCCATCTACCATAAATACACTCCACTTTTGTTTCCAAAACTTTACAAATTGAGTCTGCATCTTAGTTATTTGTCATAACCATTGTCTTTTTTAAACTGTCATCCCAATTTTTCTTATCATTACTAAAACACACATTTCCTGACCCCAAATAGGATTATATATCACTTTATTTCTCTTATTAGAAACTTCTCTAAACAATTCTTACATCATATCAGTGGGGTAACCTCTTACATGCAACATAACTGACCTTTTTCAATCATGATGACCCAGGCTCCTTACAAGCATCCAGCAGAGACCTAACTAGAGTAGATTCAATTTTACAAAAATACCATATAATACAGTAATTAAACATAAAACTGAAGACATGGAAGAATGGTAGAAACAAGTTTAAACAATTAATAGCTATAGAAGGGTGCTACAAACTGTAAAGCAAAAATACAATATATTGGTATGAATGACAGGAAGTTGTACAATTATTAAGGAAAACAATTATGTCCAACAAATATATGTATTTACAATTGAGAGTGATGTCGTATGATCTTGCATTGCAGTTATGCTTTGTTTTGTTAGCTGAATGCTTAGCAGCTCATACAAAGTCTTTGAATAAAGTGTAAGAGTAAGAAGTCTATAAGTTTTTTTTTAACCCCTTAGAGTACTTTTTTATGTCAGTAGGCAAGTAGGTGATCTTGTTTCATGATAAATTACAGTTTGTATTCATTTACACTCAGACAGCATTACCTACTCAAGGATATATGTTCCCACTTGATCCTATGCTCACATGATTGGATTATGGTGAGAGTATACTGGTGACTGTTTATGTTTACCTGTTTATAAACACATGGATTCTGATGTGAATGTAATATCACACATCATGTACTGAGTTTACATTTAATAACATTTACAATCAGCTTTACAGCTTGTTAAGGCTTGTTGTAAGGTATTTTTGCTGGTTAAACAAAAGTATGCTTGAAGACACTTAACAATTACTAACCTGGTGGACCTGGAAATCCGTGTTTTCCTGGAAGGCCTGGCTCCCCTGGTATTCCCTCTCCACCTGGGATGCCTTGAGCTCCCTGTGATCCTTCCAGACCTGGCCAACCTATAAAATAAATGCACAGTTTTCTGCTGTAATGAAAACATTTTGATAATGGCACATCTCATGGTTTTCACTCTTTAGCAAGCAATCTTGGAATGCATTGTTTCAGAGTCTCATATCTGACAAAAGTAAGAAATGCTATAATAATATTCTTTATTTCTTATACTTTATACAAATGCATTTATTCGCTTCCTTGTAGCAATACACTTTGAATAAAATTGAACGTATCTACATATATACATATTTCTGTTATTCTAAGGGTAGCCAACCAGAAAAAGGAAATATCTAACAGCAAACTGGTAGAGTTATGAGTCATGAGAGTGCAAACTTGAGAAACAAAATCAAGACCAGATGATGAACGCTCTGAATTTATTTTTTATTTGCCAGTGAATTTTTTAAATAATTTCTGCTTCCACAACAAAAATTTGACTGCTCCCAATTTGGTTGTGCAAATTATATTCACAACCTTTATATACAGTCTAATTGACTTCATGGGGAAATGATGAAGATTTTATAAATGTAGGAAGAAGCCTGGGAAGTTTTTGTTGCATACTTTCCCCTTTTCCCACCCCTTATTGGCCTGAAAGAGAGCTTTGCAATGCATAAAATGACAGACTAGTATGCAAATGTGCTTGCACACCTCCACATTGTACCTAGAATGTATGGTTTTCCTGACAGTTGCTACTCCTCCCATCTCTCCCATAATGCTTGAGTTTGGTACCTGACCAAAGAGACTAAGTCAGAAGTAACCAGTGTTGCTATGCAGCAAACCTTTGGCCTTTTTCCACTGATGAATAAGTCTTCATTAGCTTCTCAATCCCCACTGCAGTCAGGTCTGCAGTGTTTATACCTGCTGTTCATACCCCATGTGACAGTCAGGGCTCAGTCCTTTGATTTGAAAAAGCTGACTCTAACGAATTTTATTGGTTGAGAAGAGCAAGAGCTGATTACAGTAGAGACTGCAGTTCAATGCCTTTAAACAACAGGTCCAGCAGCTAATCCCTTTCCTTGGTTACATATGTTATGTTGCCTGTGTACTTTACTGTTGACATGGACAAACGTTTATTCAGGTGCAAGGACACTCAGGCCTTACAGCTAATTTATTCATAAGCAATCAGTTCATTATATTGGTCTACTCATCTCACCTCATAAGCAGAATTCTCTACCTTATTCATTCCAGTGGAGCATTGCAGGTTTGCATTCTAAGTTCTGATAATTGTATCCTGAACTTTTTAACAAAAAAGTCATCTCCACATTTCAAACAAATGGAGCCAATAAGTCCTGATAAAGAAATAGAAATGGCAATCTGTTCAACACAAACAAATCTTTACAGTGGAAGAGGTCTTAAACTGCACTTTGTAAGTCATAATAAACACAGTAAATATTATTGTTCTAATATTTTGCAAACAACCTACAATACCTCAATAACCACTCAAGCTACACGCATACTGTCAGCAGCATTTCTTTGTCCATACGTGAGCTTTCATACGAGTCTTTGCTGTTCTCTCTGTATTACTTAGTTGTTGAGATATGTCGAAAAATGTGGCAATATAAAGCTATATAAGAACAGCAATTAATATCTCTTTAACAGCACTATTAGTACAGTTGTGTTGTACATCATGTAAGCTTTATGATAAAATCTGTCATTGAAGTCACTTCTCGTAGCAAATTATTAGTGATTATAGTGGATGATAATCTTAAGTTTGAGCTGCATATATAAAATTGCACTAAAAAAATCACCAAAACTAGGGATAGTTTACAGAGCCAAAACATTTCTCATCAACACAACTAAAACTGCACTTGCCACTATTTACCTCTTACCCTCACTATTTTATGGTGCTCCCATACTTACTAACCTCCAGGTATCACAAAAATCAAAACTTGCACGATGCTATAATAAAGTAGCTAAATTTGTACAAATACCCCTTTCAGACCCCACCACTGTATTGCACTAAAAAGCCTAAATTGGTTAGAACTACCCCATCAACTAACATATGCACAGCTTCTTACCACCTATAAAATTATCCAACATCCATCTGTTTGTCCAGCATTAAAAGTCATTCTTCACAACTATGTTTCCAATTGGGCATTATGATCCAATGACCAAAAATTCCTCTCTGTCCAAAAACCTATTAACTCTGCTGGACATGGTCTGTACTCATACTATGTTGCAAAGGCCTGGAACTCTTTCCCTGTAAACATCAGATCAATACCTTCCCCTCCAATCTTTTAAAACCATTCTGAAAGACTTCCTAGCCAAAATGTGGCTGTGCTCTTGCTCAACCCCAGGATAAACTATATCCTGTAATACGAACAAGTACCTGTTCACACCATATACCTCCTTACTTTCCCTTCTTCACTCACTTCCTTACTTAAATCTATTTCTCTAGCCGATTCTCTTTCTAAATGTGCCATAATCCTGTTTTTTTCAGTCAATTCATAATGCAATTCTTGCTTCTATTACAGTAACTTACCTTTAACTTCTCTATAAAGTGGCTAAAATTCCTCTAAATATCAAATAATTGTCATATATGTTGTAATTGTTCTTAACCAATGTTTTAACATTATGTCTAATTTGATATAATTATTCCAACTACAGATATTTTTATATTATTTTTGAAGATTCTAAAAGTATTATTCTTAAAATGGATTTGTAATACTTTGAAGCTTTTTTTCCCTGTCAATAAATAAATAAATATCTTTTAAGTTCCATGGTTTTAGAATTATTAAAGCAAATATGAAGATGCTATATTAGACACCTAGATACGTCAGTAAGATGTAACTGTAGAAACACCCAAAGGAGTCACTAGGCTGTAATGAGTTTTAAATATAGAGTGTATGTATGTTCAGCTTTGTAGGCTGCCCTTAATTGGTCTATGCAAAATAAAGTATATAGATCTAAAGTCTGAAGGTTGTAAACAGGTTGGCTATATTTCAACTCTTTTATGCAATGTGGGAGCTGCTTGTGTGTGTCCCTTTAATATTTTACCACTTTTTATATTTTTCAGGTAAGTACAACTGTGGCTGATTTTTTTATTTTCTTTGTAAACAGTTTTGAGAAGGGTTTATACCTGAAACCCCAAAACTGCTAGTCATCTTATGTTTTATATATGTAATAATATAGCATATGTGATTATCACAATCGGTTAAAAATCTAAGAAAACTGCACCAAGGATCAGTTAAAAAAATGACTGTCTTATTAGTTAGGTGATTTGAAATAACAGCAGCACCCAATATTTGAAGTAAATACGATGTTTCTAAAAATCTCAAACAAAATTCTTATTTTTTCACACACACATGGCTGTACAGAGACAGAGAAGACAAGACAGTATATAACTTTCCATACAGATGCATCTGCTGTACAAAAAGAAACAGAATGCTGACATGAAAGAGATTTGCAGTTATGCACTGCAGTTTGCCAGTTCTGAATCCTTGTTTTGTGGTGTAAATAGATGGGCAGCATGAGAACATTAAATGCAGATACTTTAATTTTACCTGTTACTCCTCTGACTCCTTGTTCACCTGGCTTTCCTTTCATCCCATCAATACCCGGAAAACCTGGCTGTCCTTCTGGTCCACTTTCTCCTTTCCAACCCTCTTCACCTGTAACAAAAACACCAAAGTTAAGTAATACATTTGAAGCACAAACTTAATTATAATGGGGTCATTTTCAAACATGCTTAAGACAACCAAATGGGATAGAATAAAATGCAAAGAAACTATATAGCAGAAAAAAAGTATTGTCTTAGTTTTTATCTTATATTAAGTGCCACACCATGTGGTGTCTTTGATACTGTGCTGCATTTTCCTCCCATTTGTGCCTGTTTTATGGTAGAAAACTATTAATTTTCTGTAAATGACACAACCAAAAAAATCCATTGAACTTTATCATGTGTGACATCAATATAGGGATTGCATTCAGGTGTGTGCATGACTTTAATCGATGAACAGTGCTATCTATCAAAGTTTATGGATGCACTTCCAGGCTAGCTCTCTACTGATGCCAGTGAGGGATACAGAAGAATTACATTGGTATATACTTAACAAAAAGTTTACAAAGCTTTTATTAATCATCCCACATGCAAATACAGAATTTTAGTAAGATGGGGCAGAAAATATATTGCAGCTCTTAAGTTGCAAAGTGCTGCATTGTATATATTTTGTAGTACACAGCTAAAAATGTTAGCTAGTGATATTAGGTAAAAACATATGATAAAACATTGAGCAAAGAGACAAAAATAATCAGTTCGCAAGCTAAATTACATTATACAACTACATTAATTGTGTTGTTTAAAACATAAACTGATTTATCACATATAAATACTTTTAACTTCTGAAAAAGAAATAAAACAACTCAGCAGTGTGTGACCTTGCAAAGAAGATGTAAAATTCCCAAGACATTTAAGATCTAATGATTTCCTTCTGGATTGGGTAATGGTCAGGTGACAGAAAATAAACAAAGACAACAGCAGCCTTAATGGCAGACTTAAACTGGATCTGAATACTGGTTTGTGCTTAAATTCTATACCAAAAAGCTGTTAAACAAGAAGCTATTGCAATTCCACATTTTCAGTGGCATTTCATACAGCAGTTCAGAATATTTTTCTGCCAGGTTAGGTTCTATTGATGAAAACTTCTTCAAGCAGATTGTTAAAGTCTAGATGCTGTCCATATGAGAGCCAAATTGTCACTGTCAACATAGTAGTTATAAGGGAAGGTCTGAATCCATTTTCCTGAGTTCCTTTCTACTAGATTCCAGTGGCAAGAATAACTAAGGGATAACAGAGAATTATAAACATTGCTTCCAATTATACCGTTCTGGGGAAGGCAAGAGAGATGTAAGACCCACTGATTGAAGTGCTCTTATAGGTTTGGAGTTACTCTAATTTCATTCATAACAGCCTTGCCTGGACTTCTTTCACAGTTGTGAGAACTTCAATTCCAGTCCACTGAATTCTGAAACTAAATGTATAAAATGGAAGTGTGTACACTATGTCTGAGGTTCATAGGTTCATAGGTTCATACTAGGCTATCTGCCCTAGGGCATTTATAAGCCTAGCCAGAGTGTGTGTGGCTTTCACCACCCCTTAGGATGAGAATACTATACCCATTAGTTTGCTGTGCCTCTGTCCAGCAGTGATACAGAGATGATTCTCGGGGTAAACCTATGATCTCCCATCCACTCGTCAAGATTTCTCTTGAACAGAGTCAGTGAGGGGCTCTGCCTCACATGGACTGGGATTCTGTTCCATAGTGTAGGGAGTCTCTGGGTGATGAATCTGTCCCTCCAGCACGTCCTGTTTATATCCGTGTTGAGGTTTAAGTCTCTTGCTCTCGTGGCTCTGGTGAATTTGGATTTTTTGAGGTGGAGCATGTCCATTAATTCCGGGTTGGACATGGCCTTGTATGTCAGGCACAGATCACCTCTGAGCAGACGGTATGCGACTGAATAGAGCTGGAGTTTCTTCAGTCGGGCATCGTATGACATATGTTTGAGCCCCTTTATCCTTTTGGTGAGGAACTTTTGGGGTCTTTCCAACCGCTGCAGGTGTCGGGTAAGGTACATTCCGAATGGGGCGTTGTACTCAATCATTGGTCTGATAAGTGAAGTGTACAGGGGTACAATGACCTCTCCTGATCTGGATGTGAATCCCTTCATGATCAGGTGGGCAATGTAGAAGGTCTTCCTAACCACTTTGGCAATGTGAGTGTCAAAAGAGAGGTTACTGTCAACTTGGGTCCCCAGGTCCCTGATAACTTCTTCCGTGTTTAATGGATTACCACCTATGTGGTAATTAGGGGTTACCTTGTTTTTCCCAAAGGGTATGACTATACATTTTTTGGCATTTAGCTTAAGGCCATGGCTCTGGCACCAGTTATCCATTTCTATGAGACCTTTCTGGAGGATGTCTGTGTCTGATGGAGTGTCAATTATGGTGCCCAGTTTGCAGTCATCTGCAAATTTTGTCAGCCACAATCCCCCTATGTTTGCCTGCACTTCAGAAAAATAAATGCCGAACAAGAGGGGGCCCAGGACTGAGCCCTGTGGGACACCGCTCATGACCGGCTTAGAGTCTGACATGGCACCAGCAACTCTAACCCTGTGTGTTCTGTCCTTGAGCCAGTTTGCAACCCATCTTGTGACATATGGGTTTACATCTAAGCTGGTGAGCTTTTCTATGATGCCCGAGCGGGGTATTGTGTCGAACGCTTTTGCTAGGTCAAGGTAGGCTGTGTGAACTGCCTTACCCTCATCAATGACCTTAGTGACTGTTTCGAAAAAGTCAACCAAGTTCAAGAGGCAGGATCTGCCCTTGACAAAGCCAAATTGGGTAGGATCCAGTGTCTGTAGGTCCCCAATGTCTTTATTTATGAGTTCCATTATGATCCTCTGCATAGCTTTGCAGGCAAGGCTCGTCAAGCTTATGGGGCGGTAATTTCCAGGGTCTGTAGAAGCACCGCCTTTGTGGAGTGGGACCACAGTTGCCGTACGCCATTCTTTGGGTACGTATCCTGTAGTAAGGCTAAGATTAAACAGCAGCCTTATGTGTGGGTTTAGTTCCTCATTGAGTTTGTGTAGCACACAGCCGGGGACACCGTCCGTCCCATTGATGCTGTGTTTTTGCTTAGAGAGAGCAGCTCTCACCTGGGCATCTGAGATGTTTGGGAGGCTAGACTCTGGTGGGATAGATATTTCTCCTTTTGGGGGGGGGGGAGAAATTTGCACTGAACCTGTCTGCCAGTATGTTGGCAATGTCTGTGGGTTCAGTGATTTTTTATCATTTTGGACTAATTCTGAGCATATCTGGGAGTTTCCACCCAGGTTTCTAACATAGCTAAAGAAGGCTTTATGATTGTCTTTTGTGTCATTAGCGATTTTTCTCTCAAAGTTGTCCTTGGATGATTTTATGAGTGATCGTAGTTTTTTGCTAATATTGATCAGAGATGCCTTCCCATTTAGGGATTTTGCTCTGTCATGTAGTAGCTTTCTCCTCTTGTTGTAGAGTTTGTTTATGGCTGGAGTCCACCAGACCGGGCGCCTGCCTTTGGTGGAAAGGGTCTTGATTTTATTAGGGATTGCTTGATCCATACATTCCTGGAGGTGCTCGTAGAAGGCATTTGTAAGGGTTTCAGCAGCGTGGGTTGTGGTTTCCACTGGCTCGGTGGCCTTGAAGGATACCACTCCAGTCTTAAGAAGTGTGAAGTTTGCTTTTGAGAAGTTCTTCACTGTGGTCTTTTTTGCTGGGGGTGGGGGCGGGATGTGGATCTCCAGTGAGATTAATTTATGGTCTGATCCCACCAATGAGGGATATACTTCCAGTGTGGAGCATTTTGTCCCCATGTTTGTGATGATCAGGTCTAGTATATTTTCTCCTCTTGTGGGAATGGTGACTAGTTGTTCCATAGCATTTGAGTTTATGAACTCAAGGAACCTTTGGGCTAGGGTGTTGGGGCTTGAGTAATGTTCCCAGTCTATGTTTGGGTAGTTGAAGTCACCCAATATGATGGTGTTTGGAGAGACATTCATACTCTCCAGTGTCTTCAGGAAGGCTGTGTGGGTTTCCTGAGTTTGAGAAGGTGGTCTGTAGCATGTTACAAACTGTAGGGCAGTTTTACCTATGGTTAATTGCACCTGGATGGTCTCCGATGCTTCGTGCGTTGCCACTAACCTGGAGGTGTGGGTATCCTTTATGAATATGGATACTCCCCCTCCTTTTGTGGTTCGCTCTGGATTTTGGGGCCGGAACGCATGATATGAGGTATAACCTGATAGTGCTGGGGTGCTCTCAGGAGCCTTGAACCAGGTTTCAGTCACAGCACAGACATCGATGTTCTCCATACTGAGGAGGGCTTCGAGGGCATGCATCTTGAGGTTTAGACTTCTGGCATTGAGCAGTATTACCCTTAGTTTTTCTCCATTTTTGTTTTCTAGGGCGTAGGTTTATCATTTGAGCCTTGCCTAAAAAGGCACTATGGGGTGGCAAGAGCCTTTGCCAATATCCGCAAGCCCAGGCGTGACAAGTGCAAGCCGTCCCTTGCGAAGCAGCGTGGCTTGTCAAGCATGTCATCCCAGGCAGACAGACATTGGATCCCCTTAGAATGACACCAGTAATTAAGCCAATTATTAAAGCTGATCATTTTGTCTCTGTATTGTGGCATCATTCTTGGTGAGCGTAGGATACTGCTCAGGGTCAGGGTCATACCGTCCTGGGCTACATAATCTGAGAGCTCCTCTATGTCTCTTTTCATGTAGTCCAGGGAGGTACGTCTCAGGTCGTTCACACCGGCATGGACAATGACTGAGTCATACTTGTACTTGCTGTGGAGTGACCTGAGTGCTTGTGTTATGTGGCGGATTCTAGCGCCTGACAGGCAGCTTACTGTGATCTTTTCCTTGTTCAGTCTGGTGAGTGGGACGTCATTGTGTCTGACTATGGAGTCACCTATAACAAGTGTGTCTGGCATTGTGTTTGGCCTTAAGGGCTGTGACTGTTTAGCACACTGACTTTGAGAACTATGTGTTGCATGTCTTATGTCTTGAGGTGGCAGTTGCTTGGGTGTCTGCTTTGGAGGCCTCTGTAGTTTTGGTAGATTTTTGATCAGTGCCTCCGAGTATGCCTTTGTGTGTTTATGTGTTTGTTTTGCAGTTGTGATACTTCTATGTGAAACTGGGTTTGTGGTGTGCGTGGTTTCCTTCTCCTCCTGTCTGGTCTTGCCAGTCCTGAGTTGAGAGAGCTCAGCCTCCAGTTTGGCTATATAGTTGCATCTCTCACATGTATTTGTGTTTTGTGGGAGAAGGAGTGGGTTGTCTGTGTACATGAGGCAATTGTAACATTGCCTCAAGATGCCCAGATTCACCAGCTGAACAGGAGAGGACGCTAGCAACTGACCCTTCGACATGCTAGAAAAAGTGAAAAGTTTGCTGTGTAACTGAGTCAGAAGGGACCTATAGGGAAATGGGTACTCAAGGGGATTCTAGGCTAATGTAGTACTTTGTTTAGTATACAAGTACTTTACCTATATAAAAATGCTTTAGGAGCAAGTGCTGAGCTTTACCTATATAAAAATGCTTTAGGAGCAAGTGCTGAGCTTTTGAGATAGAGAATAGACTGTTTAGATTGCAAGTAGAGAAGTTCTAAGGGAAAAATTGAAAAGCAGACTTTACGGAGCCAGAAATAGTTTAACCTTGTTTAACCGACGCTGCCCGATGGTGCTCTATGGGCAACTCCGCGCTAAAGCGGGCTTTATAGCAGGGGGTTGAAAAGAGCTAGGAATTGACCCAAAATGGCCAATAGACTACAAGTTTCTGGCTGGAACCACTGCTCTAGGGACAAATAGGCTGCTCAGTGCTCCCCACTCCCACTGGTGAACAAAGAAGCTTCCCTTTATCCAAATAAGGATATGGAATAGTACAGGAACCAAGCCAAAGCCCAGAGATCAGCAAACTCTGAAGACTGGACTATTCTAGTTCAGTAAGGCGGGAAAACAAGATTTTTTTTTTTTTTTTTTTGCAGAAAACAGAGGAAAAACAGACAGTAAATGCTATAAATGCTTTTAAAAGGGTAGCGCACTTGAGTGTGTTAGCCTACAGGTAAAATTAAACAACAAATAACTTTTTTAAAAGTGCAAAACAGTTAATCAAAACAAAAACAGTTTAAATAGAATGCAGAGCTGTATAAACAGGCGAAAATGCAGTTGCTAAGCAGTAAATAATCAAAAAGCCAGAAAAAAATACTTAAATCAGGAAAAAGTCACTCTTTTGCTCTCTGCTGCTTGTAGAACTCTGCAGGACACCACGAGGAGCTGTGCTGAGTTGAATACATTGTTCCCATATCTGGCTTTAGGCACCTGCGAACCCTGCAGTCTCTGGGGGCCCCTGGTCCTGGGGGCTCCCAACCACAGCAAGTTATCTTATCTTGATATTTTGTAACATGTCTGTTAAACCAACAAAAGCTAGTACAGCAATCTTGTATGCTTAATAAATGGGGGGGGGGGGGTAATAATAACTCTTATTTTTATCTCCTTCAAAAGTCAAAGATATTTAGTTATAGTAATAATATTTTGTCAAGTAACAGGCTTCACAATTCCATTAAATGTTTTACCACTGCTATAATGCCCCTGGCTTAGTTTAAACCCTGCTGGTAGACATCCTCTCCACTAAAGCTAACAATATAGCTTGCTGTGGGTACCTACAATATGTGTGGCTGCAGGATGACCGTTAATCATCCCTGACTGTGTGGGGGCCCCACAAAAGCTGCTGTTGGTTGGTTAAAAATGAGGAGAAAAAATGCAATTAATTTTTGCTTGTACTGTTTAATCTGAACCGGGCTGTGATATGACCTTGTTAGGATAAAGCTGATAATAAACATGAATAAAGTTAGAAGTAGAGACAAGAGATTAGCAGCCTGAGTGACTGATTTCAGTGCACACCATAGAGTTTCAGAAGAGCTAATGCTTCTGCTCTTCAGGGATGGTTTCTCTTTCAGGGGGTTTAATAAATGCTGCTAGAACACCAGATACTGTAACTCGCAATGTCTTTGCTGATGAATTCTGCTCAGTGCCAAAAATAATAGCAGAATAAAGGCTCAAAACGAGGGTTGCATTTTAAATATTGCTCTAATTCACTTAAAAAGTTACTAGAATAGCACATTTTGCATCAACATGCATTTTTTGGACAATAAGAAGTATCAAACTATGATGTCTGGATGTACTGACTGTCTGTAATCTTAAATGATTTGCCTGCAAATAAAACTTTTTATTTTTATTTTTTTATGAAGGACAGAGCAAAATTATGAGGCCAAATCAAGGAATATCTGTGAAATCAGGGACAGTTATTCATTTACTCCTCAATGAGATAAAGTGACTCACTCCTGCTGTTTGATAACTGCTAAACAGCAGTCACTGATCTGGTGTGGCAGTACCCGTGTTGCGCAATGTATTGTTATTTATTGAAATAAGCATAAAACTAGTATTGCTGTGACTTATGCATGAGTGTGTGTGTGTGTATAAAAAAATATCACTGATTTGTATCAGTGCACACATACAATAATGCCGGGACACACACAGTTTTCTGCTGGTATCAGTAAAAAAATGCAGCTAACAAGGAATTATATGTTAAAAGTAAGGCATAAAATATATTACAGAACATTCAGACACTTACATCGTCTAGGAATCTGGTGGCCCCCGCCACTCCCCAGACTGTATAAATGGATACAGAGTGGGTCTCTTATTCTTCCTTAACTGTGTGGGGACCCCGCAAAAGCTGTTTTTGGTTGGGCAAAAATGAGGAGATAAAAATTATTTAATTTTCTGATTATGCTCTTTAACCTGAACAGAGCTGTGATGTGACCTTGTTAGGATAAAACTGATAATGGCCTGTGCTATCAACCGCACCCACTTTCCTCACAATCACACATTAAGCATGTATACAGGTGGCTGCCTTTGGGGGTTAGGGTTGACGAGTGAGGAGGCATGCATTGTATATGTATTGCAGCAATCATGTAAGCTGCCTTTGGGGGTTAGGGTTGATGAGCGAGGAGGCATGCATTGTATATCTATTGCAGAAATCACTTGAAATACATGACTGTGGCCATTTGAACCTTTGCTTTTATCCCAATCTAATATCAGAGAGATGTATAGGCAGTGACTGTCTTTTTTGGGGGGATTAGGGAGGCAGGCAGTATTCCAAGACAGGATCTGTGTATTCTCACAACAAACTGGCTTGTTAGTTTATTGTGAGCTTTGAATATTAAGCCTTGGGCATAATTTATGTCTTCATTGAAACAAAAAAGTAAGACTGCAATTTTTTTCTTACTCATGAATTTTGTTTAGGTTGCTGTTGGATTAAAAGTTTGGGAAATGCTTTAAAATGCATTCTAGAGCATCTATAATCCCTATGGCGTCTGGGAGAGTGGCTTAATTGAGTTATTTCCTAAATGGTTATCACTGTGCTGCCTTGGTCAGGAAATGTATGTTGAAAGGATGCAAAGAAAATTAAAGCTGAACAGCAAAGCTGCATTTCATTCTTTAATCATAATTTTTGTTCAAGCCATCATTGGATGAAAAAGTTGTGCAAAAAGAAAAAAAAACACCTAAAAGCACTTCAGAGCATATATAAAGTCATGGCTTCTTGAAAAAGCTGAAGAGAAAAGTAAAATATGAGAAATGAAAGAAAAAGTAACTTGCATGCTGTGGGGAACCCAAGATGGGGAGAAATAAAGGGGAGCACTGGAGAATGTATATGTTTTGGGGGGGTGGCTGAAACAGTAGGCAGTGCCCTAGGGCACTATTTCACCTAAGTCCAGCAGTGTACAGAGTTGTAATGTATCCTTCTTACATCTAAATGACAATAACTGTGAATGTCCATTTGTGAGAAAGGCCAACATACTGTGGTACATAAGCTTCTTGTAATGAAACAGCATTGTAGCTACAGGCCAGTCTGTGTGTACTACTCCTAAAAGTTTGTAACATGAGCTAAAAGGATGGCTAGAAAGTCTGGCAGTGACAGGGTGATACTTAGACTGGAAGTGTCAGGGGGGCCCCCAACTTGACATTTGCTGGTGGCCCCCAAAATGCTAACACCGGCCCTGACTGTTCCACTTAAACTAATGTACAGTGGCCTCAGGTCTTGCACTTTCAATAAGGACCACACTTGCTTGCAGGCCTTTATTCATTGTGAGTCTGTGTGTTATCATGCTTATCACATTATTTAATTGGAGACTGTTCATGGGTTACCGCTGCAAACAGGCACTTAAACTATTAATCTTACCAGGTTAAAAAATTAAAAAATAATATAGAAAAATCATAGCTTAGTACAGTAGATCTCATAAGATTGCTTCACATACATCCAGGGAAATTGTTCAAGAAAAGATGGGTACCATCATTAGAGGGAAAGATAGTTTGAGGATAAAGTTGTGAGAATCCTAAAAGTGATATTACAAAACCTTTTATATCATCATATAGCTTTTGCAGTGGCAGTCATGACTGACTATGATGAAGGATTTGAAGTCTGAATGTTTCTTTTTATACAATAATTTTAGAGTAGGTCAGACTGCCTTCTTCCTTATGTTGTGGGCAGTTTCATTAAAATATTTAAATCTTTAAGGTAAACAAGAAGCAAATGCTGAATCAAAGCTTGAAGAAACAAAAAAAAAAAAAAGAAAGCAGCACGCCTGCTCTGCATATTCACTTTTTATAGCATAATCACTAGTGAAGGGGGTGTCTATAATTGATATGCTCAGCATGGTTTTGGTAGACTAGAGAGAGAAATAGAAAAGGAGACGGAGTCTTCAAAACAAATTAGAAAACTCTAGTTTAAAGGTGCAGAGGCATAGAAGCAGGTGAGGGGTGGGTAATGACTGACTGAAGGCCTGGTGAAGTTTCACCTTAGTGTGGTTGTGAATGACTCCCATTGCTGAAGTGTACAGTGAAAGAGTACTTGGAACTATCTAGCAGTTATCCAAAAAGAGTCAAATAGGAGGAGCGGACATTCATAATCTCTGTGCTAATGGCATTGCGCATTTGTGTACATCATTGCTTTGCCAGGGAAGGAACGGAATTACATGAAGAAGAATAAAAATCCCCTGCTCATGCATATGAAGCAGCCCACCTATAGTGCTGCTCCTGGTTCTAAATACACTCATTGACATTATGGTCATTCTTCACAATCCCAAGAAAAGGGAACATACATATTTTTCCACTTCACACTAACCCATTTTGCAAAATGCAGCAAATGAAACGAGCAGGCTTACCACAGATATGAAGTTGACAAAATCCACTTGTATAAAATCCTTTTATTACCAAAATATAAGATGATACAAGATGAGCGCTTTCGCGTATAAAATATACGCTTCTTCAGATCTAACACATAATAAAATTCAACTAGTTTATATACAAAATCTAGAGTATAGGCATCATTTAATCATCAATTAACAAATCAATTAATCAATTAAAATTAAAAGAAAGTAAAAATCTTTTAAACAAGACGTTCCTATCATTTAGTTTATAGCAATGGAACTGCATTTTCACTATAAAAAAAAATCTATAAAAAATCAGTTTTGAATATTATCAAAGCGAAACTTGAAATTGAAGAATTCTTTAAAAAATGTGTATCATTTAAAACATGAACATTGTCTAACATCTATAGATGGAAAAAATTACTTAACCATAACCTAATGGTACCAGAGTATACAGAGCATGCTAGTAGATTTGCTTAATAGATGTATGATATAGAATATAAAGCATGAGATATTATATAAAAATACCTTAATGTAAAAAATATATGAATAGATATAAGATATAGAATACATATCTAATAAAACCATGCACAACATATGACCATGGCATAATTGTAAAATTCATAAAAAATCATAAAAAGTAATAATGACACAAAATTAGCATAATATGTAATACTAATAAATAACAAAAAAATGGAAATATATATAAATAAATATACAACCATAAGTGTGTGTAAGAGGCATAGTATTTCATCTGCAATCCTTTAATATAGGCTTGAGAGATATGTATTGGTTTAAACCTGGGGATTGATGGGCTCTTAATTTAAAGATCCATTCTAGCTCTTTCAGTTCTAAATAATTAATATAATCCCCTCCCCTCTCACTATTATGAATAATCTGCAAAACTCTAAAACAAAATGAATGACTATTATTTTGAATAATATGCTTAGCTAACGCATTTAATTCATTCGTACGCTTTATATCATAAGTATGATTATAAATTCTTTTTTTGAGTTGCCTTTTAGTAAGACCTACATAATAAACAGAACACATCTGACATGTAGCCAAGTATATCAGGTTCGAGCTATTGCATGAAGCTTGGAACCTTGGTTTAAAACAATAGTTCATAGAAGGATGAGTAAATATTTGTTCTTTTGTAATATATCTACACATATTACATTGTTTACAAGGGTAAGTACCTAGCTTTAGGGACATGTCTGAGTGTAGTTTGTTGTCAGTCCGTGGATCTATACATAATAATCTTTTGAGATTTTTATTATTTCTATAAGTAAAAATAGGATAAGAACCTACTATTCCAGCTGTTTTCTCATCTATAGTTAGGACATTCCAATTATTGCCAATGATCTTCCTTATATTCATACTATCATTAGTGTAAGTTGTAATAAAGGGTATATAATTACTATAAAATTGCTGAGTATATCTTACATTACTATTATAATTCATATTGATATTGGATGTTGTTAGATTTAACTCCTTGCCCAGTACCTCAATTTCAACAGATTTAACCATTGCCATATTATATCCTCTGTCCATAAAAATTTTCTCCAAACATTCAACTTCAAATAACAGATCAGATCTTTCCTTGCATAACTTAAGTAGCCGAATAAACTGGCTCTTCACTATCCCCCTAAACACATGTCTAGGATGCATGCTGTCATAGCTAAGAATAGCATTTTTCCAGCATTCCTTTCGGTAGAGAGTGGAGACCATCTTTGTTCCCTTTATTTTGAGTTTCACATCCAGGAAATTAATCTCATTGTGGGATGTTTCCATGGTGAATCTTAGGAAACCGGTGGTATCCTCTAAATATGTTAGAAGAGTTTTAAACTCCTCTATAGTCCCATCCGAAACAATGAGAATATCATCCACAAATCTCTTATATACTAAGATTTTAGAAAAAAGAGCATGTGTAAATAAAAATTCCTTCTCCCAATGATAGACAACAAGATTGGTATAGGTATTAGCGCAGGGTGTGCCCATGGCTACACCCCAGCGCTGTAAGTACAAAGAGCCTTTAAAGGAGAATACATTGTGGGATAGTACTAAATCTAAAAGTTGACAAATTAAGATTGCTTGATTCCAGCTTATATGTGAAAAGTTTTGCAATAATTCCCTTATAGCTTGAATACCCAGATCATTGGGAATAGCAGTAAACAAATTTTGTAAATCTAAGGTAATCAGGAGATGAACTCCTTCATGTAAATCTATTTCTAGATTTTCAAAAAAGTCCAAAAGCTGATATGTGTCCTTAAGTATGCTAGGTATTTTATCCATACAAGGTCTAAGAATTTTCTCAATAAAAATAGAAATATTTTCTGTTAACCATTTATCACCTGAGACAATAGGTCTCAGTGGAGGTGGATGTAGGCCTTTATGCATTTTAGGCAAACCCTTAATAATAGGAATTTTAGGATGTTCATTACAGAAATATTCATAAGTTTGATGTGTAATCTGTCGACACATCAGCATGTCATACAATATGTCATTCACCTCTTTAAATATGTTATTTAATTGATCTTTGTTAATTTTAAGATAAGTGTCATTATTACTAAGCATCCTATCCATGAAGGTGTCATATTCTTCTACATCTAGTATGACTATACCCCCCCCCCCTTGTCTGCTGGCCTAATGGCAAGGGAAGTATCATGACATAACTTTGTTAAAGAATGCTGTTCATCCATGCTCATATTAAAGTATCTGCATTTTCTCTTTCCATTTAAAAAAATAATGATAAATTTCTCGTTCACATAACTTCATGAAACAATCAATATGTGCAGGTAGAGCAGGAGAAAATATACTCTTACATTTACATATATCAAATATAGATAAATCAGTATATGCTCTATTGTCTCTATCAAAAAAGTGTAGTTTTAGAGCCACAGCCCGTGTAAACAATCGCAAGTCTGTTAGCAGCTCATAGAGATTACTACCCCGTGAAGGAACAACCCTTGATCCTCACAATCCCAAGAAAAGGGAACATACATATTTTTCCACTTCACACTAACCCATTTTGCAAAATGTAAATTAAAAAAACATGCATACTGTATATTGAATCTGCCCATTTATTTGAAAAGGGCATGTGGCCTTTCTTAATGTTCTTACAACATAACATGAAATATGCCAGGTCTGAATAATAGTTTCCATAACAGTATCATTTCGCAATACTTCTGTTTTTTGTCAAAAACACAAAGATGACATGGCTGGTTTCTGCCAAATAATTTGATTTGTAAAACTGCCTGTTACTGAAGAATCAGCCTCTTTACTTTGATAGACTTTCCATTCTCCAGTTGTGATGCTGCTTTGACACAGTCACTTTCATATAAATAGCTGTGTCTACAGTCTAGTTTCCAGATCTCGCTCTGTTTTATTTTCTAACAGCTCACTTTAAACTGACATTTGCTTTGTGTACCAGATAATGCACTTGATCAAATGCTCCCTGGTTGTCCATGTGTATTCTTGTCATCATGGAGTATTTATTAGATGCATTCAAAAAAATAATTAATTTGAACTAAAACTTGTTTGGTCTTTGTTGTGTGGTTATTGCTACTACTTTTATTTATGCACTTGTTCCACCTAGTGGTCATTTTGGGGTTATCCTCCAGCACTTAAATTACTAGCCAATCTCAGACTGTTTGGGTTAGAGTTGAGGCTTTACCTATCTATGCCATGGATTTCTGTAGGTACAAGTTTATTGTTACTTTAGTTCCTGAGCCTGGCAGATGGAGTCAAAACAAAAAGTAAAGAAAGCATTACTAAACACCACTAAATGAATCACTGGCTACTATTATGAAAAGGCATATATCATAAATACAAGTATGTGTTGACTCCTGTTAAAACACAGCAAGAGAAATAGTACTTCAGATGAGGTTAGTATATGGACAGGAGATCAGACTAAGATCAAAGATAAGGAATATTTCAGTTCAATTTTAGCACAGTGAGTAAGCTTAGTCACATAAACTAATTATGCATTGGATATCAATGCAAAGTACACTGCTCTGGCTGGCCTATTAGAATGCAACAGTTTTTAAGCAGTGTTCTTAACTCATTCACTGCAGTGCAGCTCAGAAAGTTTGCACTGTAACTTCCAATGGGCGGAGCCTAAGCTTTTTGACAGAATCAAATTATGTCCTCACATTACAAACAAATGTTCATATCTCTGGAGCCATAGGGGTTATGAAAGAAGTATAAATGGCAAACCTTTCAGCACAAACTATTTTTATAGTGGTAGTGTTCTTTAAGTTCTAAATCTTAAACTGCATTTTATAAGCACAGTAAACACAGTAACTATTATATTTGTAATATTTTGTAAACAACTTAACAATATCTCAGTAACCACTCAAGTTACACACATACTGTCAGCAGCATTTTATTCATCTAGCTGAGAGCTTTCATATGAGGCTAAAGAGTTCTGTATCTTCATTTCGATGAAAACACAAAACAAAATTCTGTTTTTGAAACATTCAGAAAGAACATTAGTGGGAAGGATTTATACTATCTACTGCTTCAGTAACTGCCCATAAATGCTGGCAGAAACTTTAAAACTATCTACTGCTTCAGTAACTGCCCATAAATGCTGGCAGAAACTTTAAAACTATATCAAAATATAGTGCAGTTTAAACTTTCTATGGCTCTATCCCATCATAACAAGTGTACTTAATGGGGAATTTCTCATAATGCATCATTAAAAAAAACATTTATTTTATATGCTGACAATTATTCGTAAACTATTCAGCTGAGATTTATTAAATAATACAGGTTTACTATGCTTTCTGCCCATATAGGCCAAACATAATGCTTTACTAATATTATTTACTAATCCAGAAGATCCTCACACTTCACCAATCAATTTGAAAAAAAAAAAAACAGCTTGCAGCCATAAAATTGTTACTAGTGCGGAATGGAAAACCTCTACATGAATGGCAAGAGATAAATGTCTACAAAATATGCAATAAAAAAAAAAACAGGGCAGTAAGATACAAGAAAATAAATAACAGAACATATTTTATCAAATCACTTACTATAAACACGGACTGCGGTGATGGTGCTGCGGTAGAGTTGTTGCCTCACAGTAAGACGTTGTCCTGTTCAATTCTCAGCTAAAGCGTCTTCTGTGTAGAGACATGCGTGAGTGGGGTGTACCTTCGTTGAAGGTTGTACGTCAGGGCTGGCAACTCGGTACGTAAAAATCTGCCAATCATTAGCGGACCGGAGTTCCGCTGGGGCGACCCTTAACCGGGAAAAGCCGAAAGATACAACATTTACTATAAACACACTTTGCTTTCCTGTTCATTCAAGGCAAAATGCGGTAAAAATTACGCAGCTCATGGCATGAAACCATTTCAAGATAAGGGAAGTAGCAAAAATGAAAATTAAAGAAAAGTAGATACATTAGTTGTGAATATGTTTCACAGAATAAAGTGCCCTAGTATTTATAAATTTCTCTTTACATACCTTGAGGGCCATAGTCACCTGGAACACCTCTGAATCCTGGTAGTCCTGGCAAGTTCACTGTGTCACCAACATCACCTGTTTAGTATGATTTTAATAGTTAGTTCCAGGTTAGTCGTGGCTAAAACTGAGAAATGCATTTAATGACAGTAATATCAATGCTATCATTCAACAGTAAGAAAAATTTGTATCAGTTTATCAGCACAAAAAAAAATGAATTAACTGATGAAACTACTTAGTTTTATTGCAACAAGGAAGGATCATTGTATTTAGTACTGTGCATTCAAAAGTTATATAAACAAACTGTGCAGGACCAGCATAAATACCACCGTACATGTGGTATGCAAAAATTATAGCAGATAAAGGCCAAGGTTCACAAAGGTGTTTGGTCAGTTACAATGGGACTCTTGCACAAATTAAGCTATGTAGTGTACGATTAACAATAATAATAATTATAACAGTGTATGTGTATGGGTGTGTGTGTGTGTGTGTGTGTGTGTGTGTGTGCATGCATGCACATACATTTAACAGCATTTGAGATAATGACATTTAGGTTATGCCAAAACAGTAATAGGTGAGTATGTTTTTGGTGATTCCTGTTTTACTGAAATCTGTAAATGTGTAACAGGGTTAATGTTGTCTCAGGGTCAGGGTTTTAACGACTTGCCACATACTATTTTTGTTCACTGTCTAGATCTATCTTGTAATATCAGATGTAGAGAAGTTCACAGTACACTGATTCAAAACGAAAAGAAGCTATGCCTGTATATTTGTTACAGTTAAGACTGTAGGACCATGTGCAATAATGGTACTATACAGGGTGTGATTGCACAACTATGGACTCTTAACAAAGTAGAAGCTTATTACAGGTCTATGTGCTAACAACCCAACTTCACAATGTAAATATAAACAAAACATGTCATGCTTGTGACAGGATTGGAATTAGGAACATAGAAAAATGTTGTATTATTAAAAAAATAAATCTTTACAAAGTTTTAAAAGAACTGAAAGGAATAGTTGAACTGATTGTACAAATCATTTTTTTTGCTAAAGAATGAATAAAAAATTGTCCAAATTAAATATTTCTGTTGCATACTATGCTGAGGCTTAAGTCTGGAGAAAGTCAAATCAGTGCTGGGTACATGTGTTAAACATAACAAATAGAAGACAAGACTGTACATTTTGGAGTACACAACAGAAGTAATGCAACCCGGATAACTCAAAAGAGCTTTAAAGAAACAACTAACAGAGTTCTGTATCCTGATTTTCTTATACTGAGAATGTCTGTACAACAGCATATAATATACTAGTTATGTGAAACTTTCTTATACAGAGCAAAATGATCCATTACCATTGATAACAATGAAAAGCAACATCCCCATCTCAGTGTGGAGAAATTTGTTAAATAAAATCATTTAGATTGGGAAGTAATCACGTCTACAGAAATGAAGCTTTACAGAAGATATTTTTGAAAGATGAAACAGTATTTTAAAGAGGAATTTGGTATGATAAAAGGAATCACATAATTGACTTATCTGCAAACTTCAGGTATGACAAAAGAGGTTGCAGTTATTTTTACATGGGATTAGAAAGTTCTAGTCCTAGATGATGAAAAAAGAATTTCCTTTTTATGGCAATGACTCTTTTAAGTTGGTGTTGTGCCTGAAGGTAAAGGGAAGGACTCTAATTGCCATTTTCCCTACCGCTTCCCCAGCTGCTGGGCTTGACAGTCCCAACAGATGTGGTCTGGATTCCTAGAATCTTGTTTATGGATGGCAGTGATCCTTACAGATTTTGTTTGCAGTTATTTTTAGAAGTCAAGTTTGTTTTCCTCCTCATTGTGATGACACTCTATAAGGATGCAGTTCTTCTTTCTTGTTTATTTATTTACAAGAATATGTATCACTAGTCTACCCAAAAGGTATTATTCTGATGAGATGAAAGTCAAAGCATGACTACAGTACAGGTGGGTATTTATTGTAACTATAGATGTCCAGCTTTACTGCTCACCCTATCTCTTTAGATGGTTCTCCCATGCTTCTGGTTTATAGTCTGCAATGCCTGTTGTGTTTGGTGTTTTGCTGTAGCTGTCTATAATGTTTGATGTGCGAGTGTTGAAGTGATTCAGATGTATAGAAAACAAGTCAACTTATCAAGATATGCAGAAAAAAAGGTTAAGAAAGGGTATAGTTGACTAAAGGTGATGTGCATCTTAGGTAGTATTGTAACACAGACATATCACAAGTGCACAGATGTCCAGTCATGGCTTTTAATATTCTGTGGATCAAGTCTATATGGGATGCTATCATGCAACTGAAGGTAGCATTTTTTTTCTAATGATTTTGACAGCTACAACAAGGACTATGTTGATTGGTTCCTTTTGCATGTTGCTGTTGTCCTTAACAGTTCTGCTTTTCTTTATGGCCATGCTTGTAAGATCTGAAAGAGTTCCTTTACTTGTAGCCTACATGGCCATAGCTCTTCCCAAGGAAGGAGTAGCTTTCCAAAGTAACTAATAGATTGACACACAAGAAATACACCACTGAGTGAGCTTTGGATAGGGTGGATACTGGAAAAGAATGGTATATACAAATAATATATCCTGGATAGACTGGAAAGAAGATAAAGACGTGTGGACGTAGTGATTTCCTCATACAACTACTTTCATAGCTAGGTTGGTTTCATGTAAGAATACAAGTGCCTGTCAACACTGAAAGCAACATGCACTTCTCATTTTCTCCATATATTAGCAACCTACAGTCAGATGTGTGGTTTCATATTAGAGTTTTCTACATTTACATCAATGGCATGAACTTTCAGCCTATTTTAGCATGTACTCTAAATACAAACTACACAGAATGCAATGGTTTCTGCATTAAACAACATAATATTTGTTTAAGGGCTTAATAGTATTTCCTTCAAGCCTTACCACCGTTTTAATCCTGGGGTAGGTTTTTTTTATACCCAAAGGACTTGGTCAAATGACATGCTATTCTGGGAAATACAAATCCATAAGTCAGGGTTAAGCTAATCAGATCCACACTTTTTATCTGGAGTAATACCACTCTCTGTTAGTCTGTGTAGCACATTTTACTGACCCTCATTATGTTCTCTTGTATCAGTGCTACTGACTATAATGTCATCAGCAAAGTTCTTGGAATTTTTGATTCCCTGTAAATGGCTATATTGTTCCTTAATACATTTTTATAGCAACACTAACCGTGAATATCAGTCTCATCAAGCCTCCGTGAGTTCCTTAATACATTCTTATAGCAACACTAACCGTGAATATCAGTCTCATCAAGCCTCCGTGAGTTCCTTAATACATTCTTATAGCAACACTAACCATGAATATCAGCCTCATCAAGCCTCCGTGAGTTCCTTAATACATTCTTATAGCAACACTAACCGTGAATATCAGTCTCATCAAGCCTCCGTGAGTACAGACAGTATTGATGCCTCTGCTACTGAAGGTGATAACTTGACCTGATCTCCAGCATACAGAACACTTCTGATCCACCATTTACAACGGGTGTCTTTCCCTTTGTGTAGCTTTACTATATGCTCCTGTCTTCTAATGGCCACTTAGGCTCAGGGGGTGCCAGAAGGGAAGAAATCCATGGTGTGGGGCCAATGCCTTTTCTGCGCACAGTTTTAGGCATTTCTCTAGCATATCATCAGCATTCTGTCTTAAGTGAAATTGGATCCTCATATAATGTTTTACAGAGTTGTCTTGTAGATCATATACATTTTGACCTGTCCAGTCCTATCAGACAATCATTTGTTTACTTAAGCTATGTCCATTCTGTTAACGTTCCTCCATGCTATTTATTTCCTGTACAAGCTCCAATGCTTTTGTGTTGTAATTTAACAAACTTAAGTTTGTTTCATCTTGTGCCACACTGTAAATGGTTGATGGTTTTGTCATCTTGCCTTCCTTTCACTTTTGCAGTGAAACAATATTTGAACTAGGCTTGGTAGATCTGTATGCACATATCATGGTGTCAGTATTCAGATCTGGCTTTGACTTCAGTATGTTGTAATATTACCTTACTGGGGCTCCTGTGTGTGTCAACATTTAAACTGTTGCTTTGGTATATCCCTCTGATTTCTGGCTTCTTTGTATTACCTTCTATATTTAAGACATGGACCCCTGTGTCATTTTCATTAATGCTGTCTCCATAGGTTCATAGGTTCATAGGTTGGTACTAGGCTATCAGCCCTAGGGCCTATACAAGCCTAGCCATAACAATTCCCTGGCTATTTCTTCCCACACTATTTACTTCCCTGGACCCCTGTCTAGCAGGGCGACTGACGTGATCCCCGGGGTGAATTTCCTTTCTCCCATCCAATCGTCAAGGTTTCTTTTGAAGAGGGCCAAAGAGGCACTCTGCTTGACATGTATGGGCAATCTATTCCAGAGTCTGGGGAGTCTCTGGGTCAGGAACCTATCCCTCCAGCATGTTTTGTTTATTGTGATGACAAGGTTTAGATCCCTGGAGCGTGTGGCTCTGAGGGATTGGGATTTCTTTAAGTGTAGCATGTCCAACAGCTCTGGGTTTGACATGGCCTTGTATGTTAAGCAGAGATCGCATCTGAGTAGACGATATGCGACAGAGTATAGCTGGAGTTTTTTAAGGCGGTCAGCGTAGGGCATCTGCTTTAGGGCAGTGATTCTTTTAGTGAGGTATTTCTGTGGCCTTTCCAGTTGTTGCAGATGTCTTGAGAGGTACATACCAAATGGGGCGTTGTATTCTATAATGGGTCTAATGAGGGATGAGTACAGTGGGATAATGACTTCCATTTTTCTGGATGAAAAGCCCTTAGTGATGAGGTGTGCCACATAGAAGGATTTCCTGACTGTTGTGGCGATGTGGTTATCGAAGGTGAGACCACTGTCCACCTGTGTCCCTAAGTCTCTTATCACACTTTCGGTGTTTAGTGTACTGCCACCTATATGGTAATTCATGGATACATGTTTTTTCCCAGAGGGGATAACTATACATTTCCTGGCATTGAGCTTGAGCCCATGGCTTTGGCACCAAGCATCTGTTTCTGTAAGGCCCTTTTGTAGAGTATCCACATCATTTGGGGATTCAATAATGGCTCCCAGTTTGCAGTCATCTGCAAACTTTGTTAGCCAGAGTCCCTTAGTGTTGGCCTGTACTTCAGAGAAGTAGATGCCAAACAAGAGCGGTCCCAGGACTGAACTCTGAGGTACTCCCCTTGTCACTTGTCTGGAGCTGGATTTGGAGTTGGCTACTTTTACAGTGTGGGTTCTATCAGTAAGCCAGTTAGCAACCCATTGGGTGATGTAGGGATTAATGCCCAGCTTAGTAAGTTTATCTATGATTCCAGAGTGGGGGATGGTGTCAAAAGCCTTGGCAAGGTCTAGATAGGCTGTATGGACCACCTTACCCTTGTCCATGGCTCTGGAGACTGATTCAAAGAAGTCAATCAGGTTCAGGAGACAAGATCGGCCCTTCACGAACCCAAACTGGATGGGGTCCAGTGTTTGAAGGTTGCCAATATCCTTGTTTATAAGTTCCATGATAATACACTCCAAGGCCTTGCAGATAAGGCTTGTCAGACTGATGGGACGGTAGTTTCCGGGATCCAAGGTGGATCCCCCCTTGTGGAGTGGGATAACTGTAGCTCTGCGCCACTCAGTGGGCACGAAACCTGAGGTGAGGCTATGATTAAACATGACACTTAGGTGAGATGCCAGTTCATATTGTAGTTCATGTAGTACACAGCCCGGGATGTCATCTGGTCCCATGGATGCTGTATTCTTAGCTTTGGAGAGTGCATTTTTTATCTGTGTGGCCATTATTACTGGAATTTGGCAATCTTCTGGTATTGAGATGGGCCATTTAGGGGGTGAGAGGAGGGTGAAGTTGGCACTGAATCAATCTGCCAGGATATTGGCAATATCCTTGGGATCAGTATATTTAATGCCATTCTGTTTTAGCTCAGAGCAGATCTAAGCATTGCCATTTAGATTCTTGACATAGTTATAGAATGCCTTGTGGTTATCTTTGGAATCTTTGGCAATTTTATTTTCGTAACTAACTTTGGAGGATTTTATGAGGGATCTCAGTTTCTTACTGAGGCTGGTAAGGGAGTTTTTTGCATCCTGGAATTTTCGTCTTTTCTGCAACAGTTTCTTCCTTTTGTTGTAAAGTTTGTTTATGGCAGGGGACCACCAGATTGGCTTCCTTTTTTTGGATGAGAGCATCTTGGTTCTATTTGGGATGGCACGATTCATGCATGAGTGGATGTGCTCGTACAGTGCCTTAGTGTAGGATTCAGCAGTTGAACTTTCAGTTCCTGTCTGCATGGGTGTCATGAAGTTTGTCACTTCTGACTTGAGTAGCATGAAACTGGCTTTGGAGAAGTTTTTTTATGGAGGTTTCCTTACTGGGGGGTGGGGGTGGGATGTGGATGTTAAGGGTGATTAGCTTATGGTCAGACCTGACTAACGAAGGGGTGACCATAGGTGTGGAGCATTGATTTCCCATGTTGGTAATGACCAGGTCTAGGATATTGGAGCCCCTGGTGGGACTATAGATTAGTTGATCCAGGGCATTGGAATTTATGAATTCCAAGAACCGTAGGGCAAAGGTGTTGTACATGATTAGTTTTCCCAGTTAATGGCAGGGTAGTTAAAATCACCCAGTATTAGGGTGTTTGGTTCTATCTTAATATTTTCTAGTATGTTTAGAAAGGTGTAGTGAGAATCTTGGGGTATGGTGGGGGAATCTGTAGCAAGCTACAATTTGGATTGCAGTCTTCCCTAGTGTTAGTTGCACCTGGAGAATTTCAGACGCATTGTGTTGGGCAACTAGCCTGGTGGTGTGAATATCCTTGGTGAATATTGACACTCCTCCACCTTTAGTGTTTCGGTCCTGGTTTGGTGGCCGAAAAGTGTGGTAAGAGTTGTAGCCTGGTATTGCAGGGGTGCTCTCTGGAGCCTAGAACCAGGTCTCAGTTACTGCACAGATATCGATGTTCTCCATTTTAAGGAGTGCCTCGAGAGAGTGCATTTTGAAGTTTAGACTTCTAGCATTGAGTAGCATTACCTTCAGATTTTGCATGCTTGTACCTGTTATGGTGGTGGTTTTGTCCTTTGAACTTTGCCTAAAAAAGGCACTATAGGGGTTGCAAGAGCCTTAGCCGGTAACCTGAATCCCAGGGACGACAGGTGCAGACCATCTCTGGCAAAGCATTGTGGTCTGTCAGTCATGTTGTCCCAGGCAGACAGATACTGGATCCCCTTTGAATGACACCAGAAGCTTAGCCAATTGTTGAAGTCAATCATTTTGTCCTTATATTGTGGTATCATTCTGGGAGAAGGCAGGATGCTACTCAGGGCTAGGGTCATACCTGCCTGGGCCACATGATCCGAGAGCTCTTCCATGTCTCTTTTCATGTAGTCAAGGGAGGTACATCTCAAGTCATTCACTCCAACACGGACAATGACAGAGTCATATTTGTACTTGTTGTGGAGTGACTTGAGTGCATGAGTTATGTGGCGGATCCTGGCACCCGACAGGCAGCTGACCGTAATTTTCTCCTTGTTCAACCTGGTGAGGGGGACATCAGTGTGCTGGACTTTAGAGTCACCTATGACTAAAGTGTTAGGTATATTGTCTTGCCTTAGGGGCTGTTGCTGGGTGGCACACACTGGTGTTGTGAACTATGTGACACTTTGGTTGTGACTGGTGTTTGTTTGCATTTCAGCTTCAGTGGTCCTTGTTGCTTGGGCAGGTTACAGTTAAGGGCCCCTGCATATGAGGATTTAGTGTTGCTATATGTGGGTGTTGGTGGTGTGGGTTTAGAAGGGCTATGTGGTCCTTGAGGTGTAGTGTGGGTGTTAACCTTCTCCTCTTGACTATCTAGCACAATCTTGGGTGGAGAGAGCTTTGCTTCCATTTTGGCTATGTAAGTGCATCTCTCACAGGTTGTAGTGTTGGGTGGTAGATGGAGGGGGTTGTCTGTGTACATGAGCAATTGCTGCATTGCCCCAGTATGCCCAGATTCACCAGGTGGACAGAAGAAATCACCGGAAGCTGACCCTTGGACATGCCTGGTATGGTGCTTTTTTTTTTTTTTGTAAAGTACAGGAGCTGTTTTCCCTTACTTTAGCAAGTTACTTTGCAATTATAGGCTGTTTAGTGCCTACTATTAATTTCTCCTTGTTAACAAGGAGAGTTCAGTGTTTGTATGAGTTTAAGGCTTCCTAGTGCTTTCCAGCAGGTATTAGAGAAAGTGCTAGGTCACAGGGATGCTTAAAGGTAAGATGAAAAAAATGCACTCTGCAGTGTGCACTAGAGAAGTTAGATGTGAAAGTAGGTAACTTAAGTTTTACCTGTTTAAAAAGTTAAGGTTTAATGGAGAGTTACTATTTTTAAAACAGCAATATGGATTGAAAGAGGTGGTCACTTTTGTATTCTGGTACTATGGAATACAGTAGGATGGCCAATAAATTTAAATAGTTGAAGGGGAGGGATTTCAAAAATGATGATTTTGTGATTACTCACACAAGCCAGTGAAAGCAGAGAGGAAATGAGATATATGGTCAGATTAACATAAGAGCCAGGCAACTAGAAAGACAGTGGTATTTAACAAGACAACTGTAACTGGGTGGGAGGGTGGTAAAAAATTCTGTGGCAACAAGGCAGCCAAAAGAAAGAATAAATGTAACACTATTTGTGAATGACACACTACCTTTCACAAACAGACATGTTTTTAATAGGACATACCATCTGAATTTAAGATTTTCAGTACATGCGACGTGGTTCTAATTTAGTAATACACATTCTGTTTGTGGCACTGCATCTCTTTTGCTGAAATACATTATTTTTAAACAAATGTTAGCACTTGTGTATTCCCCCTGAAGCATACACAGATGTTTGAATTCAAGGTTTCAAGAGCTGACATGAAAGGCTACTTTGTAAGCTGAAGAATCATGAAAAAAGTATAGAACCTCATTATAAAAGCAATACCTTTTAAACCAGTAGGACCTTCTTCGCCTGGGACCCCAATGGCTCCTTCTTCTCCATGTTCACCCTATAACAAAGAAACAAATCAAGATTAGAAGAGATCTACTAATAAACCTGAATACAGAGATCTACTAATAAACCTGAATACAGAGATATACTAATAAAACTAAATACAGAGATCTACTAATAAACCTGAATACAGAGATCTACTAATAAACCTGAATACAGAGATCTACTAATAAAACTAAATACAGAGATCTACTAATAAACCTGAATACAGAGATCTACTAATAAACCTGAATACAGAGATCTACTAATAAATCTGGATGCAGAGATCTACTAATAAAACTGAATGCAGAGATCTACTAATAAACCTGAATACAGAGATCTACTAATAAAACTGAATACAGAGATCTACTAATAAACCTGAATACAGAGATCTAATAAAACTGAATACAGAGATCTACTAATAAACCTGAATACAGACATCTACTAATAAAACTGAATACAGAGATCTGCTAATAAAACTGAATACAGAGATCTACTAATAAACCTGAATACACAGATCTACTAATAAAACTGAATACAGCACATCTCTAATAATCCTCACTGCTTACTGAAAATAATTTTTGCTAATACAGATCAGACACTGCCTGCTGTAAGAATAATTTTTTACATCAGTCTGCATTTCTCCTTTTTCAATAAAAAAGACAAGCTGAAAGACTATGATGCAGACCATAAAAATAAGCAGCAATATGTCAAAAAAGAAAAAGGCACACTTTTGAATATGATCAGAATTAAGAGTAGTAAGCGAAACAGAGCCACGGTCTGCTTTTTATATACTTACCATACCACAATGATACAACTTCTGTGTCCCCAAGGCACCAAACCTGTGGTCCTCAGTCTAAAACTGGTCTTGTGATAAAACCTTAATTACTGTTATTCTGTTAGATAGCTGTACACTGCCAACCACTTCAGTTTGTAAAGTTTATTATGATGTTATTGACACTTAGAACTTTGTTATTACAGACTCTTTGTACAAAAAATGAAGAATGCTTCATCCAGTTCTACACAGCATTAAATGGGTCATATAAAAACTGAGCATAACAGAAGGTGGCTCCAGGTACAGGGCAGAGAAGATTAATTGTAAACAAGTGATAGAACAGACATGAAGTACAGTGCAACTCTGCAGAAAGTATTTGACGAGATTAGATCATAAGTAGTTGTCTGTATGCTTGTTTGTAATGAACAGTTAAAGGAAACATGCCAATTATATTTCATTCAAAGGTGACTGCATGTATGCTGTTATCCCATTAAATTCTGAAAGTCTGTTAATTTGCTGCATAGGCATTATGCTGACTGTGGAGACATGCACGGTAGAGAGGTGTTTAATCAGAAGGCAAAGCTTGTGTGACCTACTACTTGTAGAATTCTGACCACTAAAGAGAATAATATAGGGCCACATTTGCAAAATGCTAATGATATAAAATCTGTGAATCATAGTTCCATTTTAATGCATAGCAACATACAGTGAAGCAATTAAACTTACGCGTTTGCCTGTCATTCCTGGAAAGCCAGAAATTCCTTTAGGACCAGGTTGACCTGGAAGTCCATGAATACCAGTTTTTCCCTTTTCACCTCTACCCCCTTGAACACCCTTTTCACGACTAGGGGAGCCAGGAATGCCTGGTACACCAGCTATGCCAGGGTAACCGGGCATGCCCTTTTCACCTGCCAAAAAGAAAGACATATTTATCAGTTCTGTCAAGTTATGTGATATTTTTGTATTTGTGGATTTATGACAAGGAATGATACAAAACATGTGCATGCATTTTCATGGTTAAAAAAAAAATAAACTAAGAAGAAACCACAGTGTGGAGAGTGTGATATTCACTTCCTAAATTATGTTATGCACTTAGTTCACTTAATAAAAATTGAATGTAAAATATAACTGTAAAATATATGCTAAACAATAATCAAATGGAAAACTGAAGGTAGTCCACAGTTAAAAATGGAATATCCTTTATAGAAACACACAAACAAGCGATCCTAGTTGAGTATAATGAAAACCATCAAAAACATTCCTTATTTATATATAATCAGGTTGTTTGGAGCAAGGGAGTAGTTACAGAGGGTGGTCCTGTTAAGAACAATAAGACCTTTAGCCAAGTCCCCCTACCCCCTTAACACCATAGTGTAATCAGAGACTGTGCCACCTAAAACGGAAGCTAAAAAGCTAGAGACAAATTGCAATCTAAGACCAGTTGTCTTTTGTCAGCACATACAGGAGGGAAACATGTTTTTCTGCCCTTATTTAAATGGGCATTCTCTCGTTATCAAAATCTCATTTCTGCCTCGGACCAAAGCTGAAACACTACCACCCACTTTGTAAATCACTTCTCTGTTTGTGACATCAGTAATGATGTTCTAACTATTCCAGCCATGACACTGAGTTTCTTTACAATGTGTGCGAACCTGTATTCCAGTCCTGTTTTGCTTCCCTCCAGAATAAGACACTCGGAGCTTGGATTCCCTCCTTCACACAGTGCTCCATACTTGTTTTTGTGTTTTTTTTTTTAGGTAAATACTAATTTAGGCAATATCTACAAATTTTGTGCAAAAGTCTATGCTAGTATCCAAATGTGTCTGACAAAATGCAGCTGCCATGGGAACAGCATGCATCTTCACAAAAATACTAATAAACCTGAATACAGAGCTCTACTAATAAAACTGAATACAGAGATCTACTAATAAAACTGAATACAGAGATCTACTAATAAACCTGAATACAGAGAAAACAGTATTTTCTGCTCTTTTGGACAAGTAATCTTGTTGTAGGGTAATACATATAGGGCTATAGGGCAATATGTATGTATGTATAGATATATATATATATATATATATATATATATATATATATTTTTTTTTTTACATGTTGTTGCATGCAAGAGAATTGCACTCTGTCGCTAACTGCCAGCTTGCTTCAGTTTAGACTTCGAGTCACTATGTGCCAATCATATGCTGTGCAGGATCGGTGCAGGATTTACACTTTCTCTTCTTATATTGATCATCAAACCTTCTGCTAGTGACAGATATTGCATTCCTTTTCTTTTCTGTTGCGTGTGTTACTAAATATGATCGCAATAAAGGCTGCATAAAGCAAAACACTGACACTTATGGAATGGAAAAGAAAAGCAATATCTGTAGCTATCAGTAGCTTTGCTGTTGAATATAAGATGAGAAAATATAAATCTTGCATGGTCCTGCACAGTGCATGCATCATTTAACATTTATTGTGTGACTGTCAAGTCATCATTTTGTACAAGTCTTTTTCTTATGGTCTTATGGCAGGTAGTAAGGAGGTGGTATTAATCCAAACCGCTCACTCTCGACAATGAAAGTGGCACTCTCTCAAGTCTAACTAGCCCAACAGCTGATAAAAAAATATTTTTGGTAACACCACAATCATGGTAAACTACTGCTACTACTAAACGATAATATAAATGGTCATATTTTGTTGTGTGGAATCTTTTTTTCACCAAGTTGCAGTTTCCCGTGAGCATGGTGTTATCGAAAATATTTCTTTATCAGCTGTTGGGCTGGTAAGACTTGAGAGAGTGGTGCATTCTTTCTTTAGAATGAGTGGATTGGATACCTCTCAACTAACTGTAACTTTGCAGAAGGCCCTCGTTTTACGTTGTACCTTGCCGTCTGTAGCATTTTTTTTTACTTTCTGGTAAATCACTACGAATCCCATCAAACACTGCCAGCCAGGCATTATAGTGTCACATTTTATTTTTCAGAGGAAGCATGTTGATGTTAAAGTTAGGGTTGCCACCCCTCCGTTTTTTTCCGGACTATCCGTTAATCAAACCGGTTCTCCGGTAGTCCAGAAAACACTGTACAAATGCCAGTATTCTGTTTCAAAAAAGGAAACAGACTATCAGAGTTTGTAAATCGGCTGCTTTACTATGCTTTTTTTACAGAGTGGGGTGCGCGGGGTTACTGGTGATGCAAGGGTGTGGCTTTACTCCAGTTTTAGCCACAACGAAAGGTGGCAACCCTAGCTAAATTTGTTTGGTTAACTGAACTTTGGTAGAATAATATTTAATAGTTGTCTCCAGATTTAGGATTTTGTTCTCTCATTATTTTCAGCTGTGTTAAGAATTGTTTGAGAAGAGCAATTGAGAGGTATGTGTCCAAGGTTTACAATGTGCTATTTTTTTATAGTAGAAGAAGGATTTCTTCCCATATCTAGTTAAATAAAAGTGCTATAGTAAATTGGGAAAAACTTTGACCTGCTTAAAACTTGTATGCCGTACAACTTTATTTAATTAATTGTAACTTCAACTACATATTTGTTTATATATATATATATATATATATATATATATATATATATATATATATATATGGGTCTACTTCAATTCACTGAAAGCTCATTTCACTGAAACTCATTTGACTGAGCACACTTGACTGAAATGTCACTTCACTGAAAACTCATTTCACTGAAACTCATTTCCTTAAAAGGTATATACCCATTTCCCCATTGTAGTGTGATCCTAGAGTTACTATATATAGTAAGGGGGTGTGGGAGTACAGCACCCTACATTGGGAGGTGTGGGGGCATAGCCCCCCACATAGTTTGGGTATATATTGTTTTCTAAGAAAGAGTTATTCATTGGACTTGTAAGTATCCATGTATATGGTTTAAAATGTATAAAATAGGTGGGGGGCTGTGCCCCACCCACCTTACTAGATATATATATATATATATATATATATATATATATATATATATATATATTAACTCTAGGATCGCACTACAATGGGGAAAAGGGCATATACCTTTCAATGAAATGAGTTTCAGTGAAATGGGCTTTCAGTGAAATTAATTTGACCCATATAAATACATATATACTGCATGTTATGGACGTATTTACAGTTGTAAATATATGTAGGCTTACAACACACACCTATATCTGTTAGCTATCCTTGATTTTTAGGGAATTTCTTGGTTTTAACTCAAAATGTCCTGACGTCCTTCCTACAATCTATGAGGTTTTAGGAAAAAATGATGGATTATAGACAACAATGACAGTTGCACTTTCACCCCTAGTCTGATTGAGATGTTTCTTTAGATGATTCTGCATTATCCTGCAGTGAGGTGGCTGACAAAAGGTTACATTGAAGTCAAAGTAGCACAGAGTAAAATCAATAAGGCAGTTGTGTAAATTGCAGTCATAAAGGGTTATGCAATTGTTTCCTTTCATTCCTCATTTATTTTCCCTGGCGTCATTTTTTTTTTTTAAAACTTTGACCCACTTCTAGAAACCTCCCCTATATCTCCTGAGTTACTATTGCAGTACTTTTCTATAGTTCCATGCTATGAGGGTCTTAATCTCTGGTCATCTTTCCTTGTGTCTTTAACCACCTTTCTTCTTTTTGCCTTCTGTCTGTGTGCCACACATGCAGAATTGCCACACGTTCCTCATCATTTTGGTGTATTCCCCACCAAACCTTTATTGCTTTACTCTAGACTGCCTGTGCCATGCAACTGCAGCACATATGAATCATCCCTGCCTCTTCCCCCCGACCACCAACATTCTACATTTCTTGTCTTCGTGGCTTTCTATCATACCTCTTTAATTGGTCTCTGCAGTTCTTCCATTTTCCATCCTTCTGATGAAGTCATTTGACGAAAGCGCTTAACTTTTATGTCTTGTTAATAAACTGTGGTTCGAGTTGGAAAAAAAAAAAAAAAAAAAAAAAAACTTTTATGTCTTGTTAATAAACTGTGGTTCGAGTTGGATACGTGTGCTTTTATCGTGTTTGAGGCTGAGGGACATTGGCTGGCTGTTTTTCTACTTTATTACTGGTGTACATTGGCACTTTTTGGTTTTGGACCATTTTCCATCCTTGCCTCATTTACCTGAATGTGTCTTCTTCCTGTTTTTCCTTATCTCTTCATATATATAATGCTGTTAGTTTTTGTTTGTTTTTGTTCACACATTTTCTGTCATGGTGTCTTGCCTCTTCTTGCTTTCTCCCATTCCTCTCCTTTACATTTATGCCTCTCATTTTCTCAACACATTTCTATCAGCTGGAGGTATCTCCACCATCGTTATCTCTGCAGCCCAAACTGCTGTTGTAGGTCTTCTAGAGACTTGAACACCCTTACCCCCCATCCCCATCTTTCTCATTTCCTCTTCTCTGTTTCTGTCAGATTTCTACTTATTTCTTATTGCTTTCCCCATCCCTTCTCACTCCAGAAATTCCTGCTGTTTTCCTTTTCCCATATCATGCTTTTCACATCTCCCATTGGCACTCCTTGCATTTTTTACTTTGTCCATCATTATGCTCTCCCCCACCAGTTCAGCTCCTTTTTCCTCTCCTGTATCCACCTGTTGATGTTATATCCTAGTGCACAGGTATAAGCAGGAGTCTCATCTGCTTTCATTCCTTCTTAGTTTAAGTTTTTTTAATATTCTTTTCTGTGGTCCCTCCTGAACCCATTGCTCAGTTCTTTGTGTTAGTTATTTATTGACATTTGTTGACTGTGAAAGTCCACTGGGTCAGGATAGGAACCCATTTTCAGTGGAGGCCCAGGGAAAAAAGCTCCACAAAAACTTTAGTACAGCAAGAAACATCAATTACAATGAATAAAAGTGATGAAATATGATAATCACAAAATACAGGCATTTTCAATATAAAAAGTTTAATCATTACACTACTAAAACTGATAAAATAAAATAATCATGGTGCAGGCATTTTAGATATTTGAAACAGAAGTGCAATCAACAAAAATGCAAAAGTAGAATACACATTTCTTAGTCATCTGATAAAGATTGTAATTGAAGTAGTAGTAGAAATTCTACACAGAGGTAAGTAAATTGTAATAACTTTTTCACAACCTCCTCTCTCTGATTCATTGGAAAGTTAAAACTGCAAAATCTAGCTGATATTCATCATTAAGCCTTTAGTGCTTTTAATGAGTAGACTATGTTGTTGTGTCTTTTGGCTTTTCCCGGTTAGGGGTCGCCACAGCGGAACTCCGGTCCGCTAATGATTGGCAGCAGATTTTTATGTGCCGAGTTGCCAACTCTGATGCACAACCTCCAACGAAGGTACACCCATTCACGCATATCTCCACACAGAAGACGCTCTAGCTAAGAACTGAACGGGACAATGTCTTGCTGTGAGCCGAAAACTGTAAAAAATATACCAGTAAATTAATGCTATTAAAAAGGGCTAAAAACAATACAAAAAAGGTTAAACTAGTAAAGGAATGTATCTTAATTGGCAAATGTACTTACATAGCATACACAGACCATAAGAACCCCTTGGTCTGGTTAACCCTGCTCTGCTCAGGCTCGCTCATTGCCAAACTCTGCCACCAAATCCCAACTGCCCCTAGTGGTGCTAAATTTATAGTATTGTTACCACACTCCCTCTCTCTAGAACCAATCAGCAATAACTAAGTATTAAAAAGGCACTCCCTTTCTCACCACATTTCGCTTATCTTCTAATAACATCCAGAGCACTAGTCTATATCTACACAATGGCACTGCTGCTCTCTCTGGCCAAATTAATGTTGATTATCTCTATTATACCTCTGATGCTTATCCCACACATACTTACTGCCTATGAACATCAGGACTATTGTGGTTTCAATTACCCAAGAGGCCAAACAAACAGACTAATAGCACCATATAAGTTAGATCACTTGATATATCCCCTAATGCCTAACTCCTCACACAGTCAACACCACCTACCCCTTAGAACAAGATACATCAATCCAAAAATCAAAAGATACCAAAACCGAATTATCAAATTCCTGAAGTTGACCATTAAATCTCAATGGAACCTCATATTGGATGGCGACATCCACCTAAACCCTGGTCCATTCTCAACCAACGGCTCTAGCTCCACTACTACCTCTCCCCTTAACAAACTTCCTAACTCACTCCTGGTTAGCCATCTAAACATTAGAAGCATAAATAACAAGGTTCAGCACCTTCACGCACTACTAGATTATCTTTCCCCAGATATTCTATGCCTCAATGAAACCTGACTAAAACCATCAATGTTAGACAATGAGGTTATACCACTGGGGTACAATATATTATGGCTTGACAGTACCACTAAGAAGGGAAGTGGGGTAGTGGTTCGATATAAAACCACGCTTGAGATGTCCAATGTTGCCCCACAATCATTACAAGTTGATAAGGCTGAAATTATCATTATTAAGCTTAATATCAATAAAAATAAATGCATATACATAGTCTGTGTCTATATTCCCCCAGGTAATAACATGGAAATTCTAGAGGACATACTATGCTGGCTGTCAAATAACTACCTCCAAGAAACAGTTGTTCTTGGAGACTTTAACACAGACTAGTTTAAGTAAACCTAACAATAAAGAAACTACCCTAGACTGGATACTTATTAATAGTCATCCCCTCCTGTACAAAGCTGGGACCCTGCCTGACGATATAAGTGATCACTTTCTCACCTACATAATCAGGCAAAAGGCAAACATTCCCAACCAACCCATTTATAAAACAATTAGGAACAAGAAAAACTTTAACCTCACTAACTTCCAAAATGAACTCAAACAGTGTAATTGGTCTGTCCTAAAACATCTGCCACTAGAAGAAGCTGTAAAGTACTTCAGTAGCAAATTCTTAGCTATCCTAGACACCCATACCCCATCTTGTTCTATTAGGACTAAAGAAAAAGCTGCCCCATGGCTTTCAGTAGAAACCAGACAGAAAATCTCACTTAGAAATAAAGCTTGGGACTCTTGGCAAACCACAAAAAACCCACAGATCAACTTTGATACAGGCAGCTAAGGAACGAGACAAAAATATCTGTTAGGACTGACAAAAAAAAATATTATCTACAACAAAAACAGCAAAATAAACCCAAAAGAATTTGGGCAGGTACAAATAAACTTCTCCACCCAGGTAAATCTACCACCCCTACCCCCTCAATTTCTATTGAAAAACCTCCAGTTGAGGTTGCCAATACCTTCAATAGCTTTTTTTCAGAAACTATCCAGCATCTAGCTAGTCAATTATCCCCCAGCTGCCCAAATCCAATTGTTACTACATACAGTGCCCAAATTACTTTTAACTTTCAACCAGTCTCAACATAATTTTTCTGAAAACTAATTAGATAATTAAAACCAACTACCCTATCGGCTGACCTCTTCCCAGCAGAGTATCTACAAAAAGCAGCCAATGCTGTAGCTTACCCAATATCCATCCTGATCAATAGAACTATATCTGAAGCTTCCATCCCCTCCATCTGGAAGATAGCCCATGTTATCCCACTCCATAAAGGACACAGCTCCTCTGAGCTCTCTAATTACAGGCCCATAGCTATCCTGTCTTCACTTGTCAGAATTATGGAGAAATGCATACACAGACAACTCCTGAACTATCTTTTCATGAACAACCTCCTGACAAACTCCCAACATGGGTTTAGACCATACCATAGTAATACCATTGCCTTTCTCTCCTTCACTAATGTTATAAATCTAAACCAAAACATTAATAAACTTTCCTCAGCCATCTTCTTAGACCTTTCCAAGGCCTTTGACATGGTAAATCACCAAATACTTATACAAACACTGGAAAACATTTCCCTAGACACCCAGGCTATCCAATGGTTTTAATCTTACCTGAGTGGTAGACAACAGGGAGTCCTATGGAAGGGCAACCTATCCACCCTGCTACCAATCACCCTAGGAGTCCCCCAGGACTCCATCTTATGACCCCCTCCTATTTTCTATATTTATAAATGACCTGCACAAAGTCATCCCAGAGGCTACATGCATTCAATACGAGCACGATTCGACTCTAATATGCTCGGCCACATCCCAAACAGAACTTCAGTCGTTATCCCAAAAAACTTTTAACACAGTTGACAATTGGCTTCTTAATCGTCATCTCATATTAAATCCCAACAAAATTAAGCTGCTGCTTTTCTCTCCATCTCAAATCATCATAAAATCTAACAACGGCACCATTATTTCACCAGATCCCTCGACCTAGCTCCTAGGTGTAATAGTTGACAATAACCTTAAATTTGACTTGCATATTAACCATACAATTAAAACAGTTAATAAAAAACGTGTCTCTCTATACAAGATTAAACCCTTCCTAACTCACCTAGCTAGGACTGTTATTGCCTGCACACACCTACTCTCTACCCTGCTCTATGCCACCCCCTTACTCACAAACTTAAGTAAAACCGACTTGAACAAATTCACTAGCTGCTATAATCACATTGCTAGATTTGCCACTGGTACAGCCTATAGAACCCACCACTGCATTAACCTTAATCTTCTAGGGTGGCTTGAACTACTTAATCTACTAAATAAAGGTCAACCAACTAGTAATTGTTCATAAGCTACTCTACCAGTCTGAATACATGCCTGTTCTTAAAAGCCTTATCACCCCTTACCAGAAGCTCAAGATCCTCTAACAAAATGTTAGTTTACACGCTCAAAACTAACAGCGCAGCTGGGGATGCTCTGTTTGCCAACTCTGCAGGTAAAACATGGAACTCACTTCCTGCTGACCTAACATCAGAACCCTCTTTATCCCAGTTCAGGAAAAATCTTATACTATACTTTAAAACACGGTGGATATGTCCTTGCTTTACCCCCGATTAACTTTTATTCCCACAGCTGTGCGCCTAATGAGGACTTTCTGCCTCTAAGTGACTATATCCTAGTTGTTTGGTTAAAAACCTAATTACTTTGTATTAACTTGTGTGACCGAGTTATGTTTTGATCCTTTTAATGAATGTAATTTTGTTTGGAAATTGTAAAACCTGATTTATATGTATATATGAAATCGTATTCTGTAGTATGTATGCAGTATGAAGTTTGGAGCTTTTCTCCCCGGGCTTCCACTGAAAATGGACATGTATCCAGTCGGACTATCTCGGTCAACAAATGTAAAATAAAATAAATAAATAAATAAATAAATAAATATGTGTGTATATGATTACTAGGAGTACTATCTTTCTTATCGCATTCATTCTTCCAAGCTATGTAAAGGTTCCTCTCTTGAAAAGCACCTCTGTCTTTTGTTTTCATTTCATTAATGTTTTTCTGTGTTGTAGCTTTCATTGTGCTTTCTGTTCTGATTTCTAGGTATTTAAAGTGCCCAATGTCTCTTATTTTTCTATGCAGCCCCTTTCCTTTAAACTCCCATATTCTTACCAGCACTATTTTCTTCTTATTGCATTTTAAAACTGAGACCTCTGTGAAGGAATCAAACATAGGGAGGATTTGTTTCAAAGCCATCACTATATTATCAGAGAGGAGCACACATTCTCCTGCATGTAACAACAAACTTAATTTTATTTGTTTCCCTCCCCTTTAGCCTTTTAGCTGTTCCTTGATGCACATGGCTAACTTATCTATCACACACACACACACACACACACACACATATATATATATATATATATATATAGTGTGTGTGTATACAACAATATTTTTATACATGTGTGTGTGTCAATACATGTATGTTTGTGAATATATCTGTGTGTTGTGTGTGTTTGTATACATATCTGCCTGATGTGTGTGTGTGTGTGTGTGTGTGTGTGTGTGTGTGTGTGTGTGTGTGTGTGTATATATATATATATATATATATATATATATATATATATATATATATATAAAATATGTGTTTGTGAATGTATTCTCTCTATTTAATTTCACTAACTCTTTTAGGTTTCTAAATATCATGTCGGGAATGGACCCTTTCCTACGTCAAATTATCATTAAGATTCGTGAAATTAGTATTGTTTCAATCTTTGATGTTGGCCAGCACTGCACTTTGTAGCACCTGCAATGTGCCAAGTATTCACTCCTTCTGCAATTCATATGGAGTTACATGTATCGTTAACATCTCTATGTATGACTGCAAATTCTTTTTTGTAAGACCCATTACTCCTACCACTATTGAAACTGTCTGGGTGTCCTTCCTTCACATTGCCTTAATTTCTGCCTGTAAATTCTGGTATTTTATCACTTTGTGTCTCTGTGTATAAAAGACATACCTCTCTGTACAGATTGTCACAGAATGCCCACATTTTTGCCTCATATTTTTGGTGTGTTCCTCATAAAATGTACAGTTTTCTGGATTTTTTTGTGTCAAATCATTGAGGATAGAATTCACTAAATATTTTATTTATTTATTTATTTTATTTCCAGTTTGATAACCGGGGTAGTCCACTGGGCTCAAAGAACCGTTTTCAGTGGAGGCCCGGGGAGAAAAGCTCCAAAATGACAAAGATAAATAAAAAATACAATACAATAAACAGTAAAGTAAAGTAAAGTAAAGAATACAATAAAAAATAACATAAAATGCAATTATGAATAAGACATAGTGTTATATAGTATTTTAAACAAGAATATAAAATGAAACGGTGAGTTGTAACAAAAAAGCAGTGCAAATAGAAGAGTATAGAAGACTTGAGGATAGTTCCTGAAGAACATGTATGGTAAGTAGGAAGGGTATTAGAAAGTAAACAGAGTAGTAGGAATAAGTACGTAAAAGTAGAGAAAGGAGAGAGAGGTAGTTGAGTAGGGAAGTAAGAGAAATTGTTAATTAGGAGAACAAATGTGAAAAAAAAATGTGAAAAAAAAAAAATAATGACAGGCATTTGAATTTCAGACCTCATATCCTTCAGAAAATTCATGGTAACACAAAACCTTTTACTCTAGCAACGTTTTAAGTGTATAAGAGCAATATTTAAAAATTGTCAATATTTTGGGGGCAGTGGCCCCCCCCATTATTTTTGGCTTTGTCCAGATTTTTTGTGGTAAGAAGTTGAGAGCTATGATGCAAGAAACTGTAGCACTCTCAAAGATAAATGCTACTGTTGTCTACTTTACATGGACTACTATATTTGTTTTTCTCACATCTATTTTTTGAACTGTTGGTAATGGGTGATCCCATATAATATAAACTTCATCATTTTCTATAATGCTTTGTGGCTCATGTTTCCAATGATTCTCAGCTACTTCAATATTATAATGTTTGCACAATCTGCAATGCAACAGATTTGCCACATTATTATACCTTTCAGTATACAGTCTTTCTGCCATTAGTGTATCACACCCAGCAACTAGATGTGCGAGTGTTTCCAGTTCTGTTTTACTGAACCTGCATTTGTTTGTTGCAAATGGACTTTGTAAACCAACATGTAAGTAGTCCACTGTTTTTGGCCACCAATATCAACCTTTCATTTTTGGTTTAAATTCAACCCTCCTTAACCATTCCTGGTTTCAGTCCTGATCGGCATGAGGTTGTTACAAGAGTTTTCTGTATTTGCAACTATATTATACATTTTCTATATTTCTTTCCTTCTCATCTGATCCTTCACCTTATATTCTTTCTTGTCGTTTTTGGCACATTCATTTGATGCCTGATTTTTATCTACTTCTGGTTTAATTTCTGTTCCTGCTTAACACCGATATATAGTTTTAAAGCATCACTCAAAAAGAAGGTAAGAAGTCTTTATACTTTATTTCCTGGGAGTCAAATGGTAGCCATGACCTAATTTATTAAGTAGACAACTTAATGGGTTAAGGGCAAGACTAAAGAGCAGTGGTGACAAAATATCCCCCTTTGAATTTTTACCCCTGGAATAGTAATTTGTCCTTTATCACGGCTTAACTTTGAAGTGGTTTGCCACTGTTTCATGGTTAATGTAATGTAATTGATTAGTGTAGGGTTTATCTTATACATTTGTAAGCAGTCTTTTATCCATGAATGTGGGATGCTGGCAAAGGCTTTTTTTGTGGTCTATCCATGCCAAACTTAGATTCTTCTCCTTTTTACAGTTCTCCATTATGACTTTAACAACAAATAATCCTTTGTTCCATATGACTTTCTTTTGTTATCCATTTTGTTCTATTGCCATGATTGAGTTTTCTTCTGAATGACTATATACTCTGTCGGCATCAGTTCCAGAGTATAATTTAAGCATTGTCAGAAGGCAAGTTATTGGTGTATAGTTTTCTGGATAGCTTGCAGGTTCGATCTTGAGGAGCATTGTTTTTCCTGTTGTTAACCAGGTTAGTGTCTGTTTGGGGTGGCATATAAATAGTTCTTACTCATGGCTAAATCTCCATGTAGAGGTATTAATAATTTTAGCCAGAAGTTAGGTACTGCTTTGGGTTTGGGGTTTTCCAGTTAGGAGCTTTTCTTAATTATTTTTCAGTTTCTCTGGCTGTTACTTCATCTCATTTCTTATCCTTTACATTTGAACTTCTTTCTTTTACTACTTTTATCCATTCAACAGCTTTGTTATGTTCCAAAGGATTTTCAAAGATATTTCTACAAAATGTGTCTTTTTCTTCTTTTTGGGGGGAGGGTATTTCTCTTCCTTTTGTCTTGTTTCCCAGTTGTCGATTAAACATTTTGGGGGTCATCAATAAAATGCTTGCTTTGTACTTTTCCTTTATATTTATTTGCATATCTTCTAAGTTTTTCTGCCTGTGCTGATATCTTTAGTTTATTATTTGTAGTAGTGTATGATAGATCCTGATCTGTGCATTGCTATTATCCCATCTATCTTTCTGAGTATTTGTGTTGGTTTATTCCCTCTTAGGCAGGCACCACAGTGCATACAGAGTATTTTTTGCTTACTCTTCTAACAGTGACACTTTTTGTCTTAATTGCTTCATATTTTTCTCTATTCGATATTTCAACAATGGCGTTTGATTTCTCCCCTTCCTTTTCCTTACTGCCCTGTGTTTTTGTGGTAAGACTTCATCTGTTATTAATTAAGCTGCACAGTAATAGATCCTGTTTATTTCTGCTATATTGCATGAATTTCTTTAAACAGTCCTGATTACTGTGTTCATTTGTTTTATTACACTTTTCTGTAGTCTGTTTCTTTCATTGATCTTACTATGCCTATTCATTTCTAGTAAGTCAAGCAACTCTTCCCTTAGATCATTTTCTTCTAACTGGAGGGCACATTCTTTATTCTCCATTCTCTGTGAGCATTCTACAGAAAGTTCCAGAGCATCTTCCTTGTGCCATAGTCTGTTTAATTTTATCCAGTGTCATCCATTGCTTTTTCATATGGGAACTTACTGATCTATCACTTGACAACATTGACTACATTAGAGATGCCACAGTCTCCTGTTCCTTTCCTTGCTGTGCAACTCCAACTGAACTTTTTTACATTTTTTCCTACTGAAGGCTCCAAAGTATCTTCATATGGAAACTGATCAGATGTTTCCTGCTCCACTGGTTTTCCCTTAATTTGGGGATTTATTATTCTGTCCTGCTGTGATGTTATCAGAGTTAGATTTTCTACACTAAATCCTTCACTTTGCCAGTAATCCCTAACCTCAGTTTCTATTTCTTTAACTTCTCCATTACTAATACTCCTTTCTACTTTCCATCTTTGTTTTCTGATATTTTATTGTACAATTTTCAATATCTGGATGCCTTTGTCTGTATTTCTCTTCAAATATCTTTGGTGTTGCTCTGTTTGTATCAATCAGTTTTGCTTTCTCCTTTACATAAATATTGTGCCATATTACATCTCTTCATATTTGCCATGTCCATATTTCTTCTCCAGATGTCTCCTGCTCCTCCTGTTTCTCCTTACTTGAATCTGCATTTGAAACTTTTGACAGCCTTTATTGTGCAAGTATTTTTCTTTCCTCTAATTTCTCTGTTAATCTTTTAGTATATCTTGTGTCTGGAAATGTTGGGCTTCTTGCATAATAGTAACAACACACAATTTCTTTCTTATCCTCAATAGTCTACTGTGTCATCTTTATGGTTCTTCTTTGGCCTGTCAGCTTTTGTGAATTTCTGTGAACTACTACTTCCTTCTTAAGCTGGGTGGCCATCCTCCCCTAAGCCTGGCCTAGCCCCACTGTAGGAATATTTCTGTAGCTTGAGGATTCTGCACTGTCATTTTTTTCCAGTCCTGGCACCAGTGCACCTACCAGGATTGGGCATGTTTTTATCCTGGGACTTGTGCACCCAGCTGTCTTTTTTATTTTTAACCTTCTTGTTTCCATGATATATGTCATATAAAATACAGTTTATATATCAGTGTCACCTTGGTGAGATTTTGTAAAAAGAAAAAAAAACAGGGTCCACATTGTGAAAGTACTTACCAAGACTTGAGGGTGAATTCAATTCCATCAGTATTACTCTCCTTTGCCTTCCATTTATATCATCTTTCCATTCCTGCGTGTCTTTGTGTGTGTGTGTGTGTGTGTGTGTGTGTGTGTGTGTGTGTGTGTGTGTGTGTGTGTGTGTGTGTGTGTAAAAGATGAGTGGTCAAAGGTACAGTCACAGCAGAGTCACCCATTTGCATCTGAGGCAAATTGCTAGGCTGCTGTTGTCTCAAAGAATGTTTGCTTAACTTTTTTTTTTTTTGTGGCTAGAAGAAAGTTTCACTATGGGACTTACAGTTTGTTCCATGATGAAGCTGATGCTGATTCCTTAAAAAGTGTAGGAAAGGTTTGACTGGGGCTTTACTGTTTAGCCACTGTAACCTGCAAGTGGGGACCCTACATAATACATTCATGTATTCTAAATAAATTACAAATAATCACCAGCTAATAGATATCTACTACAGCAGCTCAAAGAATATCAGAATTATTTGATCCATGCAAAATAAACACAGAAATAATCAAAACTTGCTTCATTCTCTGATTGTAATGCATCTATTCCCCTTAGAGCAGACCAACCAGTGTGTTAACAAGCTAAAATGAACATTCTTTGGTTTAGTACAGGCTTCAAACATATCACTGTTGTACTGATATTGTATATATGCCATATCTACCCATACTTACGTAACACGTTTGTATAGGGTTTCTGTTTTAATAGTTCTGCATAGGCAACAGTATTCTTAGCATTTACTGTAACTTAAATTTTTGCCATGTTATCAAATAATAGTAGGAAGGTAGCCTTAACGTAGTTCCTGAATATACCAGGGTTAGCTGGGATTCCTAGTTTTATACTTCAAAGGAGACCATTTTGTGGTCTGATGTTACCAGAATAAACATTACACTAGGTGGTCTGCAGCACTTTCCCATATTGGTGAGGATCAGATCAAGTATGGTTGCACCCCAAGTTGGTGTATTGACAGCCTGGTCCAAGGAGTTTGTGTTTACAAAATCCAGGAATCTCTGTGCCTGTTCTTTTGGTGTTATATATGACTCCCAGTTAACAGTGGGGTAATTACAGTTGCCCATGAATATGGTATTGGGTTGGATGGTGAGTGTTTCCAATAACTTTAAGGACATGGCATTCGTTTCCTGGGTCACAGAGGGGTATCTACAGCTTGCAAGGAAGTAGTATTGGATTTTTCTTATGGTGATTTGAATGTGGAGAAGGTCAAGTAAATTGTCCTGTTTGACCAGCCTTGAAGTATATTTATTTCTGATGTAAGTCGAGACACCTCCACCTTTAGTTTCCGTCTGTGTAGTAACTCCTTCCATGCTGAGAAATATTGCACTCCTTTAGAATGACACCACAAACTAAGCCAATTATTACAGTCAGTCATCTTTTGTTCATATTATGTCATCATCCTTGAAGAATGTAAAATGCTGCTCAGTGCTAGGCTCATACTAGCTTGGGACACATATTTCGAGAGCACCACAGACGTCTGTCTTCCTATATTCTAGGGATGTATGTCTCAGGTCATTTATACCCACATGGACTGTGACTGAGTCATACTGGTACTTGTGGTCCAATTACTTGAGTGCATGTATAATTTGGTGGATTCTGGGCCTGGATAAGCAATTGACTGGGACTTTCTCCTTACTCAGCCTGGTGAGAGGGACATCAATTTGTTTCACAATGGAGTCTCCATTGACTGGAATGTTGGATTCTCTGGTGGCTTGCCTTATAGGCTTAGAAATAGAGGCTCCATGAGATGTGGCAGTATGTGTTGATGTGGGTGTTTTAAAAGAGTGCGTTCAGGGTTGCTGAGGGCATTTGTTATGTGTACTTCATCTAGGATTTCATTAGGGTTTAGGTAGGTTACATTTAAATGCCTCAGCGCATGTGAGTCTATGTGACTGCTCAAGAGTGTAGCCAGGCATAATCTTTGAACTTTACTGAGTACATTTTTATTTCTGAGCATCACATCAGTATTTTTTTTAGGTCATATTATATCTACAACTGTCTAAATGAATGCAATATTGCTAATCTAAAAGCTATATGTTTAATAGTTTTAGGGAGAACAGCTGAAAATTTTAAATACATTTATTAAGTGCTTCGGGGGCAGCGTTTTGAGAGATGTGTCCATTTTTAAGTGGTAAGTGTCTGGGGGGTGAGGTGGGGTTAGTAAATAGCTTGTGAGTGCAAAACAGAATTTGCATGCTACACCCTTGTGTCTGCTTTGAAATGTGTGTGATGGGTGCAGCATGCTGTATTGACATTAGGAGTGCTTTTATGTGAAGACTTTGCCTCTAGTGACATTGTGTAAATACATCTGTCACATACCATATCAGTTTGTTTGAGAAGTTACTGGTTGTTGTAATCATGAGGCAATTCCCTGGTAATTACCGCCCCATAAGCTTAACAAGTCTAGTCTGCAAAGCTATGGAGAGGATCATAATGGAGCTCATAAACAAAGATATAGGGGACTTGCAGACATTGGACCCGACCCAGTTTGGCTTCGTCAAGGGCAGATCATGCCTTTTGAACTTGGTCGACTTCTTCGAAACAGTCACCAAGGCCATTGATGAGGGAAAGGCAGTCCATACAGCCTACCTTGACCTTGCAAAGGCTTTCGACACAATACCCCACTCGGGTATTGTAGAAAAACTTACCAGCTTAAATGTAAACCCATATGTCACAAGATGGGTTGCAAACTGGCTTAAGGACAGAACCCACAGGGTTAGAGTTGCTGGCGCTATGTCAGACTCCAAGCCGGTCACAAGTGGTGTCCCACAGGGCTTGGTCCTTGGCCCCCTATTGTTCGGCATCTACTTCTCAGAAGTACAGGCCAACATGGGAGGACTTTGGCTGACAAAATTTGCTGACGACTGCAAACTGGGCGCAATAGTGGAAAGTGCATCGGACACGGATATCCTTCAGAAGGGACTCACGGAAACAGATAGCTGGTGCCAGAGCCATGGCCTGAAGTTAAACGCCAAAAAATGTATAGTCATACCCTTTGGGAAAAACAAGGTAACCCCAAGCTACCATATAGGTGGCAATCCACTAAGCACAGAAGAGGTTATCAGGGACCTGGGGACCCAGGTTGACAGTGGCCTTTCTTTTGACACTCACGTTGCTAAAGTGGTTAGAAAGACCTTCTACACTGCCCACCTGATCATGAAGGGATTCACATCCAGATCTAGTGAGGTCATTGTTCCCCTGTACTCTTCACTTATCAGACCAATGATCGAGTACAATGCCCCATTCGGGATGTATCTCACCCGACATCTGCAGCAATTGGAGAGACCCCAAAAGTTCCTCACCAAAAGGATAAAGGGACTCCAAAATCTGTCATATGCTGCCAGATTGAAGAAACTCCAGCTCTATTCAGTTGCATACCATCTGCTCAGAGGTGACATGTGCCTGACATACAAGGCCATGTCCAACCCGAATTAATGGACATGCTCCACCTCAAAAAATCCAAATCCACCAAAACCACTAGAGCAAGCAACTTAAACCTTAGCACGGATATAAATAGGACGTGCTGGAGGGATAGATTTATCACTTAGAGACTCCCTATGCTGTGGAATAAAATCCCGGTCCATGTGAGGCAGAGCACCTCGCTGGCTCTGTTCAAGAGAAATCTTGACCTGTGGATGGGAGATCGAGGTTTATCCTGAATCATCTCTGTGTCACTGCTGGACAGAGGCACAACAAACTAATGGGCACAGTATTTTTTCATATAAGGGGTGGCATAAGCCACAAAAATTTGGGCTAGGCTTATAAATGCCTTAGGGCAGATAGCCTAGTATAAACCTATGAACCTATGAACCTAAGAATTCCTACACTGCCTCAGGATGCCCTTATCCACCAAGCTGGTAACGGAGATAGTAGGAAAGGTCATATCCATGGCTAAAAGCCATTTTTTTTTAAACAGGCAGTTGGATAATTTTATATTTGTTTTGTTGAGTGTACTAATTTTTTTTTTTAATTCCAAGCAATTTTTTCAAAAGACTGTAGTCAACTTAATTTTTTTGTTCTGCAAGAAGCTGGAGCCTTAAAAAATGATAAAATTGGCACACTCTTGTAATGTGGTAAATAGCTGCAAATGTGTTAGCACAATGTGTGTGTGTGTATGTATGTGTCATGTCTTTCAACTTTTAACTCGGAATTATGGACACAGAAAAAATAATTAGGGAAAAGCTTCCATATTAGGTACTTTTACTGGTGCTAGTAACTCAAAATAATTTTCAAATTTAGGAAGGATGAAACAAAAATTTGAGAGCAAATTAGATATAATCCTCCAAATTCAGGAGACCTGAGATGTGGTTGTATGTATGTGTATTGGACCTTTAGGATTTATGACTGAAAATTGATTACTTTTTGGTTTCATTAAATTAAATAAATACATACGCGCGCATACACACACACACACACACACACACACACACACACACACACACACACACACACACACACACACACACACACAAATTAAATATTTAGTTGCAAGGCTTCAAGAACAAGATGGAGGAGGGTTACTAATAACATTCAGTATCTTCAAAGAAATCCAGCTGTGAATCCCCCCCCACCCCCACTTTTGCTGGCTTTTTGTGTTATAACTAGTGGTGATGGTAGTTAAAGGTTAAAATTATGTGCTAATAGCTTGTGTTTGTGTTGTACAGCACCAATTTGCACACATTTAAAGATCATCACTTGTGAATGTTCTCTCTCATTTAATGAGATTACTTACTAAAGCCAAGGCCCATGCTCAGACAAATTTGGGTATGAATATGTGATTAAATGACTTAGACCAAAACTGGCTGAAATCTTACATTATGAACTACATCTGACCTACGTAATACATTTTATTATTTATTTAATTTTATTTTGTGTTAATCAGGCAGTACATAACATACCCAGACTCCTATTAGTAGTTTTCCCTGCTGGTAGATATAACAAGGTCAGAGAAATGAAACTCTGATTTCATTCCCAAAAGAAAGAAAGAAAGGAATATTTATTTACTTATTTATTTTTTTATGTAGGGGAAAACAACCTATTTTTGAAAAAAACAATGGATTTGCTGTTTCTATCCAAACTGGTTATAATGGTTGCAAGAGAAGTGTTGGGACTAATCTATAATGTCAACTTATTTCACAGATGTGGAATTCATTGGGTAAGGTACATGTCATGCCATCTGGTACTGTTGATGTGATAGCATAAGTTGACATCTAGTTTTATTGTGGTGATGGTGATCTTAGAGTGCTGCGCCATTCATAACATGGGAACTGTAGTGGACATGATTCCCTCAGGAATGTGTAGGACACTTTGTAGTGAGACAGATTCTTTCAGTACGTCAGAGTAGCTAGGCTTACTGAGACCTGAGGTCTTTTTGTTGAGGAAGCGTTTATGTATTTTGAGTAGTTTTCAGTACTTTGAGGGTATGTGCTAATGGGGGCATTGTTTTCAATGACGGGCCTAATAAAGGATGAATACAGTACGGTTCTTTGGAACGTGAGGAGATACTACAAAAGATATGTTGTGAAAGGTAGAAGGATTTTGCAACAACCACAGAGGCACTGTGGTCAAAGGAGAATCTGTCAGGAATACAGAGACTCAAATACCCAGTGACTGTCATATCTGTATGGTAAGTGGTACAGATACAAGCTTTGCTAACATAAAATATGCTGCATTTCAAGGCCCTGAAAGCACACCCTTGATTAACACATCAAGCATTTGTTTGGTGGTGTTCTTGCTGGAGATTTTGAATATCAGCATGGGATTTGATAACTACACTCATTTCACAGCCATCATCTTCACACTTCATGCAAGAGAAGTACATTACGTATATACACACACACACACACACACACACACACACACACACACACACACACACACATATATATATATATATATATATATATAGAGAGAGAGAGAGAGGATTATAGAAAGTTACTGGGTTAATGGACCTAAGGCAATTACAAGCCTAGACAAGTTCTTACACTTATTTCCACGATCAGCACCTATTGCCCTGTCCAAGAGGGACACAAGTGGACCCCCCGGGGTGAATTTATGGTCATCCATCCAATCATACAGATTGTGTCTAAAGAGGTGCTCTGTTTTACATGAAGTGGGAGTCTGTTTCAAAGGTATGGTAACCTCTGGGAGACAAATCTGTCCCTCCAGCAGGTTTTATTAATGTCACATACCAGGTTAAGGTCTTTAAAGTGAGTAACTCGTGCACCATTTGACTTGTGGATATGCAGCATTTCCAATAAAGCAGGGTCATAGATTGCCTTGTATGCAAGGCAGAGATCACCTCTGAGTAGTCTGCATGAAACACAATAAACTAATAGTAATTTCAGATGATCCCCATAGGACAGATGCTGAAGGCCTTGAATTTTCCTTGTGAGGAACTTTTGTGGTTTTTCCAGTTGCTGCAGGTGCTTGGAAAGGTACATACCAGAAGGAGCATTGTACTCAATTATTGCCTGATGAGGGTAGAGTACAGGGAGGTTATAAATTCTTTTTTTTTCTGGAAGCAATGCCTTTACTTATGAGATGAACAATATCAAATGGCCTTTTCACTGTGAAGGCATGGTGGGCAAAGGTAAGGATGCTGTTAACCTGTGTGCCCCGGACTCTCACCACTGAGTGTGTACTTAAGGTGCTGCTATTGATGTGGTAGTTAGCAGAAACATTGATTTTGCTGAAAGGAATGATAACACATTTTTTTTTGCATTGAGTTTAAGGCTATGCCTTTGGTACCAATCATTTGTCTGTGTAAGACCCTCTTGTAGGATGTAACATAATTTGGAGACTCTATGACCACTCCCAGTTTGCAGTCATTAGCAAACTTTGTCAGCCACAGATCTTTAGTTTTTGTTTGTACTTTGGAGAAACAGATTCCAAACAGTAGAGGTCCCGGGACTGATCCCTGCTGAACATCACTGGTTAGAGGTCTGCTGTTGGAGGTGAATTCCCCTATTTTGACTATATGAATTCTATCAGTGAGTCAGTTAGAAGTCCAGGTAGGCTGTATGCACAGATTTCCCCTTGTCCAGGGCCTTGGTGACTGTCTTGAAGAAGTTCACCAGGTTTAACAGGCATGATCACCCTTTGACAAATCCTAACTGAGTAGGGTCAAGTGTGTGGAGAATACCTATATCTTTATTGATAGGGTGTTTGCCATTTTTAATTTCTCCAAGTCTTTTGGGGTTTTAATTCCATGACAGTAATGGATCCCATTTCTAAGTCAAAGTACGATTAAAGTTCATGAAATTAGTATTGTTTCACTCTTTGATGTCAGCCTAAAGTGCTCTTCACAGCACCAGCAATGTGCCCAGTAATGACTCATTCTGCAATTCGTATGGTGTCTCATGAATTGGTAACATATTTAAATATGATTGTAAATTATTTTTTATAAGACCTGTTGCTCCTACTACTATTGGAACTGTCTGGGTATCTTTCTTCCACATGGCTCTCA
>NC_056735.1:1454142569-1454242569 GCF_019279795.1 Protopterus annectens
TGAATTTCAAAATGATGCAGATACTCTTTAGAAGGGTCTGACTCAGACAAATGATTGGTGCCAAAGCTATGGCCTAAAATTACATGCAAAAAATGCATAATTATACCCTTTGGAAAGTCAACTACTCCTGCAGATTACAACAATAATAGCACACCCCTAAGAGTGAACTCAGGGGTGAGAGATCTAGGTGCAGAGATAGCAGCCTGAACTTTGACTGCCATGTGTCCACAGTGATGAGAAAGTCCATCTATGTAGCACAGCTTATAAAAAAGGTATGGTATCCAGATCCATGGAAGATATAGCCCCACTGTACTTGACCTTTATCAGACCAATAATTGAGTACACAGCACCTTTTGGCATGTACTTGATCAGGTACTTACAACAGCTGGAGCAACCTCAGAAGCTCCTTATAAAAAATACAAGCTGTAAACAACATGTCCTATACTGATTGACTAAAGGGTTTATCCCTTTACTCTGTCTCCTACCAACTATTAAGGGGGTGATCTACGCCTAACGACCTACAAGGTGGTCACAAATCCAGCCCTGATGGAACTGTTAAAAATTCAAAAGACAAACTGCACAAGGGTCACCCAGTCTAGGGATCTAAGCCTGATTTGCGAAAAGAACAATGCATGCTGGAAAGAGAGATATATGTCTCACAGATTACCCCGCCTCAGAAATAGGCTTCCTATTCATGCAAAACAGAACCTTTCCCTGACGCTCTTCAAACACAGTTTGGATTAATGGATGGGGAATTGTAAATTCACTTCAGTTTTCAAACCAGAAGGATCCTTGGGACCAGTGCTAGATCTTTCTGGTTTAAACCCTTTTGTTTATACTTTGAAGATCAAGATGTTATCACGTCACTATCTGGTACCACTATTCTCTCTACTACTTTTTGTTGTAAAGCTGAATCTAAAAGACACCTATCATCATTTTCCTATTGCCAAGCATTTTACAATAATAGTAATAATTCTTAACAGAAGTAAAACGTTATACGATGTTAGTGTAGTCCATAATAGTGGCGTTTTGTATTGTGGCTAATTTCTTTTCACTTTGTTCACAGCATATAAAGTGGCTCACTGTCTAAGTCTTCTGTAGTGGGTGTTTCAGCTGCTTGAGTGTTGTTATTTTTGAGTGTGTGTGTGTGTGTGTGCATGTGTGTGTGTGTTTGCTCATTTTTATTTGTTTTGTTGAGTGTACTCATGTTTATTTGTAAATAGCTTTTGCAAAGGACTGTAATAAACATGATTTTTGTTCTGTAACAAGTTTGTGCTTTAAAAAAGGGAAAAAGCAGTCCACTCCTCTAATTTGGTAAACAGTTGCATATGTGTTAGAACACCGTGTGCTGTATGTGTATGTATGTGTTGCACCTTTCAACTTCTACCTCTACAGTTATGAACAAAAAATAATCAGGGAAAAGCCACCATATTAGTTACTCTTACTGGTGCTATTAACTCAAAATATTTTCCAAATTTAGGAGGGATAGAACAAAAGTTTGACAACAAATTAGAGGTGTTCCTGTAAATTCAGGAGGGATGAGTGGTAAATGTGGGTATGTGTATTGGACCTTTATGGTTTATGATTGAAAGTTAATTACTTTAGTTTCAATAAATAAATTAAATACATACGTATGTATACACACACACACACACACACACACACACACACACACACACACACACACACACACACGATTAATTACATACTTATTAGCAACGCCCATAGCTGGTTTTAGGTACAAGCATGCCCTGTGGTCGCTGAGGGCCCCCTGGTCCTGGGGGGCCCCCCCACCACTGCAACTTATGTTATCTTGATATTTTGTAACATGTCTGTCAAACCAACAAAAGCTAGTACAGCAAGCTTGTATACTTAAACCAGGTAAGTAACTATAACTCGTATTTATCTCCTTCAAAATTCAAAGATCTTTAGTTATAGTAACAGTATTTTGTCAAGTAACAAACTTTACAATTTCATTAAATATTTTACCAATGATATAATGTTCCAGCCTAGTTAAGCCCTGTTGGTGGACATCCTCTTCACTAAAATTAACAACATAGCCAGCTTTAGGTACCTACAATAACTGTGGCTGCAGGGGGCCCCTTAATCCTCATTGACTGTGTGGGGGCCCCACAAAAGCTGCTGTTGGTTGGGGAAAAATGAGGAGAAAAAATGTATTAATTTTCAATTACACTCTTTAACCTGAACAGGACTGTAATATGACCCTGTTAGGACAAAGCTGTAATGAACATAAGCAAAGTAAGCACTAGAGAGATCAGCAGCCCAGGGTGACCGATCTCAGTGCAAACTGTGGAGTTAAGAAGAGCTGATGCTTCTAATCTTCAGAGATGGTTTCTTTTTCAGGGTTTTTATACATACTGGCAGAACAACTGATACTATAACTCTCAACGTCTTTGCTGAAGAATTCTGTTCGGTGATAAAAATAATAGCATAAAGTCTCAAAATAAGGAACACATTTTATATATTACTCTAATTCACTTTGAAAAAGTTAATAGAATAACACATTTGCATCAACATGCAATTTTTAGACAATAAGTGTAAAACTCTGATTACTTGATTTAGTGTGACAGAGTAAAATTATGAGACAAAATCAGGAATATCTGTGAAATCTGGGATAGTGATAGGTATTAATTTACTAATTACCGAGGTAAATAACATTGTCTTATTCCTGTTGCTGTGTGATGACTGCTAAACAGCAGTCACTGATCTTGTGTAGCAGTACTAGTGTTGTACAATGTACTTGCTGAAATAAGTACAAAATTAACATTGGTGTGTGTGTGTGTGTTTGTGTCAAATATCACTGATTTTTATCAATGCACACATCCAATAATGCCGGAACACACACGTTATTCTTCTGGGTATCAATAAAAAATTTAGCTAACAAGTGATTATATTTCAAAAGTAAGGCATAATGTATGTCATAGGCATTCAGACACTTAGATCTTCTAGGTATCGGGTGGCCTCCACTCCCTAGACTGTATAAATAGATACAGGGGGCTCCCTTAATCATCCTTAACTGTAGGGACCCCAAAAAAGCTGTTTTTGGTTGAGGAAAAAGGAGGAGAAAAAATGCTTTCATTTTCTGATTGCACTCTTTAGCCTGGATGGAGTTATATGATATGACCCTGTTAGGATAAAACTGATGATAGCCTCTGTCCTCAACCACAAACATTCCAAAACATCCCTGCTCAGATGTTTGTGTACAGAAATTTACCATAGGTTATGTGGGTGCTGGGGATTGCGTAGTCATCATTTCCTTTACTTTTCTAACAGACCTCAGAGGTATACAAAGAAAGTTACTTTAGCTCCTGTAGGGGCAGTGTACTACCTGGTAGCAGCAAAGTAGAATACATTACTGCAATCATTATTTATTTTCACTTTCCTCACAATCAAACATCAGGCACATATACAGCTGGTTGCCTTCGGGGTTAGGATCGAGGAGTTAGTAGGCATGCTATGTATATGTATTTCAGCAGTCACTTGAAATACATGACTGTGGCCATTTGAACCTCTGCTTTCATCCCAATCTAACACCAGAGGGTTGCATAGGCAGTGACTGTCTTTTGGGAGGATTAGTGATGCAGGCAGTATTCCCATACAGGATCTGTGTATCCTCACAATTGACTTTTTAATTTACTTGGAGCTCCTATTTTTGTCAGCTTTGAATTTTAAGTCTTGGGTACAACTTACGTCTTCATTGAAAGAAAAAAGGACTGAAATTCTTTCTTCTTACTCACAATTTTTGTTTAGGCTACTTTTGGATTAAAAGGTTGGGAAATGCTCTAGCTTCTGGGGGCAGCAGCTTAATGGAGTTATTTCCTAAATGGGTATTACTATGCTGACTTGGTCAAGAAAGTATATAAAAAAGAAGGAAAACTAAAGCTGAACTGCAACATTGAATTTCTTTCCTTAATCATCATTTCTGTTCAAGCCATCATTGGGTAAAAAGAAAAAAAATAAACTTAAAAAGCACTTTAGAGCATATATAAAGTTATGGCCTCTTGAAAAAGCTGAAGAAAAAAAGGTAAAATGTGAGAAATGGAAGAAAAAAGTAATGTCCATAAGTGAGAAGCCCAACATGGGGAAAACAGAGGGGAACTCTAGAGGGTGTGTGTGTTTTTTTTTTTTTTTTTTTTTTTTTTTGGCGGGGGCTGAAACAGTAACCAGTGCCTTGGGTTCCATTGCATATTAGTTCTGTCCTGTACATAGAGTTGTTGTAATGTATCCTTGTTACACCTAAATGGCAGTAACTGTAAATGTCCCTTTGTGAGATGGGCCAACATAGTGTGGTATGCATGCCTGTTGTAATAAGATCATTGTAGCTACAGAACAGTCTGTGTGTACTACTCCTAAAAGCCTGCAACATGAACTAAAAAGATGGATAGAAGTAGTGGCAGTGACAGGGTGATACTTAGACTGAAAGTGCCCAGGGGGCCCCCAACTTGACATTTGCTGGGGGCCCCCAAAATGCTAACACCAGCCCTGGCAACGCCTCAATAATAAGATGGATGAGGGTTACTAAAGGCATTTAGTACCTTCAGAGAAACCCAACTGTGACCCCCCCCCCACCTCACTGATTGCCTTTTTGTGTTGTGTTGTAACTGGTGGTGATGGTAGATGTAAGCTGAAATTATATGCTAACAGCTTGTCTTTACATTGTACAGGGACCAGTCTGCAGACATTTAAAGATCACTACTTGTGAATGTTCTTCTTTGTCAATTAATAAAATTGTTTACTACAGGTGTGGCCTATGCTGAAACAAATTTGGGTATGAATATGAGTTGTGATTAAATGATTTACACCTAATCTGGCTGAAAATTGTATTATGAACTACAGCTGACCTAAGTAATACACTTTTGTTTGTTTGTTTGTTTTTTTGTATCCCAAAGCAAGCAGAGAGAAACAAACACCCTACAAATCCACCAATAAGAGAAACAAGGGTGTAGAAAGGAGGCTCAATACCAAAAAATGCCAAGTCGACATCTTTTATTCAAAATTTATAACTTAGCTGTCCTAAGCTTTAACAATGGAAAAATTGAAATATGGTCATTTAATCCAAGGTATCTACTCGCCTCCAAAATGACCTGCCAAAACAATTCTCTGTACTCAAGGTGAGTTTCCCAAGGGCCCCCTCTAATGTCCAGGGGACACTTTCCAAAACAAAAAAGTGAAACTTTGCCTGACTACATGTAATAGTATGTTTAAATAGAACATTTTTTTTAATTCTTTTAATGTCATATATATGTTCATAAATGCGTCTCTTCAATCTATGCTCTGTTTTCCCCATATAGAATGACTCACATTGGGAACAGGTGACAAGGTACACTACCCTCTCTGAATTACAGTTATAACAATCTGTTCCCAATAAAATTATATCCCTACTTACTATACATATACTTTCCTTATTGGAAATGTGTTGACATTGCTGACAGGCACTACATTTAAAGGTGCCCTTACGTTTGTTACTTCTACCTTTATTTTCTCCCTTTCTCATTTCTAAAAACATCTTCAGACTCCTATCCTTCCTATAGATAAATTTTAAGGGGACTGATCTGGCCAGTGGAAGATCCGTGATTCCCAGAAATCTTTCCCATTCTAATTTTAGAATATTATTCAAACCTATATTGTCACTATTGAACTCAGTGATAAATGCCCCATTACAATCTGTATTGTTCACTAAACTGTTATTCTGCTCAGGTAAAACATTCATACCCTTACTCAAGACCGGACTGAATTTTCCTTCCCTAAAACCACTCACTTCATTTCTAATACTCTCCACTAATGTAACACGATAGCTCCTTTCCAAAAATAACTGATCAAGAAAGTCACATTCATGTTTAAAAAACAGGTCATTTGAAGTCATTCGACAAGCTCAAATAAATTATCCCTTTACTATACTCCTTTTTTGGAAATAGTGGTGTGCACTAGTGTAATGAAGGTAGGAGTTGGAGTACGTATTCTTACGAAAAATCCTTGATTTAATACTACCATCCTCACCCTTTTCCAAAATGACATCTAAGAATTGCAAAATGTCTTTGGAAATAGTGTGAGTAAATTTAAAAAATTCAGTAGTGAACTCAATATATACCAGAAATTCCTGTAACTTAGCTTCTGTATCAACCCAAAAGATACAAATATTATCCAAGAATCTCACATAGTGGGTCCAACATTGCCTGAACTTGGAATGAAGAATGTATACTTTCTCCCACCATGCTAAAACAATCCTGGCATATGTGGGAGCACAATTCGCCTCCATTGCAACACCCTTTGTTTGATAGAAGAATTCCCCGTTAAAATATATATTAAAACCAGATCCATTAAAACTAATATCACATGTAAATCATTAGTAAAATATTTTGATCTTCTACTAAAATAGCTTCCAGCCAATTCATCCCTATGGAGTGGGGAATAACTGAAAAAAGGTCCTTAATATCTATAGTGACAAAAATGACATTTTCAAAACTACTATTAATATCTATTTTTCTTAAAAATTCCCAGGAATCCTTCAAGATTTGACTATTAGTACCCCAAACAGATGTGAGCTTAATGTCAATACATTTAGCCAGGTGTGCTGTTTTAGACCCCTCCCCTGACACTATAGGCTTAAGGGGTGGGTCATTGGGTCATTTGTTTTGCACATTTATCATTATCCGTATTCAATCTACTTATTCTTAGAAATTGTGCCTTTACTATCCCACGGAAAACGTGCCTAGCATGCATGCTGTTAGCATGTGTATATTTGTTTACTTGTATTTCCTTATTATACACACATGTTTTTATTATTCCAGAATCATTTATCAATTGTACATCAAGCTAAGATATTTTTCTCTAGAGCAGTTCATTCCAATTTTTACAGAACACACTGGTTATGGGGGATTTCAATTATCCCACCATCAAATGAGAAACCTACTCTAGCCCAAACTTGCTAGCTCAAAAGTTCCTTGACTTTGTGAATTCAAATGTCCTGGAGCAAATTGTCCATACCCCAACAAGAGGAACAAACATTCTAGATCTGGTCCTCACCAACATTTCAAACAGGTACACTGCTTCAACTGTTGGACCTTCGTTTGTTAAAATTGACCATAAATCAGTCACCTTTGAACTGACACTAACACCAGAATCCACAAAGGGTGAAATCAGACTAGAAAACTTTACTGCAAACTAAGTGCATTAATTGAATCCCCAAATGATGTCAGTATAGTCCAGGAGGGTCTCGCACAGACCAAAGACTGGAGTATTAGTCATTGTCTCAAACTGAATGCAAATAAATGCATCATTATTCCATTTGGCACAAATAATGCCCATTCAAACTATCAAATAACAACAATACCCTAAGTACCCATGAAGTGGTAAGTGACCTGGGATCACATGTTGACTGTGACCTTAACTTCAACCACCACATGTCTACCATTTTAAGGAAAGCTTTCCACATAGCTCACTTGATTAGTAAAGGCATCGCCTCAAGAGCAACAGAAGTTATAACCCCCCTGTATTCGGCACTTATCTGCCCCATAATTGAGTATAATGCCCCATTCAGTATGTACCATATTAGGCACCTGCAACAATTAGAGAGACCTCAGAGGTTTCTAACAAAGAAGATCAAGGCCTTCCAGCATGTGCCTTACACGGACTAATTAAGTCCCTGCCACTATACTCAGTATCGTATAGACTTCTTAGGGGAGACTTATGCCTAGCCTACAGAGCAACCCAAGATCTAAACCTAATGAACTTACTGCATATCCATAAATCAAATGGGTCTAGGGTTACCCATTCCAGGGACTTAAATATGGCCTGTAACTTAAATAGGACATGTTGGATGGACAGATTTATCTCCCAGCAATGGCCACGTCTTTGGAGCAGGCTACCAATTCATGTGAAACAAAGCACCTCAATGACACTGTTCAAGAGGAACCTGGACGAGTGGATGGGGCACTGTAAATTCTTACCAGCGACAGTGCCCACAACTCTCCTAGACATGGGCAGTCATCACTAAATGCAATCTAAGGTACTGACTAGTACTTTTATGGTATTACATTGGGTTGAAACAGCTAGGCTTAAAATGACCTCCAGGTCGATAGCCTAGTAATCTCCTATGATCCTATTTGGGCCAAAAATGGAAACAAGATGTCACTATCAATCAACTTCATCAAATACACCTAGATCTCAGAGTGTTAACTAGGACAGCCACTGATCAAGCAAAACAAATGACTTATGGCAAAAAAGCAAGTAACTTTGACAGGAAAACCCAATTTGTTTTGGAAAGAGAGAAAAATAACTCTTCCCACTTCAGACTGACTGAGACTTTGGACACTTTCCCACACAACTCTGTCCCTTAGCTGATTGCACTGCCACCTTCACCACAGTGCAGTTAGACTAATTCTCTCCTTTCAAAACTTAATTTCTCTGGTGCCACCTTTACATAACTACACTCCACTTTCCTCAAGCTAACAGCCAATAAAATTGTTAACCCTCTAAAACATATTTACAATTTGTCCCTGACATCCAGCATAGTCCTAACAGCTTTTAAACACAAAGTTATGCCATCTACTAGCTTACAGCAGGCAAACAAACTTCAAAAATACAATACTTGAGTCTGGTCTTCGAAAAAAAAAAAAAAAATAAGGAAAACTCCTTGGTTAGCGCATGACTCACTTTGCAACAGAAGGAGTCGGGATCTCTCAGTGCTGTCCACAGGAAAAAAAACATGATCACTGAAAGCAATAAGTGCATATAGTTGTCTACTTCCAGGCCATCTGCAGGACTTGTGAAATCTCTTCTGATAGGATGAACCTGGCAATGGTTACCCATTCGGTAACCATGCATTTGACTTCAGAGGCTTGTGGACAGGTTCAGTAAGATAGCATAAAATTCTACACAGACACAAGTTCTGCAGCACAGTGTTGGACAACTGCTAAACTAAGGTGGGGTATGTCTGGCATAGCTAAATGGGGGGGGGTTGGGTATCAGAGCTAGCTCCTCACTGCGTCATTAGGAGCACTCTTTGAATCTGAGGGCATGGGTGAAGGAAGGCATGGACTTCCCCTAACCCAAATGGCATACCTAAGAGTCATTGTTGACTCTGCCGTCATGTGCCTTTAGTGCAACTGTGTCTCATCACGGTGAGTTTCATCTGCATGTAATGTACTGTGCAAGCCAATGGTACCTTTTTTTGGAGGGGTCCCCCCTTTTCTTCACTGCTGTGTAACAATGGAGTTGGTTATATAAATTTAGGGGTTATGAGGGATTTGCCTACCCCACTGGGTGTGCATGGAACTTGTCCACTTTCCCTGTAAAAAAAAAAAAAAAAAAGGTTTCTGTGTCTTTTATGTTTTTTGGCTCATTGTTTTATGGTGCATAATTTGCTATAAACGGTAACCTGAAGGAAAGTGCTTCACATTCGTGTAGCTAAACCTTTACAATCTATTTAATTGAATTATATCAGATTCTAACTGTAGAGAACAAAATATGGGTAGTTTCATATTAACTATGGAGGTGAAAACATATGTGATGGGCTAACCAAAGTTGAAAAAAAAAACAATGACTAAAAACTGAACTGAGGATTTTCAACTATGTGGCTTCTGAACAGTAGTGAATGATAGAATCCACAGTTCAGTTCTGCTGGTGGGAGAGAAATACCAGTACGTGAGATGTAGTAATTTCTTCACCAGTTCCAGAGTTTCAAAAACTCTTAGCAAACAGGGAAAATGTTCATATCACACTGTTTGTTAATGTAGTGCATCACTATAAAATTTTACATCTGGTTCAGATGATGGAGGCTAGAAGACCTGAAGGGCTTTGAGAATTGCTCTGAACTCCAGGAACATTTATATACAATTGACAAGAATCCCTTTCTTCTCCATGATCTGAGTTGGGGCCCTCAGAAAAGATAAAAACTGTTTCCTGAATGAAAGGCATATTTATGTGGAGGTTATACAGTAAAGGCCACCATTCAAGTTATTGGCAAAGTAGGGGACTAGTATGAACCCAGTTGTCCAAGAGCTTACACTGTTTGTTTGTCTGAAGATGTCTGGATCCATGGTTCTTTCACATGTGCAGTCTGGGGAGGAGAGCAATCATGCCAGCTGTATGCATGTAAGCCAGTATCAAGACTTCTTTCCTTGAAAACCATGGGAGATGTACTTGATGGAGAAGAAAATGGTAACCTTGAGATGGCTGACTATTGGTACATCCTAGACCCGAGACAGAAACTGTCTCCACTGACCCAAGCTGATTACTATCCTCAAAAGGGGACTATGCTAGGGCAGCTCCAGGCAAGACTTTGGCAGAATTATTACCATTACTAGAAGAGATTTGATATATTTACCTCCAAAGATGGGGCTCCAAGATGCTATGTATCATGATAAAGGGATATGAAAATTCACATTGTCCAAAGTATCAGCAGTAGTGTGTAAACTTTTATTAAATATAGATGACACCAAGGAAAACCAGGATGTCTGGGTCCTACAGTTAAGAACATTGACCCCAACAATGAACATGATAATGTTCCTGTAACTAGAAGAAATACAATATGAAATTATTTATCATATATGTTGAGTATGCAAGATCAGTTTGCTTGGTTCAACAAGGGAATAAATGATTAAACCACAAACCTACAGAACCTCTTGTAAACAATGGTATGATATACAACACTCAGATCAAGAATATGTTGCAACTAGCTTATCATTTTGAGACAAGAAGGAGGGAGGAAAATCAGTGAAGGGGATCCTTGGGTCATCTACACAACAGCATATTCCTGTTTAGGACATTGTTTTTAAAGGGGATATATATCTGCTGGTCTGTTGGGGGGGGGGGACAAATAAGTATTTGGGAAGGGTACCACTGAGTTAAAGCATATAACCTTGCTCCAGGAGGACTGACACATTGATTTGTTCTGTTTCTTTTCATCTTCAACCTCAGGTTTAAGCACAAGTCAAGCACTTTAAAAGTAACATAATGTGAATGGTGATACAATAATATAAAGAAGGCAGTAGTAGTAGAACATACAGTAACAAAATGATAAGGAGGGCTGGCATAATGGTTAAGGTTTTTGCCTCAAAAGCACAAGGTACAAGGTTTAATTTTGGTCTAGAGTTATTGACTAGGCTTAAAATAGTCATTCAGGGCAGTTAGCCTGGTATTCACTTATGAACAAAAAATACAGTAAAAATAAATATAAAATGGTAAGATCTAATGAAAAATAATTAAACAAGTTAAGACATACTACAGTATGTTACCAACAGTAATAATTTCAGGCAGTGCAAAAGCTAGTCTTAAACTAGGTCAAATAAGAGAGAACCTGAAGTCACCCTTTACTATCAGCTTGCGTTTCTAAGCAGGAAACAAGATTTGATGGCAGCAGACATCTTGGTCCTTTAACATCATCTTGTTATCAATATTCACTTCCAGGTCACACACCTTAGAGATGAGTTTCTGCTGAAGGTGATACTAGGAAACTGAATTGACACTGAAGACACCCTAAGAGTAGCACATATGACCGAGAGCTGTATCTTTTAGGTGATGGGTTTAAGCTAATTATTGCCCATCCATTCAAGGATGCATTCCAAGTCTATTCCTAAATTAACAGCTAACACAGATACTTGAAGGAATAAGATGTAAGCAGAATGTCATCACTGCAGCAAATGGGTGCCAAGAATGGAACCATACTGACCATCAAGGTCAGGAGGGTAGGAGGTGGAGGAATTAACCCTTGAGGCCATTCTTTTCATTCAGCTCAAAAGGCAGGAGATAAATGAGAATCTGCTCTCAGCTACTGTTAATTGTATTAATATCAAACGGTGGCTGCCCAGCAGTGTGCTTTACAGTAGCCTTTTTCTAAGATACTCAATAGTTACAATCCTAATGTACCTCTGAGTTTGTAAACATCGATACAGGCATTGCTGCTATGCAGAAAGCAAGTTTCTAATGCTTATGCTTCTGAAATTTCTCAGTGCGGTGCATTCAGATTGCCCATCCTCTGAATGGCGCAGCTGATATACTAATAGAAGGTTTAGAATCATGTTCCCTAGGCTCTGCAAAGCTGGCATTTACTTAATGACTAATAGAATAAAGACCTCTGATGGGACATAAAGAATCCTCAGCAGGAACTATGCAGTTGAATCTAAGACCCTTAATGAAACATTCTTCAACAGATGAGATTTGCACACCTGTGAGATTTAAGATTTTGCATATACATAATCATTAGATCTTGGTATGGCAGACACTATATTGTTGATTTGGACCATTAAGTCACTGATTCAAAACGTTAGTATAATGGTTGAAAATACCTCCTTATCAAGAAATCTACCTTTTCACACTCACAGCATGGAGGTCAGCCCTAAACGTATTGTGTTATCTTCTGCCTTTGGTACGGGAGAAAAGGAGGTGCATAACTAAAAATAAAAATATTTCAGGCAGTATTTATTTCCAGTCCTCCTTTCCAGGAAAATATTGCATCCTCTGTAGCACATTCTCTGTCATTTAGAGCACTCTTACAAAATACTAAACACTGCAGAACTGTACCTGCATGATGTTCCAAACAATTAAGATACTTTAAGATCCTGCTGGTAGCTTTGACTTGAAGGATGTCGTGAAAGCTCGTGACCTCATCAGCTCACCTGAACATATCATCATATTTTTGGTCTATGGCTGATGACAACGGAACTCAAAACAGGACTCTCCTTTGAGAGTCAAAATTCTAAAGAAAGGTAGAAGCTTGGGATGACACCTCTAATAGTTTTTCCATTTCCACTTCTACCTCACAGAATTTGGGAGAAATGAGACAGTCCTCTGAGATGATTTGGACAAAGACAGAATTTCCACCTGGGTAAATAACTTTATTAGAACGGCATAAGCTGCCAAAGGACCTACTTTAAAATTATTTTACTTGGTGATCATATTTTATGCTTTTTCTCTCATGCATGCTGACCATCAAGCTCTTTTTATCAGACTCAGTCCATTTGTTCCCCACTAGGAGGTTGTACCTCATACCTTTTAGGGACAGGCCTGCTAAGGAAAGTTGTCATATAGGCAATGACAGGGGTTGCTGCCTTCCAGTGCTCTGGACTGAGGGTGGCTTTATTGGCCTAAAAATACCCACCCACCCTTGATGGGAAAATGGGCTGTGTCACCCCAGGGACTGACAATGCCCTCATCTATGCAAGCACATGCTCCCATATAGTCATTAATGAAGGATACCCACAGACAGTTCCTTCATGAGCCATGCTGTGCCCCCCACCAAGATAGGCACAATCATACTCACCTACCAGCACTGTTACACACCTAAGCTGCTAATCAAACTTGAGTTGTCTATTCCATAGTCAGCTGTCTATCCCTCTATGCCAATACTCAAGAAAAAAGCAAAAAAGGACAAACACAAAGATTTTTTTACACACTGAAGAAGTGTATGACCTGAAAGCTTTGTGGATATAGAATAAAATGTGTGCTTCTTTTGCTCAACATGTGCGCTATTTGGAATTCTGTTGTTGTGTATACCCCTCTATGCTGTCAGTGCTGTCTGTTTATTTGGGGAATCTTGATGCCACCTCACTATTGACATTTTGACTCACATAACCGTACATCATCACAAAAGTAAATGCTGCACGCCTTTTAAGTGTGTTATTGCATGGAGGATATGTCCAACACTAGTACTGAAGCTCCCACATCTTCCATCCCTAAATACATTACTTCCAACGTTGCTATATCTCAGGTGTGGGGGCAAAATGCACATTTACACAAAGTGCAACTTTTGCACTTTTATTAACTCTCAAATCTGCCAGTCAAAATATGACTGACAGATGTTGATGCTTTGCTAGGTCTTTGCTCTTTTACCTAAATTGCTATGATTTTGTCATGGAGATTCACTTAAAGTGCTGGTATTGTTCTTGAAAAAAGCGAAACAGAGGACCAGCAAACAAGGCACCTAGTATTGATATAAAATACTTTAATAAAAGTATTAGGTTCTTAGAACACAGACCGGTTTCGGCAAATACAAAAATCAAAGCCTTCTTCAGTGTGTGAGATTCATACAAAAAAGAAGGTTCTTTTTTGTATGAATCTCACACACTGAAGAAGGCTTTGATTTTTGTATTTTTGTATGAATCTCACACACTGAAGAAGGCTTTGATTTTTGTATTTGCTGAAACCGGTCTGTGTTCTAAGAGCCTAATGCTTTTATTAAAGTATTTTATATCAATACTAGGTGCCTTGCTTGCTGGTCCTCTGTTTCGCTTTGTACACTGTTTCCTTTGGGACCCTGCAGCTGCCGTACTCGCAGAGGTTGCATCATTTGTGGTTTATTGTTCTTGAAAAGTCATGATTCTGTGCTGACAAATATTGCTGTAATGGGAAAGTGAAACGCTTTTAGAACATCTGACAGCTCACTTGTTCTCTTCAGTTAACTATCAAGAGACACTCTTTCAGCTACGTTTACTTGTAATGAACTGCTACTGAATTTAATTAAGTTTTAAGAGTGCATTATATTCAACATAAAGTCTGACAGTGGTTTGAACAGTGTATTGTACTTGTAGCAGGCTCTTGATGTTCCTTTTGGCTTCCCGAACCTTGCTCAATTATAAACTGGACAAAGCTACAACTTGTGGAGTCCAATTCCTTTAACTACAGCTCTGATCAGCATTTCCCATAGACATCACTGCCATTGCTATTTGTATTAGTGGGCATGCAGAGACTCAAAAGTGTTTAGGTTCTTCAGTTTTCTCATGTGTGGCTTTGGAGTTAGGATACATTAATAGGGAGAGTATAGGTAGTGCTTTTTATGCTGTTTATGTTCAGTTCAAGCTTCAAACAATTGATTTCTTCTGGGTGAAGCTCTGGCCAGCTGCAACCCAATGAAACATACTGTCATCTTTTCTTTTAATCTGCAATATCAGTGCCTTGCAAATACAGTGATACATATTAGCTTTGCAAAGAGCAAAATTAAGTAGATATGCTTATTTGCCATTTGGATAAATAAAATCACAGCAAATTGCTTCTCTAATTGTAAATGCTAAATTTATTTTAAAATACCTCTTTCTGGCAACGATTTACTTTTGTGTTTTCAAATGACAGATTTTAACTTAATTGTTGGCTAGATCCTGTATCTAATCCACCCCATTCCCAAACACATTAATATTACTCAGTTTGGTATTTGTTTTTTCCATATATAATATCTTTCTCTAATTACCCATAACTAAGATTTATTAAACATTTAATCATGTGTGCATTGCTGTTCTTTATAGTGTCATACAGAACTTGATGTTCTATCCAACCTCTACATTACTCTTTAATGGATAAATGCATAAATATTTCCCTTATTTTATTCTGCCTCCAGTTTATTCATATTTCCTTTTATTCCTCCAAATTTCCATTCCATCTGCACCCTTTTACTTCACCTATCATGGCTCTTCTTGTGGGGATAGGCAGCAGATTGAAGGGAATAACTATTTCCAGAATCCCCAAAGGTAGTTTTGCATGGAAAGGGTTGTACACTCGGTATTGAATGATCGCACTTTCAAAAGTTCGACTGTCATATGGTCAACATCATATGGTCGAATTTTTGAAAGTTAGAACATTTTAATGGAGATCTCCATACAGCGTGGAATGGGAAGTTTTCCCTTTTCTGCACTGTAGTGCAATCTCGGAGTTGGTATATTTAAAGAGCAGGGGGTGTGGGGGTCACAGTCATCATCTGCTTTTGGCTGTTCCTGTTAAGGGACGCCACAGCGGATCATCTGTTTCCATTTCTTCCTGTCCTCTGCATCTTGCTCTGTCACACCAACCACCTGCATGTCCTCTCTCATCACATCCATAAACCTTATCTTAGGCCTTCCTCTTTTCCTGTTACCTGCTAGCTTCATCCTTAGCATCTTTTTCCCAATATACCCAGCATCCCTCCTCAGCACATGTCCAAACCAATGTAATCTTGACTCTCTGGCTTTGTCTCCAAACCTTCCAACCTGGGCTGACCTTCTAATATACTTATTCCTAATCCTGTCCACCCTCGTCATACCCAGTGCAAATCTTAACATCTTTAACTGTGCCACATCCAGCTCTAACTCCTGCCTTTTTGTCAATGCCACTGTCTCCAACCCATATAACATAGCTGGTCTCACTACCCTCTTGTAGACCTTTCCTTTCACTCTTACTCGTACTCATCTATCACAAATCACTCCTGACACTCTTCTCCACCCAGTCCATCCTGCCTCTACTCTCTTCTTCACCTGTCTTCCACACTCACCATTACTCTGAACTATTGATCCCAAGTATTTAAACTCATCCACCTTCACCACCTCTACTCCTTGCATCCTCACCATTGCTCTATCCTCCCTCTCATTCACACACATATATTCTGTCTTAGTCCTGCTGACCTTCATTCCTCTTCTCTATAGAACATATCTCCATCTCTCCAGGGTCTCCTCCACCTGTTCCCTACTCTCACTACAGATCACAATGTCATCTGCAAACATCATAGTCCACGGGGACTCCCGTATGATCTCATCTGTCAACCTGTCCATCAACACTGCAAATAAGAAAGGGCTCAGAGCTGATGCTTGATGTAATCCCACCTCCACCTTAAACACATCCATCACTCCCACTGCAGACTTCACCGCTGTCACACTACCCTCGTACATATCATGTACCACTCTTACATACTTCTCTGACACTCCTGACATCCTCATACAATACCACAACTCCTCTCTAGGCACCCTGTCATATGCTTTCTCTAAGTCTACAAAAACACAATGCAACTCCTTCTGACCTTCTCTGTACTTTTCCATCAACACTCTCAGAGCAAACATCGCATCTGTAGTGCTCTTTCCCAGCATGAAACCATACTGCTGATCACTAATCATCACATCCCTTCTTAACCTAGCTTCCACTACTCTTTCCCATAACTTCATGCTGTGACTGATCAATTTAACCCTGCTGTAGTTACCACAGCTCTGCACTTCACCCTTATTCTTAAAAATCGGTACCAAAACACTTTTTCTCCATTTTTCAGGCATTTTCTCACTTTCCAAGATTTCATTAAACAATCTGGTTAGAAACTTCACTGCCATTTCACCTAAACACCTCCATGCTTCCACAGGTATGTCATCTGGACCAACAGCCTTTCCATTCTTCATCCTCTTCATAGCTATCCTTACTTCCTCCTTGCTAATCCATTGCACTTCATGATTCACTATCCCCACATCATCCAACCTTCTCTCCCTCTCATTCTCTTCATTCATCAACCCCTCAGAGTACTCTTTCCATCTGCTCAACACACTCTCCTCACGTGTGAGTATGTTTCCCTCATTATCCTTTATCACCTTTACTTGTTGCACATCTTTCCTAGCTCGGTAACTCTGTCTAGCCCATTAGTACAGGTCCTTTTCTCCCTCCTTAGTGTCCAACCGTTCATACAACTCTTCATACGCCTTATTCTTAGCCTTCGCCACCTTTCTCTTTGCCATGCACCTCATCTCCTTATACTCTTGTCTGCTTTCTTCATCGCTCTGACAATCCCACTTCTTCTTCTTTGCCAACCTCTTTCTCTGTATGTGGGGGGGGGCACAGTATAATTTAAAATGTTCAGGTAGGTTATTTGTATTTTTTTATAAGATTTTCGAACTGTTAAATGTTCGATCATATGGTGTCGACCATACGACACTCGAACTTTTGAAAGTTTGATTATCTAATGCAGACCCGTACACTCATGGACTGAACTAGGTGAATTAGTGTTGGAAGCATTCAAGACAGCATGGGACAGATGGAAAAGGAGTAAAAGGTAGAGGTGGAAGCTAGGGAGATTAGGGAGAGACTGACTGACTGACTCTTTTTGCCACCAAATAATTGTAATATAATAGAATCTATGACCCCACTGAGATAGTCAACCCTATGGAGGAAGCCCATAGGTGCAGTGGAGATACAGATTGCCTATACAATGGAAGGTAGACAAGAGAGATGGAGTTGTCATATTTGCTGGCTTGGCTGAAGGGTTTCATAATTATCCTTGCTACTTCACTAGCATTCTCAGAATATGCCCCAAAGGGTGGTGCATGGGCATCTGAGTGGTGGCCCGATGTAGAGATTTGATACCTCAAAATGATCCCTTCCTCTTGGTAGGCAAACAGATTGACTGTGCCATCTGGTTTATGCAAGAACTCAAGTCGCTCAAATAAAACCCAAGTCTCCAACCTTTCCCCTATCAGCAAAATGAAGACAAGACAGCAGGCAAAACCTTTCACATGTCCTTCATTTGGCAGTTAGCTCTTCCAATGTCCAGGTTGCTAGTAAAAGCAGGGTTAGAGTCAGGGCTTCACCCTTTCTACACCATGGAGCTCACCTCATCCATACTTCCAAAATATCATTTTCTCTTACACATATCTCTCTTATAATGTTTTCATCTCTTTACTTATGTATTTCTTTACATTTGCTATCAAATTACAACTCAAGTACCTGCTCTATCCTGCTATTACTTATCCAACATACAAATATCTGGTCAGGTTATACGATATTACTTCCTCATTCACTAGTGCATCTCATTGCAGTGCTACTCATAATACAATGTCAGTTATACTCTCACTCTCACCCTGTCCTCTGCTTAAATCATACGATGACACACAACGTCCAGATTACATCTACCACACCTTCATCTACCCTTTCCATTCTAGCTCATAACTTGCACTTATATTGGAGTGCTTTTAAAAGTTGGCTACAGTCTCCCCATTGTCATTCAGTCTTCATCTTATCTTGTGGGGATGCACACCCCCCAGCCATGGTTAGCACCAACCTTAGTGCCTTCAAACTTGAAAACATCTATTTCAGATCTCACTTTATATACTTCAATTGCTTGTTACCAGTCTAGGTTCCACTAGTAACAAGAAAGAGCATCTTAAATTCTGTACCTTAGTGTACGTTCCAAATGTCATAAGTGTGTATAAAACATGGTTAAAACTGGGCTCCATGCTCAGTCAGTTATAGTCTCAAAAATATCATAACTTCTAAAAGAACCATCCAAGTAAAAGGAGTGATGGTAATTGTGGATACAACAGCCCTAGTAAAGAAAGTATATGCCTGTATCTTGTCCATCAAATGCTCCTCTACTGATCCTTATGGACCATGCTCGCTCACTGTAGAGGTCACTATTGCAGTTCATCTAAAGGTTTACCTCATGCCTGCCTCTCTCCCTTCTCCAGTTTCTTTTACAATTCTACTAGTAGGGTGCCCCTGTTGAAAAACTCTTTAGACCTCAAGGTGATATACTCCACATAGATTAAATAACCATAGCCCAATCAGCTAAAAGGCTTTCCCCCAAGACCTAATATGCAGACAGGTAACCAGCCACTTATAAATACTCCTGCCCCTAACATCACTTTCATAATACAAAACCATGACGTTTCCCCATTTGTCTTTAGTGACCACGCATCACATCTGTTTAAATAGATGTGGAGAAGACCATATATCCCCCACATCATTGTCACTGTCATAGATACCCTCCTCATAGGCAATATATGATCTGTCAGTACCTTAGATAAGTCGATTGGTTACTCATCCTAGTAACCTTAGTGTGCATTGGATGGATAAGTGCATATTAGTTATCTAAAACCCTTCTAAATGTTGATGTATCAAAGGACTGCCCAACACTGAATGCCTTAGAAATGAGATCTCTGCTTAAACTACGAGATAAAACTTGACATGACAACAAAAAGTCTGAGTATATGCATTACTATAATTAATTTATTCTCTTCTGGAATGTGATTAACAACAAGAAGAGGAATGAAACTCCAATGTCTGGCATTACTGACTACCTGCAAGAATACCAGGGCAGGGACAAAAATAAAAAGATACATCAGGGATGTTCTTTCAACTCAGGAATGTCAGGTGTGCATGTGTGAGAGTGTGTGTGTGTCTGTGCCTGTGTGTGCATGTGTGTGGGAGACTGAATGACAGGGGGGGGTGCCTCTGTCAACATGTTGCAAGAGCTGACAGTGGTGACTACTGCAAGAAAACAGAAAGCATGAAAAAAAACAGTGACAGTGAAAGTGAGTGGCTTAGTAAGTAATGATTGCAAGCACCACAAAAAAAGCAAATGAAAACATATGAGAAACAACTAATAGCCCAGGTGGTGGCTTTGGAAGGTGACACAGGTATACCTCAAGAGATATATTGATCCAAGCTGAGAGAAAGTCTGGGCAAGAGTGGAATAAATGGATGTCATTATAAGCATATGATGAGCAAAGAGAGTGGCCATAAGTCTGACATATATTAAACAATCATTTGCTTACTGGGAAAGTCTGACTTGGAACAAGCCAATTTTCAGAGGAGCGCCAGGGAGAAACGCTCAAGACGCATGTCTTTGTAACGTGGGAGGAAACCAGAGTACCTGGAGGAAACCCACACGAATGCAGGGAGGACATGCAGACTCCGCACAGAGGGCACCTCAGTGGAGAATCAAACTGGAGAACCTCTTGCTGTGAGGCGACAATGCAAACTGCTGCACCAGTGTGCCAACAATGCAAGTAATGCAGTGAGAGGAGCTGCATCTGAAACTTAAATGAAGCATGTAATCCATAATTAGAAATGTGTGAAGGTGTACAGCCCTTGAATTTCCCCAATAAAATGCAAAAGGCTAGTTTAATTTCAGACCCAAGTGCTTGCATGTGGGGTGATGGTGGTAGTATATTACAACCTAACCACCTGAAACTTTGTAAAGGAACCAGGTAAATATGATATTTTATCACAACATAACTGTTCGAATATATTTGCAAAGCTGTTGCATAAATTCCAGTACAACTAACAGTAAAAATACATTTACAAAACTCTCCTCTAATAAGCAAAACCAAACACATGCAATAAATGCTGAAGTCATTCACAAAGTTGCATTTCAAAAAAGTTCTGAAATAATTCATGCTGTAAAATCCTGCAAGTAAGGCCAACACACATTGCTTATATTAAAAGTGCTTTAAAATGTAGTATCATTAAAGTAAAGTAAAAAAAAATATCTATTTTACTATAATTTAAAATGAATGACCGAGTCTGCAATTCATGCAGGACTAGCAACCAACCCTAAACTGAACAGAGCACCTGAACATTAAAATAAAAACTTTTAGAGAAATTTGTTGCCATGCTGTGTTGAAAAGGCAGCCAATTAAACAGCAAAGAGTATACAATATACCAGTCAGTATAATTGGAAACCAAGTAATAGTAAAGGAAATGTGTGCCCAAACTGTAGCCCTGCCCTGCCCCAACCATAACCTATCACCTTAGAAAAATCACAGAACTAAGATGGCGGTGGATGTGGTGTATGTTGACTCCTGACTTGCATGACCCATCTACTGCCTGGTCCGCAAATATCCAGCAGCACCAGTTCCACACATTAATTTGACAAAGTTTAGCTCTCATTTTATACATGGTACCTTCTATGCACACAACCATGCCTGAAAAAAATGTGACACATATACCACAGCATAGAAAAAGCAACAGAGAAAAAAAAAGTTTGTGAGTGAAAAAGCAACAGTCATAGTAGTGAGCATTATATAATAAAGGCTCATTACTATTCAAAAATGAGCATGCTGATTGGATAACCCAACCAGTGTGTCTGTTATTAATCAAGCATATACCTACAGAAAAAGTCTGACCGTTGGAGTACCACTGAGTGGCAAGACTATCTATTGGCTTATGCTGAGGGACAGAGAAAATATGAGAAAAATCAGGGTTGTTCTGCAAAACTAAAGGAACAGAAACCTACCTGATTTTCCTTATAATTTTGTGTTTTCCATAATAAAACAAGCAAACAAACAAATAGAAACAGAGATTCTCTTTTCTTAGTCATGTCTCCTGCCCTGCATGGATGTACTGTGCAACAGTAGGAGCAAACATAAGTGTCATATGCCTGCCCATTACATCAGCATGAAAAGAGAACACGGAAGAAGACTGAAGTACCATTATACAAACACATTTATTTCTTAAATAATGTAATTGTATAATATACTCCTGTATGTGGCTATATCAGGATCTACCTGTGGCATACCTCTCAGCTTTTCCATGCAAGAAATCTGGACAAAGACTAAAATAATGGGGGGACAAAGGCCCAAAAATAGGGACAGATTTTAAATATTGTTCTTAGAAAGTAGCTAGAATAATATGATTTGTGTTAGCATGCATTTTTCTGAAGGATATGAAGTATGAAACTCAAATGTATGTCATTATTTATTGACTTCAATCTTCAGTGATTTTCCAGAAAACCACAAATTTTACAAGGAACAGCCCAAAAATATGCGGCAAAAATGGACATTTTGCAAAAATTTGTACAGTTGAGGGGTATGTGTTTGCCATTGTTTAATCACTCAGGCTTCACCCTTGTGATGAAACCACAGCAACCATAGGTAACTCCTGATATATCCACACATGGTAATGGATTATTGTAGAATGTGACAGTCATTAGCTAAAGCTTACTTCTATATACTGGGCTAAATATAGCTCCCATGAGATAGTATGCATTTATCTCATACCCAGAAGTGAGAATTAATGTCAGTGACTGTCTCATGAATGATTTTCATGTATCAGCATATTGCTGACTTGTCCTTTTAGCATTTTGGTTGTTCATCTGTCTTGCAATTATATACTGTAGCTTGCTCTTTGTTCAACAGTATTTGTTTTACTGTATCCACTTTCCTGTAAACATTAGAATATGTTTAAATCGACTGAAGGAAAAAAGGTTACCTTTGGTACAGGTGATTTGATGCCATGCACCAAAGCATGTAAACAGTATGTATCACATATCTGATAGTCCAGTCATGTGATACTATTCAATAGGATGTTAAACCAAGCTATCATGAAAAAATCCTCAGTAGAAAAACAGATGCAGTTTTGAAGGTTACTGTTGATGGCCTTCCAAATCTTATCTGCCAGCTTTGAAACTACTTTAGACCATTCATGCACACTTTTTATAATAGCTCCTATCTCAAAACTTCATTCACACCAAACAAAGGTGTCCATGTCAGGAGCTAGCTGCTTCATACAAGTCTTTCAATGTATTCATGACAAAAAAAACTTATTTGAAAAATATTACACTTTTTATTTTTTTACTATTTTACCTCTTGGTCCCACAAATCCTTTTCCTCCTTGATCTCCAAAGTCCCCTTTGTCACCCTTTATCATAGCTGCAGCCACGGAAATGTTCATGTGTGCCACTCCATTTGGACCTTGCGCTCCCCGTTCACCTTAAAATTGCAAATGAAGCTCATTCAGTTAGGAACCATGCCTTTAATACTATGTAAGAAAATTACAGAAAAACATGGATGCAGGTATGCAGTACTTCAAAACTGGAAGATCAATGTGTGTGTGTGTGTGTGTGTGTGTGTGTGTGTGTGTGTGTGTGTCTGTGTGTGTGTGTGTGTGTGTGTGTGTGTGTGTGTGTGTGTGTGTGTGTGTGTGTGTGTGTGTGTGTGTGTGTCTGTGTGTGTCTGTGTGTGTGTGTGTGTGTGTGTGTGTGTGTGTGCATGTGTTTACTATCATTTAAGTTATCACAACAATGTTTAATCACTAAATAACATGATTGGAAGGTCAGAAGATGAGAATGCTGACTACTACTTGTTCAATGTTGAATACTGAAGCTCATGACCTACACAGACTCAGGAACAAGTGATAACATGGATCCAAAAGGGAAGGGGGCAAGTCCGGATCTTCGAACAAGTAATCTTCAGCATTCTCATCTTGTAACCTTCTGGTCACTTTATTTAGTGATTTGACATTGTAGCGATCATTAAAATGATAGTAAACTCGGTGTGTGTGTGTTTGTGTGTGTGTGTGTGTGTGTGTGTGTGTGTGTGTGTGTATGTCTCTGTTATATAAACATATATAAAAAAGTTGCAGCATCTATACAGGTTGGCATATGTTTATACACATATGAATTCATTTATGTACATATACAAATGTAATGTCATACACACACACACACACACACACACACACACACACACACACGCACACACAAATGTACAGTTAATGTTGAAATACAATTGCATCAAATTATAGGAACTGTCAGCAAAAAGGAATGCCAAACTATTGATAATTCATGATGTGCACATATAGTCATAATATGCTGACTATGGGTGCCCCTCATGAATTATCTAGAAACATAAATGTAAGCCATAACAATGAACAGCCTTTACTTTACATCTTTACAGTGAATGTCTTTAATTATTCCACAAAATGCTAAGGTGCAATTTAGCTTGTCAGTCATTTTTTGACTTAGCAAAAGCATAATTTTTCTGCTGGTGTATCATTGTTGCATCATCTATCCTATGATGTCATCTAAATCTGTACTTTCCTTAATGCTTCTTTTTGGCAATGTGCCCTTTTTTAAAATGTAACATTTAGTGGGTGTGACTGTCAAAGGAGGTAGGATAGTAGCTTTGAATTGACAGAAGTGGTAACAGTTGATGCCACACTCCAACCTCATATAAAAATGGGGAAAAAGAGGATTGTTGATGATTATGATGCCTAAGGCTTCATCTACTTGAGTTAGTCTTAGAGTTCAGGTGGATATAAAAGATCCCATGCCATCTACTGAAAAGAGTGGGGGAAGCTCCCCAGTGGCCTGGATGAATTTCCATAGATGTATAAATACCACCTTGGGTTTCCCCTGGAAAGATGATACTAGCCTAGAGAGACTAATCTCATCAACAAAGGAGAAATAAATAAATAAATCATACAATTTAAGATGTAAATAATGTTGCTGATAATGAACAATGGGATAAAAGCAAAAGCCAGAAAGTAATAACAATTAGTGACAAACTTGGATATTTAAGAGTGGAACATGACAGGGAGAGTGATGGCAGAAGGAGAATATAAAAATATAAAGCACAACCAGTTGGCATTATACACTAATGGTGTAGATCTGGGTGTGGCAGGGTTGTTTGTCCCCCTCAACAACATATGATTGCATGGAAAGAGAAAGGTGAATACTGACAGTTATCCCCCCAATGAAGGATGAGAAAATGTGATGGAATTTAAGTGGAGGTGTGGAGCAAAGGTCCAGTTTCCTTGATTCTCCAGTCTGCGTCCTCAACTCTGTGAGGTAAAGTGCAATTAAAAAAAAAGGCTTTCAAAATGCAGCAAGCCACTTGCTATAAATATGAAAATAGTAAGTAGTTTGTTACTGTTACAATACCACCCAATAGGTCATTCAACCCTAAACCCCAACTACAATAGCAATAATCAGAATTTCTGGATGTTGGTGCTGTAATAAGCCCCACTGGCAACTACTGATTGTACCCCTTTGCCCTAACCTATCTATGTATGTGATCAGAAATGATACACATAGCATGCCATTGCTTCATTTCCTCCTGCTGGGGTGCTCATGGGAATCAGACGGGATTAATACGGTTGAGCAGTGGCAAGAGACAGCTTGGAATGTAAGACAACAATAAGAGGAATGATTTAAGGGTGGATGAAAAACTGAGTGAAACTAAATGTGGACATAAAAGTGGCATCAGTGACCTTGTGGGAAAGAAGAGTGATTATAAGGAAGGGCTACCCAGAGAGGGCATGCCAGGAGAGCACAACACATTTATTGTCACAGAGGACAGCATATATACTGTCTTAAAAACTGAATACGTACGCTTGTCTATTTAGCTGATTGAGGGCACTTGAGAAAAGTAGGAATGAAGCGTCTTGAATGATTAGCTGGTAGGTTGTGACAACATTCAGTCTACTGAAGATGATGCACATTTGAAAGAAAAGATGAATAGAAGCAAATGACCAATAATGCTTAAAAAAGGTTTTTAAGTTACACTATGGAAGCATTACAGTTATTTGTATGGCACTGTGTAGCTTTTGTTCTTGTCTGATAGTTTATTGTATGATGCTATAAAAAAGGTCAAAACTGACCTAAATATATGAATGGATAATGTTAGTTTGCTCTAAAAATGTACTAGACCCTCAACGATAAGAGAGAATCTGTAATAGAGCACTGCTGATGTAAAGATCTAAATGTAAGGACCCGAGATAAAGGTTTAGAAATAAATATGATTTTGTTTATGATAGCAGTAAAAATTGTATGAGATTAAAGAAATGACAGCAAGCAAGCCCAGTACAGCAGACTGCTGCTACTCTGAATATGATCCTTTACTCTGCTAACACTTCTTTTTTCCTTGAAGTCAGCATACAAAAGTACTCACACCATTTTTCTGTTGCCTTTATTAGTATGGTAGATATAATGGACTGATCAGATCTCCTGACTTTGTCCTTTTAGGTTTTAATTTGATTCCATAACACAATGGTACTGGAAAAATTAAAAAAATAAAGTAATCTTATTAAGCATTTGCATGTAAGACAGACAAGCAGAGGTGTCTAAACACGACCTTGAATGTCACAGTGTAATCCTAATCATCACTAATTTACATATGGAGTAGAGTGTACAGTTGCACATATACATGCGGATATATTGACCAACAACCTATATTTTGCTTTCCAAGTCTGACATGTATGTAGCTTTCTTTGGGAATCCTATCTTTATATCTCTCCATGTGTACCACATGGCCAGTGGTATGAACCTCAGGAGTAAAAGCTTCCTAAAAGAATAAGACTTGGAGGATTAAAACTCCATTCAGAAAGAGAATTTAGTCACAATCTGTGTAGTTAGGTCAACATAAAGAAATTATTTAAAGATATGTGGTTTCTGACTTCTTTCATAACTCCTCAGTCCTTGAGAAAGAGTCTTCTTTGAGGCTTAGTGTTTTATTATGAAATATTTCATCACAAGGAGGGATGTTATCTCCACCTTTTTTGATGATGCAATTATCACTACTACATTACATGACTTCATTTAGCATCAGTTCACTCTTTATCAAAATCAGAACTGCTGTGAACAAATCTCATTGTATGCTCAAAGAAAATTTGACAGGTGGATGTGCATCTACATAAGTTTATCATGGATAGAAGGCAAAACTGGAGATTTAAAGTACTTTTCTTGAAAAGGGAATGGAGTGGGCAGAGTACGTAAGCTGTCCTAAGTACCTTTGTTAAGTGCATTAGAAAAATTTTCAGTGAAGAAAATTATAAGGTAATGAAATGGAAAGGAATCTATGGTATACTCTGAAAGGATGAGGGACAGTCTCTGTTAAAGAACTGCTGTTTGTTTTCATGATAATATTCCATTAAGGAATATGACTGCTGTCTTATTCTGGGACTTCTGAAGAAGAGCTACAGTGATTCCCTTTTCTTGTATGTCATGCTCAGGTGGTACTGAACAACTTTTCATCTACAACAGAGTGGTTTTACAAAGAGCTGGTTGAAAAAAAAGGAGCCAAAGAAAAATGTCTTACTGTATACAATCCTATATTGTAATTTTCAAGCAAAAACACTGCTCAAAATGTGAGTTAAATGTTTTCATTATGAAAGACATACTGATAAAAAATAAAATAACAAGATGATTGAATAGAAAAGTGAGGAAGTTAGCCTTTAATATAAGGGCCTGGGTCAGTGAAGTCAGTGAAAGGAGTTCTGGTGAAGGAAGGGTTCAGCTCATGGAAACTGATAGGAACGCTACAAATCTAACTTACTGCTGATGGAGACTATTTTAGGAAGTCTTCAGAACCAGAGAACTCCAAGGTCCTGAACAAATGCTGTTTCTAAACTTGGACTATAGATGTAATGTTAGTAATCTTTAATGCATAACATGGTGTGCCTATTCTTCTCAGCAGCCATATTATTCCTTATATTTATTTTTTGCTTAATCAGACTGGTGTAAAAAATATTTCTTTCTTTCTTTCTGTTCCTCTCTCTCTCTCTTTCTTGTGGGTTTAATTTCCTTTTCAATAGCCATGAACGGTGGAAGAAATGAAGTGCACATTAATATTCACGCAATGAATGAGGAACCATTATCCCACTCTGAAACTGGGAAAAATACAGGCATGTTAGACACCGTTTTGAAGCCAAAAAGTTGCTCAACATGTTTTTGTTAAGCATACTCTTAATGTTATTAAGCTCTTGTCTTATGCTAAAGCATAACAGCAGTCAGCATCCACCACAGAATAGCAGCAGGAACTACAAAGGGCTTTAAAACATATTCATACTCCTTTAGTTATTATTTGGATGAATGAAGTTCATAGGTTCATAGGTTGGTACTAGGCTATTGGCCCTATGGCCTATATAAGCCTAGCCATAACAATTCCCTGGCCATTTCTTCCCACACTATTTACTTCCCTGGACCCCTGTCTAGCAGGGAGACTGACGTGATCCCCGGGGTGAATTTCCTTTCTCCCATCCAACTGTCAAGGTTCCTTTTGAAGAGGGCCAAAGAGGTGCTCTGCTTGACATGTATGGGCAGTTTATTCCAGAGTCTGGGGAGTCTCTGGGTCAGGAACCTATCCCTCCAACATGTTTTGTTTATTGTGATGACAAGGTTTAGATCCCTGGAGTGTGTGGCTCTGAGAGATTGGGATTTCTTTAAGTGTAGCATGTCCAATAGCTCTGGGTTTGACATGGCCTTGTATGTTAAGGAGAGATCACCTCTGAGTAGACGATATGTGACAGAGTATAGCTGGAGTTTTTTAAGGCAGTCAGTGTAGGACATCTGATTTAGGCCTGTGATTCTTTTAGTGAGGTATTTCTGCGGCCTTTCCAGTTGTTGCAGATGTCTTGAGAGGTACATACCAAACGGGGCACTGTATTCTATAACGGGTGTGTTTGAATATGTCTTACAACTCTTTCTTCTTCATGGCAGTGCTGTGTAGTGGCTGCTGTGTGTGTATGACAATGGGTTTTACAGCCTTCAACACTGTAAAACATTTAACTCTCCTAAACTTTGTCTCTTAACTATTATAGTATGTGGGAGCAGGTTAAACTCTTTGTACTACAAAGACATATAATCATTTCTTTTGGATCATAACTGTTTGGTTTTGATAGCAGATCTGATCGCAATCCTCTGTATTGTAGGACAGTACAATAGCAGTACAGTAACTCATGTAATGAACTATTACCAGCACCATTTATAGTCTATATATCTGAAGAATACAGATGTACCTATAACAGTCTAATCTTTCCAGTCAATCAATTAAGTGAAACATGCAAACTCAATACACTGAAATTGCAATCATGCTTTTAAATGTATATATAGTAAAAAAGGGGCAAAATTTGTAATGATTTTTATTAGCTTATTTACATATTTAATTGTGCAGAATTTTTGATTAGTGAGTTTGAATGTATAAAATGTGTTGTCAATGGTGCTATTTTTGATAAAAGTCTGAAGAAGCACCTGAGAGATGTGAAAGCACACACTATTTTATTTTATTTTAATAAAGTGTTTTACTGGCTTCTCTGTTCACCATGTTTGTCACCTCTTTTCGAGTTTACATATACAACTGCAATCATTCATCAAAACTGTTTTCTTTACATATTCCATTTTCTAGAAACAAAATGTTTAAAAGCATTGATAGTAATCCTTCCATCTTTTTACCAAACTCATGCTAATATTCAAACACTACAATGTACCTTTCAATCCTGGAGAACCTTCAAGACCTCTGGCACCGATAAATCCATTAAAGCCATGGACACCTTTCACTCCTTTGTCTCCAGTTATGCCTCGAGGGCCGGGCATCCCTATAAAGCCAGTTACACCAATTGACCCCTTCTGGCCTTTAAAGAAAACATAAAGAAGGCTGAAATGGATTGTCCAGATCTTAGACTGTGTACACATATTTATACATGTTCATGAAATCTTAAAATCTGGATCTAAGAGCAGTTTAAAATAATAAATGATTACTTTTTGTGATTAATTCATATGAAAGGAGCATGTAAGAAATTAAAAATAGCTACCTTTAACAGCCTATATATATATATATATATATATATATATATATATATATATATATATATATATATATATATATTTATATAATATATACACAATATCTGAAGCACTTTAAAAAATAAAAGCTAAAAATACATTTATCCACTGAAGTCTTTGGTTGTGTAGATACCAAACATGCTACTTCTTATACAGCTCCACATGCTTCACCTTTTTTTGCTAAATCAGACCATAAAATTCTAAGCATTTTTACTGTGAGAGACACTGATTGTGCTGCATTATGAGACCAGTCAGTGCCTGACATGCTTAAAGGAACTAAATGTTCTTCAAAAGATAAATAACACAAGGAAGAGTAATACATTTACACCTCGATGAATCCCTCACCCCTGGAGCAAACATGCACTGCAAGTCAAGTTACCTTCAAGGTAACTTCAGGTAATTGGAAGGCTAACCTCACATTTTTTCCTGGTCTATCTTGTATTGCCATCCTTGAGACTAAACAGAACCTTTGAATATTGTTGATTGGCTTGGCTTATAATGGTCTGATGACTGATTGCCTAGCACTTACCTATGAACATTTGAACTTAGGATATTATTTATCAGCATTAAGAATGCCACTGGAAAATACTTATTTTGTTTCTTGAGCTTAAGTGCACTATGCTTCCAGGCAGTGTATAGTCAGACACTTTAAATAATGAACTTGGCAAGTTAATTTGCTAACCAATATATGCTGGCTAATTCAGGCATAGCATTTTGCTGAAAAAAAAAGATATGTATATATTTATATATATATATATATATATATATATATATATATATATATATATATATATATGGATCTACTACTATTTACCGAAAGCACATTTCACTGAAACACATTTCACCGTGCACTTTTCACCGAAAGCACATTTCACCGAAAACACAATTCACCAAAACACATTTCACTGAAAGTTGTAGATGGCTTTTTCCCCACTGTAGTGCGACCCTGGAGTTAGTATATATAGTAAGGGGGTGTGTGGGGGGCACCACCCCCCACATGGGGGGGGGGTGTGGGTGGCATAGCCCCCCACATACTTTTAATATTTTGATTTATATACATGGATACATGTAAGTGCAATATATTACTGTTCTCTGACAATAATATATACATAAAATATGCCCCACACCTCCCATGTGTTTCGGTGAATTGTGTTTTTGGTGAAATGTGCTTTCTGTGAAAAATGCACTCTAATTTGATTTTTGGTGAAATCTGCTTTTGGTGACTAGTAGTAGATCCATATATATATATATATATATATATATATATATATATATATGTGTGTGTGTGTGTGTGTGTGTGTGGGTGGGTGTGCGTGCGCGCGTGTATATATGGTTTACCAGTTAGAAATGCATTTAAGTGCTTTGATTTTTATTACAAAATACATCTTTAGAATCATTAAAGATGCAAGTGTTTAAATGTATTTTTTCCTGGCTGTCCAATTTGTATGTCTTTTTTGTGGTTTATTTATTTATATATGTTCTAGTCAGTTTTTGGGTTGCTGTACTCTTTTTAAGGGATCATGCATGCACAAAACATGCAGAACACGTGCTGAACAGGCAGTTCCCGCACTGAGCAGGCAGTACCAGCTGACAGCAGTGATTAAATGATGCACATATCCTGAGCAGACAGAACAGAAGGTTATAATAGAACTATTTCCTGTCCATGTAGAGTTAATTGTAACACAACAAAGGTGGTTTATTTGGCCACGTGTACCAACTGTAGTGCTTACTATGTAGGTAAGACTATTAGGAGATTAAAAGACAGGATAGGTGAGCACCTTAGGGCTATCAAGAGTCATGATATACACAATGCCTTATATGTACACAGTACAAAGTGTAGTAACTTTAGGAGATTTGTATTCTTTGTTATAGATAGGGTGCTGTTCAGTGAAAGAGGAGGAGATGAAAAATTAAAGGTGGAACTTTTGGAATATAAATGGCAGATTTTGTTAAATGCCTTTATGCCACCTGGGTTAAATGAACACATCTCCTTAAAACCAATATTGAAGCAAAAGGAACATTTTTATATATATATATATATATATATATATATATATATATATATATATATATAGGTAAAAATGTATACTTTTAGCACACAATTTTATAAAATTCTGTTATATGATATGCATATATGTATATTTTTATATGTATGTACTTTCTATAAATATATATATGTTTCACAAACATTGATTATACTAAGGCACGAGCTGTATGTAATTGTGTGACACATGCTTCTTTAAGAACAAGGTAATTATGGTATTGGCCAATTGGAACATTGCTTTATAATTATGTATAAAAGCAAGGGAACAGTTTGATTCCATTCACTCTGATGATGCCATGTTTTGATGGTGAAAGCGCTTAGAGTGTGGATTAAAATGTTTCGGAATACTTGGTTTGGTCGTGGTTATTCCACTATAGCCTAGCGCCATCACTTTATGACCAACTTTTTGTGAAATAATTGATGTAATCTATCTGGATTTTGCTATTATTAGTGATACACTGGGTCACTGTAAGTTAATATAGTTGTTTGAAAGATAAGGTTTTAGTGGACACACAGTCAGAAGAATTTATAATGGGCTCCTAGACAGACCCTTCCATGTCAGAATATATAACAAATGTAGGATATAATAATGGAGTTGTGCTTGCTGAAGTCCTAGAGTTACCTATTTTGAGACAATTTCTTATTGCCACATATGCAGTGTACCAAGAACACAGCATCCATGGGACCTGACAACATCCTTGGCTGCATTCTACATGAACTACAGAATGAACTGGCACCCCACCTAAGCACCATGTTCAATCATAGCCTCACCTCAGGCTTTGTGTCCATTGAATGGTGCACCACGATGGTTATCCCACTCCACAAAGGGGGAGCCACCACGGACCCTGGGAACTACCGCCCCATTAGCCTAACAAACCTGGTCTGCAAGGCCATGGATGTATCATCATGGAACTTATAAACAAAGACATTGGTAATTTCCAAACTCAGGACTCCACCAAGTTTGGGTTTGTAAAAGGCAGATCATGTCTCCTAAACCTGATTGACTTCTTTGAAACAGTCACCAAAGCCGTAGACGAGGGTAAGGTGGTTTACACAGCCTATCTAGATCTCGCCAAGGATTTTGACACCATCCCCCACTCTGGAATTATAGATAAACTCATTAAACTAGGTATAAATCCCTGTGTCACAAGATGGGTTGTCAACTGGCTCACTGACAGATACCCATACTGTGAAAGTAGCAGACTCCAATTTCGACTTCAGACCAGTGACAATTGGGGTACCACAGGATTCAGTCCTGGGTCCTCTCCTGTTTGGTGTCTACTTTTCTGAAGTACAGGCTAACACAGAAGGTCTTTGGCCAATGAAGTTCACAGATGACTGCAAACTAGAAGCCATAATTAAAACTCCTAATGATGTGGACATCCTGCAAAAGGGCCTCACTGAGACAAATGCCTCGTGTCAAAGCCATGGCCTCAAGCTCAATGCCAAAAAATGCATTGTCATCCCCTTTGGTAAAAACTCTGTACCCATGAGCTACCACATAGGTGGTAGTCTGCTTAACACTGAAAGTGTGATAAGAGACCTTGGGACACAGGTAGACAGTAGTCTCTCCTTTGATAATCACATCGCCGCAGTAGTCAGAAAATCGATCTACATGGCACACCTCATCACAAAAGGTTTCTCATCCAAGAAAAAAGAGGTCACTCATTAGGCCCATTATAGAGTACAACACCCCTTTTGGTATGTACCTCACAAGACATCTACAACAACTGGAAAGGCCGGAGAACTACCTCACAAAGAGGATTACTGGCCTCAAACAGTTGCCCTACGCAGACCATCTCAAAAAACTCCAGCTTTACTCCATCGCATATTGCCTACTCAGAGGCGATCTCTGCCTAACATACAAAGCTATGTCAACCACAGAGCTGTTGGACATGCTCCACTTAAAGAAATCCCAATCCCTCCGAGGTACACACTCTAGGGACCTAAACCTTGTCACCACAATAAACAGAACATGCTGGAGGGATAGATTCCTGTCCCAGAGACTTCCCATACTCTGGAACAAACTACCTATCTATATCAAACAAAGCTCCTCATTAGCAAATTTAATATTAGTGTACAAGGATGATATTTTCTCTTCCACAATAGGGGCTATGCTTAGAAAAAGTAGTGTGATAATTAGAAATAACAACATATCTTTACAGGTAGACCCTTATAATACCACATTGAAAATAATTATTTTATGCATACGGCTGCTAGGATATGTTTTTTTTTTATTTTGTCTGCTTCAATAAGAACTGCATTTAAAAAGACAGTCTAAGTTATACCTACAGTCTAGCAATGATAACAAAGATTATGACTGCTGTTATTTGATAGGATCTCCTTGATGACCTCTTTGTAGGTTTTTGAGTTTGCTCCCTAAAACACACTGTGGCATTGAATGGTAAGTGAAAGACTAAATCAAATTAGCTCATGGAGACTAGATATATTAATGCTGGGAAATTTTAAGGATATTGGGATCACATCTGAGAACAACTTTAGTTTTTACAGACATGGAGACAAAATCTGTAAAGTATCTGTGGAAAAACATACAGTTAACTTGGCCCACTGGCATAGAGGAAGAATGTGTGCCACTGGGCAGCCGGTGACTTGGGTTCATGAATTACCCTGCTGCATTCGAAGGCTCAGACATGGGGACTGGATGATGGGTCATCAGACAGCACATAGGATAGGATTAATCACTACTTGCACAATCTCTAATAGGTAATAAGAATCTTGTAGGCAGCAACTTGAGAAAGGCATCTAGTTCATGATGTTCATAGATTCACAAGTTTATAGGTTGGTACTAGGCTATCAGCCCTAGGGCCTACACAAGCCTAGCCATAACAATTGCCTGGCTATTTCTTCCCACACTATTTACTTCCCTGTACCCCTGTCTAGCAGGGCGACGGACGTGATCCCTGGGGTGAATTTCCTTTCTCCCATCCAATCGTCAAGGTTCCTTTTGAAGAGGGCCAAAGAGGTGCTCTGCTTGACATGTAAGTCTATCTATGATTCCAGAGTGGGGGATGGTGTCAAAGGTCTTGGTGAGGTCTAGATAGGCTGTGTGGACTGCCTTACCCTCATCCACGGCTCCGTAGACTGATTCGAAGAAGTCAATCAGGTTCAGGAGACAAGATCGGCCCTTCACGAACCCAAACTGGGTGGGGTCCAGTGTTTGAAGTTTGCCAATGTCTTTGTTTATAAGTTCCATGATAATACATTCCATGGCCTTGCAGATCATGCTTGCAGACTGATGGGGCGGTAGTTCCCGGGATCCAAGTTGGATCCCCCCCTTGTGGAGTGGGATAACTGTAGCTGTGCACCACTCAGTAGGCATGAAGCCTGAGGTGAGGCTATGATTAAACATGACACTTAGGTGAGGTGCCAGTTCATATTGTAGTTCATGTAGTACACAGCCTGGGATGTCATCTGGTCCCATGAATGCTGTATTCTTAGCTTTGGAGGGTGCTATTTTTACCTGTGTGGCCATTATTACTAGAATTTGGCAATCTTCTGGTATTGAGATGGGCCGTTTAGGGGGTGACGGGGGGGGTGAAGTTGGCACTGAATTGATTTGCCAGGATATTGGCAATATCCTTGGTATCAGTATGTTTAATGCCATTCTGTTGTAGCTCAGAGCCGATCTGAACATTGCCATTTAGATTCTTGACATAGTTATAGAATGCCTTGTGGTTGTCTTGGGAATCTTTGGCAATTTTGTTTTCGTAACTAGCTTTGGAGGATTTTAGGAGGGATCTCAGCTTCTTACTGAGGATGGTAAGGAAGTTTTTTGCATCCTGGGATTTTCCTCTTTTCTGCAACAGTTTCTTCCTTTTGTTGTAAAGTTTGCTTATGGCAGGGGACCACCAGATTGGCTTCCTTTTTTTGGAGGAGAGCATCTTGGTTCTATTTGGGATGGCACAATTCATGCATGAGTGGAATTGCTCATACAATGCCATAGTGTAGGATTCAGCAGTCAAATTTCAGTTCTCGTCTGCATGGGTGTCATGAAGTTTGTCACTTCTGACTTGTGTAGCATGAAGTTGGCTTTGGAGGAGTTTTTTATGGAGGTTTCCTTACTGGGGGGTGGGAGTGGGATGTGGATGTTAAGGGTGATTAACTTATGGTCAGACCTGACCAACGAGGGGATGACCAGGTGTGGAGCATTGATTTCCCATGTTGGTAATGACCAGGTCTAGGATATTGGAGCCCCTGGTGGGACTATGGATTAGTTGATCCAGGGTGTTGGTATCATTTCTAAGAACCGTTGGGCAAAGGTGTTGGTACACAAGTAGTTTTCCCAGTTAATGGCAGGGTAGTTGAAATTACCCAGTATTAGGGTGTTTGGTTGTATCTTAATATTTTCCAGTATGTTTAGAAAGGTGTAGTGAGAATCTTTGGGCATGGTGGGGGATCTGTAGCAAGCTACAATTTGGATTGCAGTTTTACCTAGTGTTAGTTGCACCTGGAAAATTTCAGATGCATTGTGTTGGGCAACTAGCCTGGTGGTGTGAATATCCTTGGTGAATATGGGCACTCCTCCACCTTTAATGTTTCGGTCCTGGTTTGGTGGCTGAAAAGTGTGGTAAGAATTGTAGCCTGGTATTGCAGGGGTGCTCTCTGGAGCCTTGAACGTGCATATCCCCTTGTTATAGGACAATACATGCAGACATGACCACCATATTTATGGTCACTAAAGACGGATATTTAAATGAATGTTTAGCTTTGAACAAAATTAGTGAGAATTAAATAAGGTAAGCAGACTTCAGTGTAGTCAACACTTCAAAAAAATCACATTTCATAAAAGTGTATTGAAATACTGAAACAAATTGTCTGAGAATATTAAGTCAAAGGATAGTGCAGATAGTTTAATTTCAATATGGGAAAAAAAGGTTAGGAAGTAACATTATACTCCTGGACAGAGTAAAACAGTAAGATAAAAATGTAAATATAGGAGTCTGGAGACAGAAAAGTTTAATACAATTAATAAAAAAGTACACTAATAATTGATTTCATCTTTATGGCAACATGTCATCAAACTGGTACTGCCACAGTAAAACAGAGCATAAATACATTAAGAATCAGCATGTGACAGTTCATATGTCTGAATAGTTAAACTGAATGAAAAGAATTTGTCAGTGCTTTAAAGGTTTCTTTTCCAACATTGCCTTAATTCAGACATGGAAATACAGAAGCATTCCATAAGATTTTTCAGTAGTACATCTTAAAATCCATTTCATTCTGGATGGCTGCATTCCACTGTCTTGTCTGACAAAATCCACAACATAAGATAACATTTTTTTTATAATTGCTACAACTGATAGCATGTTTATAAAGATTATATAGCATTTTTCTGCACTGAAATTACATAATTGTGTTAATAAATTCATCTTTATCAACTTTTTTTTAATTTGCCTACATAAATGGCACTACATGCCAGACAAATTGATGCAAAAAGCAAATATCTGAATTTGTAGTCAAAGACTCCTTCTATTTTATTGCTACAAAAGAAAGGAGAGTTTAAAAAATGCACTGCTTGCAAGCACATGTGAAAGTTCCTTTAAACTATCATAAGAACTAGTAATGGCACTTTTGTTTTCTTAAAGTGTCTTTAATATTAATTTTTTGCATATTAATAAGCAAGGGGCTTTCACCAACTACTTTTTAATATCATTGTTACCTGTTAAAAATTTCCAATTATTATTTTAAATGTCACAATAAACAAAACTGTAGGTAAGAAAGCAAACCAATTCTCAGTAACTATACATATGAATATAACATGACTGTGCTATGCCTCCTCACCCCATTGTGAGAGGCTACACATCCTATGCCTTATATACTTCCATAGTGAAGGTGTCATTCTTTACAGTTAGGTGAATATTTGCCTATAACATATGACTCTAAGAGGAGAGACTCCCACAAACAGGGGTGAAAGTGAAGCAAAACCTTCTTACAAAAATGTTTATTTTAATGTCCTGCTGACTATCTGATACTTCTACCAAATATAGGTTCATAGGTTAATATGTTAGTAATAGGCAAACTGACATTACAGGTCATTTTAAGCCTAACCAGTTATCTCATTTGGTGCTTAAAATTAAACTGGCCATTGGAGTTTAGATTCACCTAACCCGTTCCTAGACCTATATTTATATTTTATTTTAGTAATAATTACTAAATCATAACAGATATTTGGAGTGGACCCACGCGTTGCGATAAAGCATTTAAGAGCTGCCTCTGTCTATTACAGGTATGAGGTGGAGGTGTGGAGTAAATTTCCTATTTCCCATGCATTGATTCAAGTTACACTTGAATGCAATCAGGGATGAGCTTTAACTTACAGGGAGTGCAGTAGTATCCTCTGCAACATGTACCTTTCCCATCAAACTATTTTGTTAATGTTGTAGAAGGCATTTATGTGTCTGGATCAAGTATTTCTCATGCCACTTGACTTGCAGCTGTGAAATGAGACCATCGGTAATGAGTTGGAGGATTCCTTGCATGTTAGACACAGGTCTCCTTTTAGCAGTCTGCAAAAGACAGAATATAGTGACAGGGCTTTGAGGTGGTCCATGTAGGGCATATTGTTTAGGCCTTGTATCCTTTTTTGTAAGGTATCTCTGCAGGCATTCCTGGTGATGCATTTGTCTGGACAGATACATGTCAAAAGGGAGATTATACCTAATGATAGCCTTAATGAAGGCTGAGCAAAGGGGGGTAATGACATCCCTGAATTTAGAAACATTCACCTTGTTTATTTGCAGTGCAATATAGAAGGATTTCTTTACCACAGTGGACAAATGCTGGTTTAAAGTTAGGTCACTCTCCACATAAGTTCCTAAATCACGAACTACCAGGTCAACCCTTAGGGGTGTGTTGTCAATGTGGCAGCTCTCTGGTGAACTGATTTTCCAAAGGAGAAGATAATGCAGGTTTTAACATTTAGCTTTATTGCATTAGTCAGGCATCAATAATTTGTTTGTGACAAGCCTTCATGTAGGATGGATGGATCTTTTGGGGATTTAATCACTGCTCCTAGTTTGCAGTCATCTGCAAATTTCATTAGCCAGAGCCTTTTGGTATTGGCTTTTGCTTCTGAGAAACAGATGCTGAACAGATGAGGTCCCAACACCAAACCCTGTCTTTTAGTGGAGATACCTTCATAGGTTCACAGGTGTATATATATATAAATGTACGTACACCTGTATGTAAGTATGTCTGTGTGTGTGTACACGCACACTCTACAGATATACATTATTTTAATGAAAATGTGCATCAATGCATCAAGCTTGTTATAATCGATTTTCTCTCACAAGAGTTAGTTTAGGTAAAGAAATCTTTGACTTCTACAGAGTAGTTCTAACTCAAATACTACTGAATAAGATCAGGATTTAGAAGGTATCATTGTGAAATAAAATGGGTGCCTAGCACAGGCTCCATCTAATAAAACTTTTATAGTTATTTCTATTACATGGAATGTGTTGCTAAGATTTGGTGAATAGCAATGGTGGCTATTTATCCAAGTGGATTAACCTGCTATGAAGTTGTTTGTAAGCACGACTGTGTAGTCATGGCCACAGAACAATGTTGGATGGTCTCCTTAGGGAACCCAGCAAGCAAGCTATGGAACACTCAGTAATGTATCTGTAGAAAAGGCAAAAGATAACATAATATTTTGCAGGGACACATCTTTTAGGGTAAACTGACATGCACTGAAATAATGTTTTTAATTTATTTTCTGTTCAGAGGATTGCAGTGGATCAGTAACATACATATACTTAAAAAGGCTCCTTTTCCAACTGCTCCATTCATTAGTGAAGCATAACCATTGTCTACACTGCTACTAACCTCTGTTATTTACTGCTGTTTAACTAGAGAGCTAAAAATCATCAAGTCTTGTATTTTACTTTTTTTTTCAAAATAGTTCTTTGGAAACCACCTACAGAGAGAGGTGCCACAAATACTGAAGTGTGAAAAAAAAGTGGCAAAACATTGGAGCCAAGAATAAATAACTTTTAATTATAAAAGTTCTTTGGCATAGTAGCATTCATTTTGTGAAGATGAAAAATATTCACATAAAACAGCTTTTGCAGAATACAAAGAATCAGTGAAAATACCTACATAATTATACAAAAAACATGCATTCTTACTTTAATTTTATGTTTTCATTCATTTGAAATCGTATCATTATATAAATCAACTAGTGTATGCAATATTATTTTTATTTTATTTATTCGCGTTTCTTTTGATTGCTGGTTATTCTTAGTAAACTGTTATTTTGTAACATTCTTAAACAAGCCATGTTGGCATTTCACTGTGTATGAATGGTAGCCTCCTACCTGGAGGACCTGGTATTCCGTAAACTCCAACTGGACCAGGGTCACCTCGAGCACCCACCACGCCATGCTCCCCATATTCTCCAGGATTACCTGGTTCACCTTCAGTACCCTTTAGTCCAGGAGGACCAGGTTCACCTTGATCACCTTGTTCACCTCGTAAGCCAGGAAAACCTGAATGTTACATATAGAAAAAAGGTGTGTGACATTCACTTGTATTAAGTATAATTGTGAAGGACAGTAAAATACATGCTTTATATTACACAGTATGATTAAAACATACTTGTTCTGAGAACTTTTTTCATAATCTGAAACAAAGGCAGAAAAAAACAGTGCCCATGGAAATTCAAAAGTATTTCTCTCTTCATTTACCAGGTTGATTCATGCTTTGTTATTTGCAAAACACAGCTAAGTGACAGAAAGAAATGCTGCAGAAGCAGCAATCTGATAATACATATTATGGAAGGAAAACAAATAGTACTTTAATCCCTGACTAGAGAATGAGAGTTCTCTAACAGGGTGTTAATGTACATGTAATGCCCACAGGAAAAACTAGTCCACTGCCTCGTGGCAGCACACTAAGCTGACATGAAGTTTAGACAATGAAAAAGAAAATGGCTGCCAGTTTTTTATGCTCTCTAAATAGAAGTTTGCTGTTTAGCAACCATAAAATTAAAAGAAAACCTAAAAGCAAGTGTGTGTGTGTGTGTGTGTGTGTGTGTGTGTGTGTGTGTGTGTGTGTGTGTGTGTGTGTGTGTGTGTGTGTGTATGTAGATATTAAACTAATGTCTATAACTTATATCATGAATGCAAAATACTTCCTTCAGCAAAAACTACATATTCTGAAGCAAGTCTGAAATATTAGGTGGGAGAATTATTTTACATTAAAAAAAAAAATATATATATATATATATATATATATATATATATATATATATATATACATACGGGTCTACCTGACAACGTCAACAGCTTAGAACGCCGATAATGAGAACACCGATGCCAGAAGATCGACAAGTGAGAAGACCGACGGATGAAAACACCGACGCTGAGAACACCGACATGGGAAAAGGCTGTGTAAGTATGCAGTAGTGACGGACGTTAGGGTGAGAGTAAGGTAAGTGTGCGATATTGATGGTCTGCAAGGATAGGGGTGGGTTAAGTGAGTTAGGGTTAGGGCGCGGGTTAGGTAAGTGTGTGGTAGTGATAGTCTTTGGGTTGGGGCGGGTTAAGTGAGTTAGGGTTAGGGCACGGGTTAGGTGAGTGTGCGATAGTGACAGTCTTTGGGTTAGGGGTGGGTTAAGTGAGTTAGGGTTAGGGCGCGGGTTAGGTAAGTGTGCGGTAGTGATAGTCTTTGGGTTAGGGGCAGGTTAAGTGAGTTAGGGTTAGGACGCGGGTTAGGTGAGTGTGCGATAGTGACAGTCTTTGGGTTAGGGGTGGGTTAAGTGAGTTAGGGTTAGGGCGTGGGTTAGGTAAGTGTGCGGTAGTGATAGTCTTTGGGTTAGGGGCAGGTTAAGTGAGTTAGGGTTAGGGCGCTGGTTAGGTGAGTGTGCGATAGTGACGGACCTTAGGGTCAGGGTTTGGGTTAAGGTTGTAGATAGTTGTGTATGTAAGGTTTAGTGTGGGTTTGTAAGGATTTTGGTGTGCTTGTGTTGTGTGCGTGCTTTTTGGACAGGGGATTTGTTTTGTTTGTTGATTGTCGGTATTATGGTGTGTCGGGCATGTGAGGTTTCATGTTTGTGAACTGTCGGTTATGTGGTGTCGGTGATTTCGTTGTCGGTGTTGTGATGTGTCGGTGTTGTCAGGTAGACCCATACATACAGATATATATATATATATATATATATATATATATATATATATATATATATATATATATATATATATATATATATATATATATATATATATAAATATTAAACAACTACAAATCCAAAACAATTTCACTAACAGCCCGTTCTCTAAGTAAAATAACATACTTAGTCATTGTGCAAATAATGCCCTTCCAGAGGTAAGGAGGCCCTCCACCTATGGAGTCAGGGCCTCAGAACACCCCTGGGTATGCCTTACTTCCATAATAACACACACCCTATCGGGCATTGTTACTTGCATGTGTGCAGTTGGAAGAGTCGGACTGTGCTTCTGTTATGATAACTGCCCTGAGTGAAGGAAAAAGAATTTAAGGTGAAGATGCACAAAGAAGCAATGATAAAATTACAGTTACTGCTTTGCTATGTTGTGGTGGGAGGAGTTTCATCCATTCCCCTAATTTTTGTATTTCCTCTAGTACTTGACTTTTCACTAGTTTGAAGTAAAGCAGTCAGTAGTCTCAGGATACTATAAAAGCTTTTGTTAGCTCTGGCTGAAACTGGTGAAAGATGATTGCCAAGATAGCATTAGGCAATGCACACAAGAGCATTGCTCTGATAACTGCCGTTTTCACATTTACTCTTTTCAGCAAGTGGGAAAGATAATAGGAAATGGACTACATATATTCAGTAGTAATGGTAAGGGTTCAAAATGGGTTACTGGAATTCTTTCCTGCACAGAAGAAACAAGAACTACATAAAACTATCAGTATGAACACGTACATGACCTATGGGCAGAAGTCCAGCACAAGGAAGTTTTAATCTTCTATTCTGTCAGTATTAGTCTGTGATGGTAGAGATATTCTCACAACAACAGAGAAATAGATTTGGTATGACAGAGAGCAACACACTACACAGCTAACAAAAGTATTACCTAACCTCAGTAAAAAAGGAGAGCAGAAAAATTCCAGAGAACTAAAGCCTAATAACCCAACAGGTGAAGCAGGGAAAGGCATGGGGACAAAAACTAAATGAAACAGTGATTGTTTTCTTAGAGGACAGCAATCTCCAGGACAAGAGCTAGCATGGGTTCATGGTTAGAAAAAGTTATCAAATAACCCTGCTTTTGTTTTATGATAGGGTTACTGGAGAGCTTGACAACACAGTACCAGTTCAGTCAGTCCAGACGTCAGCACGACCTTTGACTGAGTCCCATACAGGTGACTACTAGAAAAAAAACTAGAGAGGCTGGGGATAGTATCAAGCTGAAGGAACTGGATTGCTGCATGGTTAAACAGTAGGATACAATGGGTTGTGGTGAGGGGAGTGAGGTCAGCAATAAGGAAAGTTACTATTTGTGATCATTTTGGAACAGGAACAGAAAAAAGGTCACCCTCTTTGCTTATGACACAACATTAGGGATAATAGTGGAGGATGACAACAAAGAATCTAAGAAAGGATTTGGAAAGGCTGAATGGCAGCAGGTGCGGTTCAGAGCAGAGAGATGAAAAATACTGAGCGTTGGCTGCAACAGCCCTGGGAGATGTACCAGCTTTAGGGAGTAGAGCTGATGCAAGCAGATCAAGATGAAGACTGAGAGTGGTGACCACACCTGGACTGGACTTCCAGTAGCAGACAGAGACAGAGAGAGAGAGAGAGAGAGAGAGAGAGAGCAGTCATAGCATCAGCAGACTGAGTTTGGTGTGAATCCACAAGGGTCAGACTCCAGAAGAAAGAGGTACTCTTTCTTGTATAGCAAGCCTTGGTGAGGCCATACCTTGAATGCTGTGAGTAGTTCGGGAAGCCGTACTATGAGAAGGCTATCAGGCTGTTGGAATGAGTCCAGTCTAAAGCCACAATAAGAACAACTAGGATGAGCTGAAAGGATATGAACAGACACTGAAGCTCATCTTACCTGAGACCAGAAATGGCAGTGGACATGGAATGAACACAAATGATCATATCAGTCAGATGTGAAAGTGTTATCCTGAACATGATGAACAAAGGGGAAAGGGGGAAGGCACAAGTAGCAGATTTTAGGGACTACCTCCTCCTTAGATCTGTGAAAAAGTCTACATAGTTTCATAGTTTAATAGTATAGTACTAGGCTATCTGCCCTGGGGCATTTGTAAGCCTAGCCATAGTGATGTGGCTTTTGCCACCCCATGAAATGGTACAAAAATGTACAGAATAAGTTTAGAATACTGTGCCTCTGTCTAGTAGTGACACAATGAAGGTCCCCTTATATAATAGAATTAGTTTACTGTGCCCCTGTCTAGTAGTGACACAGATGTGACCCCTGGGGTAAACTTACGATCTCCCATCCACTCATCAAGATTTCTCTTGAAGAGAGTCAGTGTGGGGCTCTGCCTAATACGAACTTGGATCTTGTTCCAAAACATGGGAAGCCTCTGGGTTATGAATCTATCCCTCCAGCATGTCCTATTCATAATTGTGCCGAGGTTTAAGTCTTTAGCTCTCGTGGTCCTGATGGATTTGGATTTTTTGAGGTGGAGCATGTCCATCAGATCCTGATTTGACATGGCCTTGTACATCAGGCAGAGATCACCTCTGAGCAGGCGGTATGCTACTGAATAGAGCTGAAGTTTCTTTAGTCTGTCACAATAAGACATATGTTGGAGACCCTTGATCCTCTTGGTGAGGTACTTTTGTGGTCTCTCCAGCTGTTGCAAATGCCGGGTGAGGTACATACCAAATGGGGCATTGTACTCAATCATGGGTCTGATGAGGGAGGAATATAGGGGTACAATGACATCCTTGGATCTGGATGTGAATCCCTTCATGATGAGGTGTGCAAGGTAGAATGTTTTTCTAACCACTTTGGCAACGTGGGTGTCAAATAAGAGGTCGCTGTCGACTTGGGTCCCTAGGTCTCTGATTATTTTTTCCGTACTCAGTGGGTTGCTGTCTATGTGATAATTTGTGGGTACTTTGTTTTTCCCAAAGGGGATGACTATACATTTTTTGGCATTTAGTTTAAGGCCGTGACTCCGGCACCAGTTGTCTGTTTCTGTGAGGCATTTTTGTAGGATGTGTGTGTCTGCTGGTGTATCGACTATGGCGCCTAGTTTGCAGTCATCTGCGAACTTTGTCAGCCACAGCCCTCCCATGTTTGCTTTAACATCTGAGAAGTAAATGCCGAACAAGAGGGGTCCCAGGACAGATCCCTGTGGGACACCACTTGTGACTGGCTTTGAGTCTGACATTGCTCCAGTGATTTAACTTTATAGTTCTGTCCTTTAGCCAGTTTGCAACCCATCTAGTGACATAAGGGTTTACTTTTAAGCTGTTGAGCTTATCTATGATGTCTGAGTGGGGTATTGTGTCGAAGGCCTTAGCCAAGTCCAGGTATGCTGTATGGACTGCTTTGCCCTCAGCAATGGCTCTAGTGACTGTTTTGAAAAAGTCAACCAGGTTTAAAAGGCAGGATCTGCCCTTTACAAAGCCAAACTGGGTGGGGTCAAGTGTCTGTAGGTCCCCTATGTCTCTGTTTATGAGTTCCATAATGATTCTTTCCATAGCTTTGCAGACCAGGTTGGTTAAGCTTATGGGGCGGTAGTTTCCAGGGTCTGTAGAGGCACACCCCTTGTGGAGTGGGACCACTGTTGCTGTACGCCAGTGTTCAGGTACATATCCCGAAGTAAGGCTAAGGTTAAATAGCATTTTTATGTGTGGGTTTAGCTCCTCTTGGAGTTCACGTAACACGCAAACCGGGATACCATCAGGTCCCATTGATGCTGTGTTTTTTGCTTTGTTTAGGGCGGTTCTCACTTGGACATCTGAGATGACAGGGAGATTACATTCAGCTGGGATATGTATTTCTTCTTTTGGGGGTGAAGGAGGGGAGAAATTTGCACTGAACCTGTCAGCCAGAATGTTGGAAATATCTGTGGGTTCAGTGTATTTTTTGTTGTTTTGAACCAACTCTGAGCATATCTGAGGGTTTCCGCCCAGGTTTCTAACATAGCTGAAGAAGGCTTTGTGGTTATCTTTAGTGTCCTTAGCGATTTTTTTCTCAAAGTTGGCCTTGGATGTTTTTATGAGAGAACGTAGTTTTCTGCTAATGTTGATCAGAGATGTCTTCCCTTCATGGGATTTTGCTCTGACGTGCAGTAGCTTCCTTCTTTTGTTATACAATTTGTTTATGGCTGAGGTCCACCAGACAGGACGCTTACCTTTGGTGGAGAGGGACTTGGATTTGTTTGGGACTGCATGATCCATGCATTCTTGGAGATGTCCATAGAAAGCATTTGTGAAGGATTCGGCATTGTGGGATGTGGTATCCACTGGCACAGTGGGCTTAAACGATACCATCTCATTCTTAAGAAGAGTGAAGTCTGCTTTTGAGAAGTTTTTCACTGTGGTCTTTTGTGCTGGGGGTGGAGGTGGGATATGTATATCCAGGGTGATTAGTTTGTGGTCAGATCTCACTAGTGAGGGGTATACTTCCGGTGTGGAGCATTTTGTACCCATGTTTGTGATGATCAGGTCTAGTATATTATCTCCCCTAGTGGGAGAGGTGACCAGTTGTTCCAGTGCATTTGAATTTATGAATTCCAGGAACCTTTGGGCTAGGATATTAGGGCTAGAATAATGTACCCAATCTATGTTTGGGTAGTTGAAGTCTCCCAGTATGATGGTATTTTGTGATACATTCATATCCTCCAATGTCTTCAGGAAGGCTGAGTGGGGTTCTTGAGATTGGGAGGGTGGTCTGTAACATGCTACCAGTTGTATAGCAGTTTTGCCTATGGTTAGTTGCACCTGTATGGTCTCCGATGCTTCATGTGTTGCTACTAACCTGGAGGTGTGGGTGTCCTTGATGAATATGGACACTCCCCCTCCCTTTGTGGTTCGGCCTGGGTTTTGGGGCCGGAAAGCATGATACGAGGTATAGCCTGGTAGAGCTGGGGTGCTCTCAGGAGCCTTGAACCAGGATTCAGTTACTGCACAGACGTCGATGTTCTCCATGCTGAGGAGTGCATCAAGTGCCTGCATCTTGAGATTTAGACTTCTGGCGTTGAGCAGCATTACCCTTAGTTTTTTTCCATTTTTGTTTTCTAAGGAGGTGGGTTTCTCTTTTGAGCCTTACCTAAAAAAGGCACTATGGGGGTGGCAAGAGCCTTAGCCAATATCCGGAAGCCCAGTGGTGACAGGTGTAAGCCATCCCTTGCGAAGCAGCATGGCTTGTCCAACATGTCATCCCAGGCAGACAGACATTGGATCCCCTTAGAATGACACCAGTACTTGAGCCAATTTTTTAAGCTGATCATCTTGTCTTTGTATTGTGGTATCATTCTTGGTGAGGGCAAGATGCTGCTCAGGGTCAGGGTCATACCAGCCTGGGCTACATAATCGGAGCGCTCCTCTATGTCTCTTTTCATGTAGTCCAGGGAGGTACGTCTCAGGTCATTCACACCAGCATGGACAATGACGGAGTCATATTTGTACTTGCTTTGGAGTAACCTGAGTGCGTGTGTTATGTGGCAGATCCTAGCTCCCGATAGACAGCTCACAGTCACCTTCTCCTTGTTCAGCCTGGTCAGCGGGACATCAGTGTGTCTGACTATAGAGTCACCTATTACTAGTGTATCAGGCAAGGTGTTTGGCCTTAAGGGCTGTGATTGGTTGACACACTGATTTATTGAAGTATGTGTTGCATGTGTTTTGTTTTGAGGTGGTGGATTTTTGGATGTCTGCTTTGGGAGCCTCTGTTGTTTTGGTAAGTTTTTTATTAGAGCCTCCGAGAATGTCTTTGTGTTTTTATGTGTTTGGTTTGCAGTTGTGGTAGGTCTATATGGGACTGGGATTGCTGTGTGTGTGGTTGCCATCTCCTCCTGTCTGGTCATGACAGCCCTGAGTTGAGAGAGTTCAGCCTCCAGTTTGGCTATATAGTTGCATCTCTCACATGTATTTGTGTTTGTTGGGAGGAGGAGAGGGTTGTCTGTGTACATGAGACAATTGTAGCATTGTCTCAAGATACCCAGATTGACCAGCTGAATTGGAGACGACGCCAGTAATCTACCACTCGACATGCTAGAACAGTATAAGGGAGTGCTGTACCTTTAAGGGAAGTGGATATTCACAGAGGTGGTAAGTAGATGTAGTGCTTTACTTAGTACGAGAGTGCTTACTTAGTAGAGGAGTATAGCCAGAAAAAAACGCCCAGAGGCAGATTTTAAACAGTGAACTACAAAAGAGCTACCACAGCCCAGAATACAGCAATGCCTGTAAACTGGTCTAAACTAGTCTGAGGAGAGGCGGGAAAACAAGGATTATTTTTTTATTTTTTTGTTTTTTTGGTAGAAACACACAGAAAATGCAGAAACAGTGATAAATTAGATACACAGGCTAGCACACTTTAGTGGGCAGCCTCCACAGTTAAATTAAACAAACAAACAAACAAACAAACTTTCGATCAAATTCGACTAAAATGTAACTTTAAGTGCAGATTTTAAAATAATGCAGCAAACAGTTAAAAAACAGTTCAAGCTAGTTCAGGGTAAGCTACAGAATTTATTCCAAGTGAAAAAAAGCAAAGATACTTAAATCCAGAAAGTAGTCGCTTTTCTGCGTTCCCTGCTGCTAGGTCCACTCTGCAGAACCACGAGGAGCTTGTCTGAGCAGTATAGCCAGAAAAAAATGCCCAGAGGCAGATTTTAAACAGTGAACTACAAAAGAGTTAGAAATGGTCCAAAACAACCAATTACTACAGCTTCTTGTGCTGAGGTCACTTCCTACAGGGACAGATAGGCTGCTCAAGGCTCCCCACTCCCACTGGTGAGCAAAGAAACTTCCTTCTATCCAAGTAAGGTAATGGACAACACAGGAACTACACCACAGCCCAGAATACAGCAATGCCTGTAAACTGGTCTAAACTAGTCGAGGAGAGGCGGGAAAACAAGGATTATTTTTTTTGTTTTTTTGGTAGAAACACACAGAAAATGCAGAAACAGTGATAAATTAGATACACAGGCTAGCACACTTTAGTGGGCAGCCTCCACAGTTAAATTAAACAAGCAAACAAACAAACTTTCGATCAAATTCGACTAAAATGCAACTTTAAGTGCAGATTTTAAAATAATGCAGCAAACAGTTAAAAAACAGTTCAAGCTAGTTCAGGGTAAGCTACAGAAGCTATTCCAAGCTGCTCAAAGTTTCATATTTGGTAGAAACACACAGAAAATGCAGAAACAGTGATAAATTAGATACACAGGCTAGCACACTTTAGTGGGCAGCCTCCACAGTGTTCATGTTTGTACATGTTTTTTGTATATAATTCTGCATAGATAGCTATGTTATTGGGGTTTGGGGGAGCCATGAATTTTGACAAACCACTGTTTAACAGGATACAGTTTGCTTTAGTGTAGCTCCTGTTACAGGTTTAGTTAGGTTTTCCAGGTTGACTTTTTATCTCATTGGAAACATCTCAGTTGTCTGATCTCATCAATGAAGGTATGACACAAAGAAGGGTGCAATTCCCATGCTGGTGAGAACTAGGCCCATTATGTTTGATCCTCTAGTTGAAGAGTGCACTATCTGGTCCAAGGTGTTTGTGTTGATGGCATGCAGGAAATTCTGTGCCTATTAATTTCAGGCAGTGTACTTTTTCCAGTCTATAGAGGGGTAGTTAAAGTCTCCCATGAATAGGTATTTGGTTGGATGGTGAGCACTACTAGTACGTCTAGCTAAGGGTTGTGAGCTTCATGAATCACAGAGGGTAATCTTTAGCTGGCCAGTACATGGTAGGGAACCTTGTCTATGGAAACTTAGATGTGGATGAAGTCCAGGGCATCGATTTGTTCAGCCAAACTAGAGTCATATTTTCTCCATCTTTAGACCCTGTCTGTGCTGCTGTTTTTCTAAACATGTGGAAGGCACTGTAGCCTTCCACTGCTGGAGTACTTTCTATGTCAACATTTCTACAGAGTGAGAAGAGCTTGTAAGGTGTCGAGTTTCTTGCTTAGGCTCCTAGCATTGAGCAATAACGCACTGGTCCACTAGGCAGTTAGGAGTTAGGCCAGTACAAATCTCACTATTTGTGACAGGTGTAAGGGGTATTCTGGTTTCCCAAAGAGTACAATATTACATTTTTTAGTACTTAGCTTGAGCTCATGGTCATGATACTTGGTGCTAATGTGGTTTAGAACCTCTTGTGGGATATTGGTACCAATTGTCAAGCTAATGACAGCAACTTGGACATCAAAGATGAGGATTTGATGCAATACGGATCCCTGTGAGATGTTTCACTAGCTACATGCCTTTAAGAGTTAAGCATGCCACCAACCCATGCAGTGTCTGTCTTGTCTGTGAGCCAAACTGCTATGCAGATGGTTACATACAGCTTAATATTTTGGCAGGTAATCTTTTCAATAGTTCCAAAATGTGGGATAGTGTCAATGGCCTTATCTAGAGCTATGTAGCTTCTCTGCACTAACAGGCCATTACCCATTGCTATAACATCATCTCAAAGAAGTCCAGCAGATTTATTATAGAGAGCCTGCTCTTTACACAGCCAAATTAATTTGGGTTGAGGGACTGTGGAATACCAATCTTATTATTTAGGAGCTTCCTTATAAAATAATACTCCGTGACTTCACAAATAATACTATTAAGATTAAGATGACTCTAATTGCCAGGGTTGTCAACAAGGCCATCCTTGTGTAGTGGCACTAGATTGGCTATTGCCCAAACTACAGTCTTATATCAGTGGAGAAGCTAAGACTGAACAGATAAAACTTTTCATATGCGCCTTTTTTTCACTTGCTTTTAACATTAGCCATATCTAGTCAGCTGTTTAATACCATTAACAAATCCCTTATTATTTGTGATGCTTCATATCAACCTTTCACACATGTCCTTAGCCAACAAAATAGACTTTACTTATTATACTGTCCCAAGTCAGTACATGCTGTATACCCTACAAGTTTTTCCATAATGCCACTCCCTTTAAACATACCCAAAACTTTAGTCATAGGTGACTCTATAGTCAGGCACACTGATGTCCCACTCAACAGGCTGAGCAAGGAGAAAATTACAGTCAGCTGCCTGTCGAGTGCCAGGATCCGCCACCATAGGAGCCAGAAGCTGTTAGGGACACTTAGTGAACTAAAAAGGGTAATTTTTTTATAAATATTTGCTACCACAACATAGGTTTACTTGGAGGAAATTTTAAGCTTAGCCAATTCCCTTTTGGTGCTTGAATTAACATTTTCTGATTGGTCTTAGCTATCCCCGTGGCTGATAATTGTATATTAGCCCTAGTGAGAACAACTGTGATCATACCATAAATAATTTGAGGAGGCCATGTAAGGGATGCAGCATTTAGGAACTGCCTCTATCCATTAGTGATATGAGGGGAAATCCTGGAGTACATTTTCTATTACCCATCCTAAGATCCAAGTTGCATTTGAATATGGATGGATGAGCTTTGCTTTATTTTTATGGATAGTCTGTTCTGGAACAGTGGTAGCCTCTATGATATATATCCATCTCTCCACAGCATTCAATTTAGATACCTGGACTGAGTATTTCTGATGCCATTTGACTTGTCGATGTTCATTAGGTCCATCTGTATTATGTCGGAGGATGTTTTGTATGTGTGAGCATTTATTATTGGTAGGAATTTTAAACTGTAATTTCATATGTGCAGTTTTTTAATATTGCTCTTTCATTTGGTGATGCAGTTTAATAATCAACTCATGGATGTTTCTCTGGCTGAGATTGTCTCATGAAGCCTAGTCTTGTTAAAAGTGCTTATCATCAGTAAATACATTTTATTACTTTACTTGCAGTTTCCTTTGCTTTGTCTTTTTTTCTTTTTGGCTTAATTTATGAAGTCAACAGGCATCTGTTGAGATCAGAATGGTTTATATTAAGATTATATGTAAACAATACATTTTTGTACAACCCAGTACCCTAATGAACTGACTTATTAGACACGCATTTCTTTCTGCTACTGTGAATTAACATAACATAAGCAAATGCACTGTTGTTTACCCTTTTAGTATACATGTTTCTGTATATCATTTCATCTTAAAATGCCTTATCAACAATAAATGGAACAATTTAAAGTAAGAATAAACATGAAAGTAACATGATTTTCATTCTCATCAGAATTTATGTTTTCATGCTGCAAGGGATTGTTGCAGTAAAGTACATAATTGTACTCAGTCCATTATAATGACACATTTATCTGAATAATTGTTGTTGAACATAGATTTTAAATAATATTCTTACCAATTAGATGTGCTTTTTGATAGACTTTTAGATAGCGATTGAAGTTACTTCCATAAAATACATGATTTAATTTCAAATGCCTGCCCAATAAATTTATAAAGTCTGGGGACTATATGAGAAAGAATTATCAGTTTCTGCTGAAGAAAGAGCTAACAAATTTGATTATAATAAGGCTTTTCAAAATGATATCTGGGGGAAATAAAAAATATTCCATGTATGTTGTAGTGGTATTCAAATGGCAATGACAGCATCACAGAAGAGATTCATTTTCTCCTGCTCTGGTGAGCATTGCAGTAATTCATTTTGCAGGAATCAGTGAGAATATATAACTTTTCTTCTCAGACATTTGCCCTGGAGCACATGTAGAAGCCTTACATTAGCGGAGAGATAATAATAAAACGGCATGATTTTTTTCTCAGCAGTTATAAAGACTGCACTCAGTGAAATACAATGTAAGTAAAAGGGTCACAAGTTTTTGCTCTTATACTGTAAATATATTTTTTAAATGCTCTACGTGGCTGCATCATTCAAGCATATTTATCAGTGTATATGTGTCCTATCCTAAGTGCTAAAATAATGCTTAACCCATAAAGCAATCAGTAGTTTGTTGAAAATAATGGTGCCACTTCGTCTCAGATAAGACAGTTCCTATTTAGAAAGATATTTTTCATTATTATGCACCTATTGTTTCTTATCAGAAGGAATAATAGTTTTTAATCATGTGCACAAAAGAGAAATTGATTATTGAATCAACCAGTATCTCAAATACATATTTCATGTTGAAATACAAATGCACTTATAAGTCATTAAGTGGCTCATGTTTCTGGCAGAAATGAGAAGACGACAGGTTTTACTAAAAAAATGAAATAGCAATAATTTCCTTTGTGTTCTACTCTGTTGGAATATTAATTTTATTTATGTCTGTCAATTGTATGTTTTGTAATTTAATTCCCATTGGTTTTCACTTATACTCATATTTTAAGCCAATATTTGAGGAGTATATGCTTTTAGTCTGCATGTCCTCCCTGTGGTCGCGTGGGTTTTCTCCGGGTGCTCCGGTTTTCTCCCACATCCCAAAGACATGCTGCAGGTTGATTGGGCACTCTAACTTGGCCTTAGGTGTGAGTGTGTGCATGTGTGTGCCTTCTGTGGAAGGTTGGGTGCCGGGCCGGCAACTCGACACTGTAAAACTCCACTGCCAATCATGAGCGGACAAGGTGATCCGCTGTGGCGACCCTTAACGGGGAAAAAGCTGAAAGAAGAAGAAGAAGAAGATTCGAGGAGTATATGCTTTTGTTTCATTTTGCTTTATTTGACCGCTGTTACTGTTGTCCATAATAATTTCATTCTGTCTTCTCTTGCCTTCATTAAAAAGCATCTTTGGACCAGTCATCCTACAAGTTAACAAAGATAAAAATAAAAATTGTGCGTGTGTCTGCGTGTGTGTGCGTGTGTGTGCGTGTGTGTGCGTGTGTGTGTGTGTGTGTGTGTGTGTGTGTGTGTGTGTGTGTGTGTTAAAATAAATGTGCTACATTATGACTCTTACATAAACACTACATTGTATGTAGCATTACTCTTATTTATGTTACAAGGTTCCATTTCTTCTGGGAAGATATACCTGTAAGCATCAAAGAAACTCATTTGGAGAAAACTGCATCTTATGGAAATTATGCTTTTTTCCTAACAACAGTTTGACCATGCATATAGCAGAGCAGATACATTTCTATGTCAAACATAAACATCTGTCAGTATTGGACGATGAACTATCCGAATCTCAAAAGGAGTATTTTACAGTTAGGTGGGACAAGCCCAAATTCCATCTGTAGGTATGCACAACCCTACACACGTAGCACTAAACTAAATAATCAGCTCCACGTTTTAGTCACAAAAAAAATTAAACTACTTGGGTTATGGCAGGGCTTAAGCATTTTCCTCTCTCCACAATACTTGCGTCTTTCGGCTTTTCCCGGTTTGGGGTTGCCACAGCGGAACTCCGGTCAGCTAATGATTGGTAGTGGATTTTTACATACTGGGTTACCAGCCCTGATGCACAACCTTCAACGAAGGCATGCCCCATTCACGTAAGCCTCCACACAGAAGACGCTCTAGCTGAGAATCGAACGGGACAGTGTCTTGCTATGAGGCGACAATGCTACTGCAGCACCACCACCGCAGTTCTCCTCTCTCCACAATACTGCAAACTGATAAAGAAAAATAGCTTTTTTTCATAATGAAAATCCATTCCAAGGCACGTCTCACATCCCAGACTTCCTGAGTACTTAAAGAAATATTACCCACATATCTAATTCCTAACAGTAATACACACACACACACACACACACACACACATACACACACACACACACACACACACACACACATACACAATACACACACACACATACACAATACACACACACACACACACACACACACACACACACACACACACACACACACACACACACACACACACACATACACACCTCTCTCTAAATCTATATAATGCTGAAGACAGTACCTTCTTCTGTTGCAGCAGCAGGTCTGCATAAAGAAATCCTCCTGCCCGAACAGCAGTTTGTAAAGGAATCCGCGGCTCATGCGCATGGCATGCTGATGCAATTGCGCACATGATGACGAGTTATTCGGGATGGTTGAGAGGTTGCAAGTGCTGCAAAAATGGGAGGGCTCCCCTCCCCCCTCTCTCTATGGTTCCGGCGCCCATGTCCGCCACTCAAGTCACTTCACAACAAGTACAAATACAACTCTGTCATTGTCCATGCTTGAGTGAATGACTTGAGACATACCTCCCTAGACTACATGAAAAGAGACATGAAAGAGCTCTCGGATCATGTGGCCCAGGCAGGTATGACCCTAGCCCTGAGTAGCATCCTGCCCTCACCCAGAATGATACCACAGTATAAGGACAAAATGATTGACTTCAATTGGCTAAGCTTCTGGTGTCATTCAAAGGGGATCCAGTATCTGTCTGCTTGGGACAACATGATCGACAAACCATGATGTTACACTTTAGCGCGCTTTTGCGTGATTTAGCGCGGAGTTGCCCATAGAGCACCATCGGGCAGCGCCAGTTAAACAAGGTTAAACTATTTCTGGCTCCGTAAAGTCTGCTTTTCAATTTTTCCCTTAGAACTTCTCTACTTGCAATCTAAACAGTCTATTCTCTATCTCAAAAGCTCAGCACTTGCTCCTAAAGCTTTTTTTATATAGATAAAGCTCAGCACTTGCTCCTAAAGCATTTTTATATAGGTAAAGTACTTGTATACTAAACAAAGTACTACATTAGCCTAGAATCCCCTTGAGTACCCATTTCCCTATAGGTCCCTTCTGACTTAGTTACACAGCAAACTTTATCACTTTTTCTAGCATGTCGAAGGGTCAGTTGCTAGCGTCCTCTCCTGTTCAGCTGGTAAATCTGGGCATCTTGAGGCAATGTTACAATTGCCTCATGTACACAGACAACCCACTCCTTCTCCCACAAAACACAAATACATGTGAGAGATGCAACTATATAGCCAAACTGGAGGCTGAGCTCTCTCAACTCAGGACTGGCAAGACCAGACAGGAGGAGAAGGAAACCACGACACCACAAACCCAGTTTCACATAGAACTATCACAACTGCAAAACAAACACATAAACACACAAAGACATACTCGAGGCACTGATCAAAAATCTACCAAAACTACAGAGGCCTCCAAAGCAGACACCCAAGCAACTGCCACCTCAAGACATAAGACATGCAACACATAGTTCTCAAAGTCAGTGTGCTAAACAGTCACAGCCCTTAAGGCCAAACACAATGCCAGACACACTTGTTATAGGTGACTCCATAGTCAGACACACTGACGTCCCACTCACCAGACTGAACAAGGAAAAGATCACAATAAGCTGCCTGTCAGGCGCTAGAATCCACCACATAACACAAGCACTCAGGTCACTCCACAGCAAGTACAAGTATGACTCAGTCATTGTCCATGCCGGTGTGAACGACCTGAGACGTACCTCCCTGGACTACATGAAAAGAGACATAGAGGAGCTCTCAGATTATGTAGCCCAGGCCGGTATGACCCTGACCCTGAGCAGTATCCTACCCTCACCAAGAATGATGCCACAATACAGAGACAAAATGATCAGCTTTAATAATTGGCTTAATTACTGGTGTCATTCTAAGGGGATCCAATGTCTGTCTGCCTGGGATGACATGCTTGACAAGCCACGCTGCTTCACAAGGGACGGCTTGCACCTGTCACCCCTGGGCTTCCGGATATTGGCAAAGGCTCTTGCCACCCCATAGTGCCTTTTACAGGCAAGGCTCAAATGATAAACCTACTGCCCTAGAAAACAAAAATGGAGAAAAACTAAGGGTAATACTGCTCAATGCCAGAAGTCTAAACCTCAAGATGCATGCCCTCAAAGCCCTCCTCAGTATGGAGAACATCAATGTCTGTGCTGTGACTGAAACCTGGTTCAAGGCTCCTGAGAGCACCCCAGCACTATCAGGTTATACCTCATATCATGCGTTCCGGCCCCAAAATCCGGACCGAACCACAAAAGAAGGGGGAGTATCCATATTCATAAAGGATACCCACACCTCCAGGTTAGTGGCAATGCACGAAGCATCGGAGACCATCCAGGTGCAATTAACCATAGGTAAAACTGCCCTACAGTTTGTAACATGCTACAGACCACCTTCTCAAACTCAGGAAACCCACACAGCCTTCCTGTAGACACTGGAGAGTATGAATGTCTCTCCAAACACCATCATATTGGGTGACTTCAACTACCCAAACATAGACTGGGAACATTAATCAAGCCCCAACACCCTAGCCCAAAGGTTCCTTGAGTTCATAAACTCAAATGCTATGGAACAACTAGTCACCATTCCCACAAAAGGAGAAAATATACTAGACCTGATCATCACAAACATGGGGACAAAATGCTCCACACCGGAAGTATATCCCTCATTGGTGAGATCAGACCATAAATTAATCTCACTGGAGATCCACATCCCGCCCCCACCCCCAGCAAAAAAGACCACAGTGAAGAACTTCTCAAAAGCAAACTTCACACTTCTTAAGACTGGAGTGGTATCCTTTAAGGCCCCCGAGCCAGTGGAAACCACAACCCACGCTGCTGAAACCCTTACAAATGCCTTCTACGAGCACCTCCAGGAATGTATGGATCAAGCAATCCCTAATAAAATCAAGACCCTTTCCACCAAAGGCAGGCGCCTGGTCTGGTGGACTCCAGCCATAAACAAACTCTACAACAAGAGGAGAAAACTACTACATGACAGAGCAAAATCCCTAAAAGGGAAGGCATCTCTGATCAATACTAGCAAAAAACTACGATCACTCATAAAATCATCCAAGGCCAACTTTGAGAGAAAAATCGCTAATGACACAAAAGACAATCATAAAGCCTTCTTTAGCTATGTTAGAAACCTGGGTGGAAACTCCCAGATATGCTCAGAATTAGTCCAAAATGATAAAAAAATCACTGAACCCACAGACATTGCCAACATACTGGCAGACAGGTTCAATGCAAATTTCTCCCCTCCCTCCCCCCCAAAAGGAGAAATATCTATCCCACCAGAGTCTAGCCTCCCAAACATCTCAGATGCCCAGGTGAGAGCTGCTCTCTCTAAAGCAAAAAACACAGCATCAATGGGACCGGACGGTGTCCCTGGCTGTGTGCTACACAAACTCAATGAGGAACTAAACCCACACATAAGGCTGCTGTTTAATCTTAGCCTTACTACAGGATACGTACCCAAAGAATGGCGTACGGCAACTGTGGTCCCACTCCATAAAGGCGGTGCTTCTACGGACCCTGGAAATTACCGCCCCATAAGCTTGACGAGCCTTGTCTGCAAAGCTATGGAGAGGATCATAATGGAACTCATAAATAAAGACATTGGGGACCTACAGACACTGGATCCTACCCAATTTGGCTTTGTCAAGGGCAGATCCTGCCTCTTGAACTTGGTCAACTTTTTCGAAACAGTCACTAAGGCCATTGATGAGGGTAAGGCAGTTCACACAGCCTACCTTGACCTAGCAAAAGCGTTCGACACAATACCCCACTCGGGCATCATAGAAAAGCTCACCAGCTTAGATGTAAACCCATATGTCACAAGATGGGTTGCAAACTGGCTCAAGGACAGAACACACAGGGTTAGAGTTGCTGGTGCCATGTCAGACTCTAAGCCGGTCACGCGGTGTCCCACAGGGCTCAGTCCTGGGCCCCTCTTGTTCGGCATTTATTTTTCTGAAGTGCAGGCAAACATAGGGGGATTGTGGCTGACAAAATTTGCAGATGACTGCAAACCGGGCACCATAATTGACACTCCATCAGACACAGACATCCTCCAGAAAGGTCTCATAGAAATGGATAACTGGTGCCAGAGCCATGGCCTTAAGCTAAATGCCAAAAAAATGTATAGTCATACCCTTTGGGAAAAACAAGGTAACCCCTAATTACCACATAGGTGGTAATCCATTAAACACGGAAGAAGTTATCAGGGACCTGGGGACCCAAGTTGACAGTAACCTGTCTTTTGACACTCACATTGCCAAAGTGGTTAGGAAGACCTTCTACATTGCCCACCTGATCATGAAGGGATTCACATCCAGATCAGGAGAGGTCATTGTACCCCTGTACTCTTCACTTATCAGACCAATGATTGAGTACAACGCCCCATTCGGAATGTACCTTACCCGACACCTGCAGCAGTTGGAAAGACCCCAAAAGTTCCTCACCAAAAGGATAAAGGGGCTCAAACATATGTCATACGATGCCCGACTGAAGAAACTCCAGCTCTATTCAGTCACATACCGTCTGCTCAGAGGTGATCTGTGCCTGACATACAAGGCCATGTCTAACCCAGAATTAATGGACATGCTCCACCTCAAAAAATCCAAATCCACCAGAGCCACGAGAGCAAGAGACTTAAACCTCAACACGGATATAAATAGGACGTGCTGGAGGGACAGATTCATCACCCAGAGACTCCCTACACTATGGAACAGAATCCCAGTCCATGTGAGGCAGAGCCCCTCACTGACTCTGTCCAAGAGAAATCTTGACGAGTGGATGGGAGATCGTAGGTTTACCCCGGGAATCATCTCTGTATCACTGCTGGACAGAGGCACAGCAAACTAATGGGTATAGTATTCTCATCCTAAGGGGTGGTGAAAGCCACACACACTCTGGCTAGGTTTATAAATGCCCTAGGGCAGATAGCCTAGTATGAACCTATGAACCTATGAACCTATGAACCAAGAGATTGTCTGCACCTGTCACCCCTGGGATTCAGGTTAATGACTAAAGCTCTTGCCACCACTATAGTGCCTTTTTTAGGCAAGGTTCAAAGGATAAAACCACCACTGTAACAGATACAAGGATATAAATCTGAAGGTAATGCTACTCAATGCTAGAAGTCTAAACCTCAAAATGCACTCTCTCGAGGCACTCCTAAAAATGGAGAACATCGATATCTGTGCAGTAACTGAGACTTGGTTCAAGACTCCAGAGAGCACCCCTGCAATACTAGGCTACAAATCTTACCACATTTTTCGGCCACCAAACCAAGACTGAAACACTAAAGGTAGAGGAGTGTCCATATTCACCAAGGATATTCACACCTCTAGGCTAGTTGCCCAACACAATGCATCTGAAATGAAAGCCAATCTGGTGGTCCCCTGCCATAAACAAATTATACAACAGAAGAAAGAAACTGTTGCAGAAAAGAGGAAAATCCCAGGATGCAAAAAACTCCCTTACCAGCCTCAGTAAGAAGCTGAGATCCCTCATAAAATCCTCCAAAGCTAGTTACGAAAATAAAATTGCCAAAGATTCCAAAGACAAAGACAAGGCATTCTATAGTTATGCCACAAATCTAAATGGCAATGCTTAGAGCTGCTCTGAGCTACAACAGAATGGCATTAAATATACTGATCCCAAGGATATTTCCAATATCCTGGCAAATTGATTTAGTGCCAACTTCACCCCTTTCTCACCCCCTAAAGGGCCCATCTCAATACCAAAAGATTGCCAAATTCCAGTAATCATGGCCACACAGGTAGAAACCACATTCTCCAAAGCTAAGAATACAGCATCCATGGGACCAGATGACATCCCGGGCTGTGTATTACATGAACTACAAAATGAGTTGGCACCTCACCTAAGTGTCATGTTTAATCATAGCCTCACCTCAGGCTTCGTGCCCACTGAGTGGAAGCACAGCTACAGTTATCCCACTCCACAAGGGGGGAATCCACCTTGGCTCCCGGAAACTACTATCCCATCAGTCTGATGAGCCTGATCTGCAAGGGCATGGAATGCATTATCATGGAACTTATAAACAAAGACATTGGCAGCCTTTAAACACTGGACCCCACCCAGTTTGGGTACATGAAGGGCCGATCTTGTCTCCTGAACCTAACTGATTTCTTCGACTCAGTCTTCAGAGTTGTGCACAAGGGTGAGGCAGTCCACACAGCCTATCTGGACCTCGCCAAGGCCTTCGACACCATCCCCCACTCTGGAATCTTAGATAAACTTACTAAGCTGGGCATAAATCCCTACATCACTCAATGGGTTGCCAGCTGGCTTACTGACAGAACCCAGACTGTAAACGTAGCCAACTTCAAATCCAGCTCCAGACAAGTGACAAGTGGAGTACCTCAGGGTTCAGTCCTGGGACCACTCTTGTTTGGCATCTACTTCTCTGAAGTACAGGCCAACACTAAGGGACTCTGGCTAACAAAGTTCGCAGATGACTACTAACTGGGAGCCATTATTGAATACCCAAATGATGTCGATATTCTACAAAAGGGCCTTACAGAAACAGATGCTTGGTGCCAGAGCCATGGGCTCAAGCTTAATGCCAAGAAATGTATAGTTATCCCCTTTGGGAAAAAACATGTACCCATGAATTACCACATAGGTGGCAGTACACTAAACACTGAAAGTGTGATGAGAGACTTAGGGACACAGGTGGACAGTGGTCTCACCTTCGAGAACCGCATCACCACAACAGTCAGGAAATCCTTCTATGTGACACACCTCATCACTAAGGGGTTTTCATACAGAAAAAAGGTGGTCATTGTCCCACTGTACTCATCCCTCATTAGACCCATTATAGAGTACAATGCCCTGTTTGGTATGTACCTCACAAGAAATCTGCAACAGCTGGAAAGGCCGCAGAAATACCTCACTAAAAGAATCACAGGCCTAAAGCAGATGCCCTATGCTGACCATCTAAAAAAACTCCAGCTATACTCTGTGGCATATCGTCTACTCAGAGGCGATCTCTGCTTAACATACAAGGCCATGTCAAACCCAGAGCTGTTGGACATGCTTCACTTAAAGAAATCCCAATCCCTTAGAGCCACACGCTCCGTGGATCTAAACCTTGTCATCACAATGAACAAAACATGCTGGAGGGATAGGTTCCCGACTCAGAGACTATCCAGACTCTGGAATAGACTGACCATACATGTCAAGCAGAGCGCCTCCTTGGCCCTCTTCAAAAGGGAAATAGGAAATTCACCCCGGGGGTCACGTCAATCACCCTGATAGACAGGGGTCTAGGGAAGTAAATATTGTGGGAAGAAATATCCGGGGAATTGTTTGGCTAGGCTTGTATAGGCCCTAGGGCCAACAGCCTAGTACCAACCTATGAACCTCTGTCTCAGTTTATCACTTTATGCAACTTTCTAAATAATAAGTTACTGATGTCTCTTAAGTTTTCATCTACAGCTGACCTAGCCCACACTTTTGTCTAAATACTTAATTTTAATCCATTTAATGCCATCTATTTAATCATACATAATACTTTGTCATTCACATATCATATCCATCATCTCAACCTACCTTTCTGACATCCAGCCTTAAAACATACCTCTCAACTGTCCAGATTTTTGCAGAATATCCCTATTTTTGCCTCATAGTTTTGATTTGTTCCTCATAAAAATTTAGTTTTCTGGCCAGTCAACGAGGACTGAATTCACTAAATAATGACAGACATTTAAGTTTCAGAATTCATATCCTTTGGAAAATGCATGATAACACAAAACCTTTTATTCTAGCAACTTTCTAAGTTTATAGAGGAATATTTAAATGTTTCCCTATTTTGGGCCTTTGTCCAAATTATTTTTGGCTTTGTCCAGATTTCTTGTGTTAAGAAGTTGAGAAGCATACTTACAAATATCCTTTCACATATATTTTACTCTTTGTTCCAGACTGTTATTTGCTCCTGCTGAATCTTACTCTTTTCTCCAACCCCCCATCAGTTTCCCATCAGGAGAGAGAGAGAGAGAGACACAGCGAGAGAGAGAGAGAGAGAGAGAGAGAGCAAAGAACTGTCACTTCAGTAATACTTTCTTCAACTACTTGGCATCTTTTTCCAGCTTATAAAGCATGGTAGGTGCAATAATTCAATGTTTTGTGTTAATTACTGTTGTTTGTCTTTTTGGCTTTTCCCGGTTAGGGGTCGCCACAGTGGAACTCTGGTCCTCTAATGATTGGCAGCAGATTTTTATGGTGCCAAGTTGCCAGCCCAATGCCCAACCTTCAGCAAAGGCACGCCCATTCACACATGTCTTTCGGAGGCCACTCGACCATGGGGAGGACATGCAGACTCCACATAGAAAGCACTCCAGTCGAGAATCAAACAAGAGAACGTCTTGCTGTGAGGCAACAACGCTTCCGCTGTGCCACCACGGCACACATTTTGTGTTTTGTGTTTGTGTTAATTACTACTTTTCAAAAATGGCAAAACAAATGCATTGTCATTTATATCTCTCACTCTGTCCACATGAAGTCGATAGCCCAAGGGCCACGTTAACGTTCTAATCTAAAATAATCTACTCTAAATTGAAAAAAGATCTACATCATATTTCAGTGATCCCTTACTTTATGTAATAACAGTCAGAACCTTAGCTCCCGCATACCATGTACTTAGGGCAGATGCCCCCTTCGCCCGACTCCAGCTACACCTCTGATAAAAGTTTTATCAAAACATCACTTCATTTTGTCTATGATATTTAAAACTGTACAATTTTAATTTGCCAGCATTTGTTCCCAATATTCAACAAAAAATAAATAAAAAATAAGAGAAAAGAGTCCCACCTAAGTTTTAAATGTTCACCGTGTGTCTGTACTGCATGATCCCAGATCACAGTGCAATCATATATACATATAGTTAAGTAATGGAAGCTGTAGGAATCACTAACGTAATGTAGAGCTCAGTTCAAACAATGCCGCCACATTTCAAAATACTACTAAAGTATGTCTCTTCATTTTCTGGTCTTACCCTAATAATCCAAATTTCACTGTTTTTCAGTACTCTCCAGTTACCAGATGCAACACCTCTTGGTGAATCTAACCATATTATTATTTGCGTCACTGTTGCAAATGGGAATTTTGCCTATCAAACTAGATTTTTCCTTCCACTCATCTTCCACTTCTCTAGATGTTTCAATATTGCTCATGTCAATCATGTATTTTATTGTTTACAACATTTTCAACTTCTTCAGTCTCACTGGTAGTTCCTTTATTTTCACAATCACTTCATCAGGGCTGGCCTGAAATTGATCGGTGCTATACCCAGTAAAGCAAAGAAACATAAATCAATTGGTTACTCCGCCTATCAGGACTGTTGAAGAGCAGCCCACTATCCCATTCCAAAAGAGCCTTCAGTGTTGCAATGAATCTGAACTGAAATCTTATTTTTTAACATGTTCTCACTGCTGCCATAAAATAGGAATAGCTCTTTTAAAGTCATCTCAGAATAAGTTTACTCCACAAACACTTTTTTCCCAAACTGCCACTATTAATTTTCTACTTGTTTGCTACTGTTTCTACAACAATTGTACTCTCTCATACCAAGTCAAAAACGTAATTAGTACTGGTCTGTTTCCCATATCGAAATTTTCTTTCTGGCAGTGGAATGCATTTTGCCAGTACAACACTCGAGTAGTCTTGGCAAAACCAGTCTATGCTGCTGTTTTATCTCTTACATAATCCAACAAGTCATTCCTACCTTCTTCCTTTAAAATTGTATATAGCCTGAAATTCCTGTATCATGCACTATCTTCCAGCCCTGTGAGATGGGACTTAACCTGATTAAGGCACTTAATTGTCCTTGCAGTGTTTTCGTGAATCTCCGCCATTTGCAGTCTCATGGATTCCATCACTTTCTGATGGTGTTGCAGGTATCGGTCATCATAAATAGTGGTAGCTCCAAGTCTTTTCATGAAGACATTAAATGCTCTAATGATGTTCCGCAGCACAGTTCATATTTCCTACAGACCATTTCTCATAAATTAATTTTAATTTTATCTATTTTTATTTTTTTGAAATGGCACAGCACAGTAAATGACAAGAACAAGCAATGAGCAATTATGTTACTTCAGCAGCTGGAAGTTAACATTGTGCTTATCTTCTATGTTATAATCTAAATGTTTTATGATATTTCCTTAATGCAAAATGGTGTTGTCAAATTTAATAATGTGTGTGTCTTAAACAAATTTTATCTGTATTTACTTGGAGCACTGCACTCTGAAATGAAACTGTCACAAAACTATATTTCTGTACAGACATGAAATGACTATTTATATTATAGTTAACTCAAGCCCTACTAAAGTGGTGAGTTGATGCTCCTACCAATATATTTATATCTGATTACTCATATGTTACATGGGAAACCAAATTTATATTACACACGTATTTCGGAGATTAAAATGCATTGGAAATATTATAAATCAGACTGTTGCTATCAATTCTGAATTTATAGAGTGGAAATGGCAGACTGAATGGAAGGTAGAGATATTGGTGCTGAGGGAGTTTCCACAGAAAATAGAATCTCTGATTAATAAACATGTGCCAAAGGGAAGAAGTAGCGGTAGTGGGAAAACTATTCATTATGGTGGATAGGCAAATTAAATAAGTAATTAAACAATGATTAGCAGATCAAACTGCGGTTGAGGATTGTATTCCCCCTAAAGACCCACTCCCTATGTTAACTCACCCCATCCTAGAGAAAGGTGTGCAAGGGTCTATACTGATGTATCATCCAAGAATCTGCATGTATACAGCCACAACCCCAACCCCTGAGTACAGTGGCCCTGTGCATTCCCAGCCCCCACCATGGAACATACATGAGGATGAGTCCAAGTGCATGCACTCACACCCACAGGATGAGCATGCCTATCATTGTTGCCTGCACCTTCAAGTTCTTGAATCCCTGTCTAAACTTTGGTTGTGTGGGCCATTGTCAAGACTTTAACCTCTATGCTACAGGTGCAGGCATGTCTCACTCTACAGTGATGCAGTGAATTATAGTACTCGTATTGGGAGGAGAGGGATTGAAGCCAATTCAGGGAATAAGATATTTCTAAGCTCCAAAAAGTTAAAGAAACAAGATACCATTATACCAATTTATCAGCTAGAAGAATTACTCTTCATACAGTCAGTGTTTATTCAGATTTCTCAAGCACAAAAGTAGAAACACTCTGTTCTATATGGATATACTATTTAGTGTAAAAATCAGAAAATTGGATTATGGGCCACTGTTTGGTGGTCATCATTTTCAACCCTACTAACTAGCCTACAACATTAGCACTCTTCAGAATTGTTCTGGCAAACTTTTTTCCCTTACTATAGGTATGCAGCATATCTTCATGTTTTTTTATATGTCAAGTAGCAAAGACTTGTGATTCTAAAATTCCTGCAGAAGGATCTCCAAAAACTGTATCTGGTGATGTCTTGCAAATATCTAATATTTTCAAATGTTTTATTTATCACAAAATAATTCTGCTGTTTTCAATACTAGCTCAGCTGGTTTCAAAGAAATCAAATTTTACAGTCCTGTGTGATTAGCATTCCAGAGGTTTCTCAAGTATAAGGTATTGTGCTTGATGGTTGCTCCGTATACTCAAATAGGCCACTCTGTTCTAAGGAATCTTATTTATGATTCCTAACAGGCCACTCTATTCTAAGTTGCTTTATCTATGATTCTTAACAAGTCACTTTTTCCTAAGGGATCTCCTTTGATTCCTATTAGTCTAATTTATACTTAGACATCTTACCTGTGTTTCCTATTTGGCCTTGCAATCCTGTTGGACCTGGTAGGCCAGCTGGTCCTGGTAATCCTGGAAATCCTGGAAATCCATTTATTCCAACAGCACCTTTTTGTCCTGGGGGTCCAGTGTCACCTTTCATGCCAGTTATACCAGGCATGCCACTGACTCCTGTAAAAAAGTAACATGAGTTTTAGAAATACAGAGTACTGAATACTGTTTTATTACCATAGTTATCAGCTTTGGCAGTGACATATGTGATGAAGTTTAGTCAGAGATAAGCAAAGGGCCTCACCGGTGAGTAACTAAATGATGAACAGAACATTTTGCCACCATTATATTAATGTCATCCAGTTCTGACTGTCACATATAACTTAGCACTATTAGTTAAATTAACTGAAAAAGAAAAACAAATTAACAGATGGAAAAATGTGTTACCTTTAAATCCCGATAAACCAAGATCTCCACGGATGCCTTTCTGCCCAGGTAGCCCATGAGGTCCTAGTTCACCTGGTGGACCTGTTGATGCTCCTAATGCCTCTCCAGGAGCTCCTTGATCTCCTACAGAGCCTTGTAGCCCTGGAATTCCAGAAAAACCTTGAAATCCTTCTTGTCCTGGGACTCCAGGTAACCCAGGATCTCCCCTTGGTCCAGTAAAACCTAAGGACATAACACAAGCATAATAGTTATTTAATCAGTGTAACTGTGAACCTGTAGTTTATAGCATTATAAACATATTCCACCTTTAACACTTCAAAACTGGTTAGACTGGGTCAAATTTAGGAGAGTTACAGGTTATGTTATAGGCAAAGGTAAAATGCAGGAATCTTGCTTTCTCTCTGCTAATACTGCTCAGTACTAACAGGCTGTGTGCTGAAGTTAAAAAGTACAGTTGTGTACACTTACCGTAAATGTAGATGTTCGAGTGTCTTCACTGTTGCATTCATTACTTTTGGGTTATCTGCTTGCAATAGCCCTCAGTAGGCCTGATTAACAAAATCTTGGGTCCTACGTCAGTTGCTGTCTCTTCTTCCATGACATCAGGTCATCAGGAGTATAAAACATGCAGCCGATGTCATTACATCAGTTTTTCTTGCCCCAGATGTCAGGTACCCCCCAAATGGGAAGCAATTAAATTTATAAATATGCAAGGTTATACCTCCAACAAAAAAGCAAATACACCAAAAAGCTTTTAAGCATTGTAAAGGAGAGAAGAGGTATAGCCAAAAGCAGTCAGGGGGCTGGAGGTAGGGTAACCAGGACTGCAACAGCGAATACACTCAAACATCTACATTTATGGTAAGTGTACACAACTGTACTATGTTCTTTGTGTTTCACTGTTGCAGTCATTACATTTGGGTAGATTCCCAAAACTAAGATTGGGAGGAGGAATTTAGATAGCATTAGGACCACCTATAAGGCCCTGCAAGATTGTAGTGGCAAAGCCAGCTCTGGATTTAGAGAAAATAGGCAAATGGTAATGCTTGGTGAAAGTATGGACAGAACTCCAGGTAGCAGCTTCTAGGATGTCCCTGGTAGATACACCTTTGAGAAAGGCTGTAGAGGTAGATGCAGCCCAGGTTGAGTGGGCTCTGATCCCCTGTGGGATAGGTTTTCCATGGAGCTTATAGCAGAAATTAATGCAATGGCCTATCCATTTGGAGATGGTTTGCTTTGAAATAGCCTTCCCCTCTGTCCCTGCAGCAAATGCCACCAGCAGTTGTTCAGATTTCCTTTGAGGTTTGGTCCTGTCCAAGTAGAATCTAAGCTGTCTGTGCACATCTAAGGAGTGCAGTATCAGTCCCTCTTTGTTCTGTGGATTAGGAAAGAAGGTTGGTAAATGAATGGACTGATTAAAGGCCACACTGAATACCACCTTTGGCATGAAAGAGGGATTGGTCCTGAGGGATACCCTGTCCGCATGAAAGATGAGGAAAGGCTCCACTGCCACAAGGGCCTGTAATTCAGATACCATTCTTGCTGAAGTGATTGCTAAAAGGGAAGCTGTTTTCCAAGAAAGGAATTTTCAATCTGCAGTAGCGGCTGGCTCGAAAGGAGGAAGGGTGAGTTTTTCCAATACAAAGTTAAGGTCCCAGGCTGGAGTTGGAGCTCTCCTGGGTGTTCTTAAATTTTTGGCCCCTCTGAGGAACTGCTTGAGCAGTGGATGAGATAAGAGGGGAGGTTCTGTGATATAATGAGCTGAAATGGCTGAGGTGTGAATTTTTATTGAGGAAAAAGACAGGCCCTTGTGAAGCACCTCAGTTAAGTACTGTAAAATCTGAGGCAAATTGTGCACTGCTGTGCTCATCCCTTGAGGTTCCAGGCACAGAATCTTTTCCATTTTTCAGCATAAGATTTTCTAGTACTAGGTCTCCAAGCCTCTAAAATGATATCCATCACTGGTTTGCTGAGGGATGGTAAAGGAGATATTAGGTAATTAGCCAGGCTGCTAGGTTCAGTGTTTGAAGTTGAGGGTGCAAAATCTAGTTCTCCTGCTGAGAAAGCAGGGTAGAAGTCTGAGGATGTGCCATGGGGCCAGCAGTGACACACTGCGCATGAGGGGGTGCCAGTGTTGGCGTGGCCAGTCTCGTGCAATCAAAATCATACTTGGTTTGACTTGTTTGATCTTTATTAGTACTTTGGAGAGTAGAGGCAGAGGAAGAATGGCATAATCTGATAGGTTTTCCCAGCTGATGGACAGAGCATCCACTTTCCAAGCTTGTCTGTAGGGAGTCCTTGTGCAAAATTTTTTCAATTGATAGTTCTGGGGGGAGGCAAACAGGTCTATATCTGGGCTCCTCCATTTGCTTGTCAACATGCTGAAAATCCTTGGTTCCAGTTTTCACTCGTGTGGGTCCATGAGGTTTCTGTTTAGTCCGTCTGCCAGTATATTTAGTTTTCCTGACAGGAATTGAGCTTGTAGATGCACTTGGTAGCTCAAGGCTGTGTTCCACAATGCCATGGCTAGTCTGCAGAGGGGGTAAGAATGTGTACCCCCCCTGCTTGTTTATGTACCACATAACAGTGGTGTCATCCGTCTTTACCATTAATTGTCCTGGAAGAATGTGGTCCTTGAAGGCTGTCAGAGCATTCTGTACAGCTAACAGTTCTTTTTTATTGATGTGTAGGTGCATTTGACTTGGGTTCCACTTGCCCTGAATGCACTTCCTACCAGGTGTGCCCCCCATGCATAGTCTGATGCATCTATTGTTAGGGTTTGGGTGGCAGGGGGTAGTGTGAATGGTAGTCCCTTGTTTTGGTGGCAGGCCTCTGCCCACCAAAGGAGCTGTAGGCATAGGCAAGGTATGATAGGAATCATTGCTTCTAGAACCTGAAAATGTTGACACCATAGGCCTTTTTAGATACCACTGTAGTTTCCTCATATGCAGTCTTGCATATGGAATTAGAAGAATGCAGGAGCCATGAACCCCAAGGCTTGTAGTATTTTCCTTGCAGATAGCAGGGTTTTTGTGGCCACTTGTTTGAAGAAGGTTGTCAAGTGAATTTGTTTCTCTGGCGTGAGGAACGCCATCTGGGAAGCTGTATTCAAGCTTGCTCCCAGGAATATAATTTGTTGACAGGGTACCAGGTGTGATTTATTTTCATTTATGGTGTAACCCAGACAAGTTAGCACCCTTTTTACAAAAGCCAGATGATTCAAAAGTATGTCCTGATTTTCCACCTGAATTAGACAATTGTCCAGGTATGGGCACATTTGAATATTTCTTTGCCTGCAAAATGCAATGACTGGAGCTAGGCACTTTGTGAATACCCTGGGCGCAGTAGATAAGCCAAAGGGCAGTGTAGAGAACTGATAGTGTGTGTAGCCTGCTTTGAAGCATAGGTATCTTCTGCAAGATTCGCTGATTGGGATGTGCAGGTATGCTTTCTTTAAATCTAGTGTTGCCAATCAGGCATCTTTGCCTAGCATAGGAAGCAACTGGTGAAGAGTCAGCATCTTGAATTGTGGAATCACCAAAAAGGTGTTTAGAGTAGATAGGTCCAGGATAGGATGACATGAATTTCTGGGTACCAGGAAAAGTCCTGAGTAGAAACCTTGTCCCTTTTCCTCTTCTGGTATGAGTGGAATAGCCCCTATGCTTAAGAGAGAGAGTACTTGCTTTTGGGCCTCTGCCCACTTTTTTGGAGGTAGATATGGCCAATTGCTTGGAGTTGGTAACGTGTGGAAGTGAAATCTGTATCCTTGGGACACTATATTTAAAACCCATTTGTCCTGGGTAATGAGTCCCCAATTCTTTACATAAAGTGCAATCCTTCCCCCCAAAGGGGCAGTCAGTTGAGAAGTGCTTGGAAGTTTTAGAAAAGAAGTCATTGAGACAGTTTACCATAGGGGGGAGTTTTATTACTCCCAGATTTGGAAGTGGAGACCCCCCACTGTTAGTCCTGTGCATCCCCTGGGACTGAAGCCTGGGTGCTCTGCTGGATCTGGGTTTGACTGAGACGGTCTGGAAGAGGCAGGAAAAGACCAGTTCTTAGAAGGCTAATGCCTACTAAATTTTGGAGGTTGTACTTGTAAGAAATCTTTAAGAGTTTGCTTAAATTTATCTTTTTCCTCCATCTTTTTAAGAACTTCTTCTGCCTTGTTGCCACACAGGTGGTCCTGATTTAAGGGAGCATCAGACCTCCCAACCATCCCGAATTACTCGTTTTTTACCGAGATTTGGGGTCCCAATAATGGGCTGCCACAATTCCCGAGTGGCACCCCATCATTTCCAATTTTTTTTCATTTATTTTTTAGACTTTTTAATTTCCACGCTCTCAGAGCTGATGTCATCACGTGAGCGATGACGTCAGCTCCGTCAGCCTGTCGGAACTAAGCTCAAGGAACGTCTTTTTGAAATTAATACTGGGACTGCGCTGTTAAGCCATTTCAAGGAGTTGTTTGTGCCATGGATTAGTTTTACAACTGCCAGATGGGTTACGGGCAGAATGCGGAGTTGCTGTGCAGCTTGCTTTGGATTAGTTTTACAACTGCTAGATGGGTTCCAGGCAGAAAGCGGAGTTACCGCTCAGCTTGCTTTGGAAATTTGGATTGATTTGGTTTTACAACTGCCAGATGGGTTCCGGCAGAACACAGAGTTGCTGCACAGCTTGCTTTGCTTTAAGGTACCTAACTGAAAGTGTGTGTGTGTGTTCAGTATTACAGTGTGATGTTTTAATCAGGTGGATAGGCCTTGTTCTAGTTTTAGTTTATTTTCAATATGAGTGATGAAAGAGTTTGTTCTGTAAATCATCATGCTGTAGTGTCTACATATAGAATAATAGGAGTTTGATGGGTCATACAGTAATTTAATAATGAATATGGAAGAAAATGGGAAATAAAATAGATCTTGCAGGACGCATTTTGTAAGGATAGTGTGGAGTCTGACTGTATTTTGAAGTGCTTGTCGTCAAAGATCAAAGAAGGATATGAAGCATTGTTGATTCAGACATTTAATAGAGTTTTTAATAGTTGGGTATGAGTGACTAAATGTGAGGTTGATGTGCATTGTCCCTTATCTGTTTTACATAATGTCATCTGCAAAAGTGTAAAGGGAGGTCATAAGACAATTTTTGTAAGTATTCGGTGATTTGGTTGTATATTATTTTTCTTGTATTTTTTTCCAGGGGTGGACGCACTGAAGTTAGGCAGAATTTTTCAGTCAAATAAATAAATCAATAAAAAGCAATGGTCACTAACAGCAGGCAGAAGGACAGAGATGCTGGATAGTGAGTTTGGAATATTTGTTGTTCTTACATCTATCATGGAGTGATTTCTGGTTTTAAAGTTTGGTATCCGGTAATCTTTAACCACTCGAGTAAGGCCCTAGGAGGTAAGATATCCATAATTCTTGTACTGGCAGGATTGAGAAGGTTTAGCTTTAAGTACACAAAGAAAGGTAGTCGTTTGTGGATTTTTATTTTGTTTAGCATATTATTTATTAAAGTAGAAACTTTGAGTTGGTTACCTAGACAAGATATGTGGTAAGTATGAGGGAAGGATTGTGCCATAGCTGTTTGCCATCCATCTGGGGTGATAGTCATTCTCCCTGAGGTTTGGACTTTGATGGAAGCACTGATATTACTTTTTAAAAGGAGGAATGATCCACCTCCTACTCCTTTCCCAGTCCTAGCTTGACTTTGCAAAGTTCAGGTGTTAAGGGTGTCTGTTTTAACTCAATGTTTGGTGACTTTAAGAATATCTGGAGTTTGGATGGTTAAGAAAGAATGGAGTTGTTCTAGTTCATTATAAATTCTTCTTGCACTGATTTGCCCCCCCCCCCCAAAAAAAAAAAATTAAATTGGAAATAAGTGTAAGAAGCTGTGCAAGATGCCTACGGCTTACACTACTGTCATTCTATTTATATATTTGCACTTTTATGATGGAAATATTCTGAAATGGGCAGTTTTTGTCATTATTGGTTCATGCATTTTGTTTCATTGCCTACTGGAAAAATGTTCAAACAATACACTTAAAATGTGATTGTGTGTGTGGAACTAGACTTTTATGAAGGAAATGTTCTGAATTGGACAGTTTTGTCATTACTGGTGCATGCATTTTATTTCATTGCCTACTGGAAAAATGTTCAAACTATAAATTTAAAATGCACTCTAAGTTAACTTAACTCTAACAAGTGTGCTGTATTATACAAGGAATATAATGTAATAGTCAGGAAGGTGTCTCAAAGAATGCATGTATGTGTTTTGTTTTGTCTGCAAGGGGCCTATGATTTAAAAATGGCTGAAAGGTAATCTTTGTCCACCACTGGCCAGATGCACTTTATTTGGATGTGGTGTGGGTTTCAATGCTGTTTCAATGAATGTGAGTTTCAAGGGCAGAGAAATTTTAATGCCATGTCTATTTTCATTGTAAGACAGTATTGCTTTGTTTAGCAGATACCTTTTTGTGTTTGTGCATTGTGCTATAAAATGTAAAAATAAAATCCAAATAATCATTCTAGAACTAAAGCAGTATGCACACGTTAGTGTTTATGATAAATGGGGTGAAACAGACAGGTAATGGGACATTGGGATGGCTGCAGGGGGACTCTGGTGCCATATTTTTGTTGTCTGCTCTACAGTTTGCATTTGAAAGTTATCCCACAATTCATTGGAGTGGGTGGGGTTATCTAATTATGTATGCAAATTTTACGTTAATCAGCGTACAGATTTGTACCTATTTTTCATGGGCCTCGTCCAGATTTTTGATGATTTCAGGTTGAGAGGTATGGGGAGCATCCAGTAATTTCACTTTAACATGATCTGGCAAGGATTGCTCCTTAAGCCAAACATGCCTTCTAAGTACAGATCCAATTACAGCAGCCCTGCAAGATGCCTCTAGTGAATCAAAACCACATTGCAACTTATGTTTACCAATTTGTTCAGCAGAATGCATTAAATCCTGTAAATCCTTATTTTCAGCACAATCAGGAATCAACATACTTTTCTGTTTAAGCAATTCAATAATATGCTGCTGATACTTTAACATGAAACTGGCAATTCAAGGCCCTAATGGGCAAAGCTGCAGAACTGTATGCCTTCTTACCCCATCTATCCAACACCCTGGAATCTCTATCAGAGGGGGTAGGATATTTGGTAGTAGTAGCTTTAATGCCCTTGGATCCCTGTGAAATGGTTTCAGGATCCGCAGTAGGATTTTTGAAAAGGAACTTGTGAGAGTCAGGAACCCTGTAATATCTATCAGGTTTTCTGGGAGCAAGAGGTAAAGTGTCAGGGGTCATGCTAGATTCCGAAAAGGCATCGTCAACAATGTCCAGTACAGGAGGTATAGCTAAAGGCCTGTGCTGGGGCAGGAGTAAAAAATCCCTAAGCTTCTTTTTTGAATCAGAGAAATCCTGACTTTCCCAACAAAAATGCTCCCTGACAGTAAACAAGGTTTCACCAAAAGAGAAATCCTCTGGGAGGGAAGCAGTGGGAATAGAGTCCTCAGCATCAGAATCCTCATAGGTAGATAAGGGTAAATCCTGGTCATCAGAGGAAACAGAAATTTCAGAATCCTGGTCAGACGTATCATAAGCAAACTCAGTCCTAGGTCTCTTAGAGGGGGAAGGTTGGCTTCCCTTGATTAAAGTAATAAGGTCTTCAGCCATTCTTATAATTTGTTTTTTAGGCATAGAGGCCTGACCATGTGGTCTGGGCATAAATATTCTAGGCATGGTTCGAGTTTTAGGCCTTGAAGAAGAAGATGGCGTCGGTTTAATATGCAAGCCAGTAGGCCTGAATACACCCTTAGAAGCCGGTGCCTGCACAGTGGCTCTGGACCCATTCAAGGCAGAGACATCTGCAGGCTCCACAGTTGAAACATCTCGAAGCATACTGGACTCGGAATGGGTCTCAGTAGAGGCTTGCCAATCTGAAGTAGCAGATATCAGGAGCTGCAAAAGCGCCTCACTGAGTACTGGCACCACAGCGGCCTGTCTCTGTCTTTATCTTTGCATTTTTTTTTTGGAATGTCGGTAGTCAGATGGCTTACTGAAGACATATCGGGATAATTAAACTGAGCACCAAATATTTAGAAGCGAAAATATACCGACAACGGATAGTTTGTGGATTAAATAAGGCACAAAACAGACAGTGAGGTACGTCTTGGTCAGGGCCTAGGCAAGGAATACAGTATGAAAGAAAATCTTTATGAGGTATTTGCTTTCCACAAGAAATGCAGTTATTTACTTTTACTGACATTGGATTAGAGCAAGAAAAAGTTTCCCTAATGGGGTACTTAGCATTTAGTTGAAGACTTCGTTCTGAAACTCGAAAACGAAAATTTCAGCAGTCGGCCGACCGGCACTTGCAAACTGCTTCTGCTTCGGGCACCGCATGGCAAGAAAGACTGATGTAATGACGTTGGCTGCATGTTTTATACTCCTGATGACCTGACGTCATGGAAGAAGAGACAGCAACTGACGTAGGACCCAAGACATTGTTAATCAGGCCAATTGAGGGCTACTGCAAGCAGATAACCCAAATGTAATGACTGCAATAGTGAAACACGAAGAACATCTATGCTGGTGTTGTTAGGCTCTACAGTAAGCCAGCAGCCATTTATATATATATATATATATATATATATATATATATATATATATATATCATACACACACACACACACATATATATATATCTATATATATATATATCTATCTATCTATCTATATATATATATATATATATATATATATATACATATATATACACAGGACTATCTAAAAAAGTTGTTTAAGGAAATCACACTTTCACAGGCTACACCTCACCGAATAACAAAAATCCAACCATATACACTTAAAACAAATTTTTGTAGGGGAGGAAGACCCCTTGCACCCCCACACCCCTGCTAATTGTATATACTAACTCCAAGATCACACTACAGTGAGAAATAGGGTACATTTCCTTATCTTCACTGTACCACGATCTATACCATCAAACCCCAACTGCTGTACACCTTCCACTCCCATTAGAAATGTAACAGACAACTGAAAAACACCACATCTTCTGGTCCACACAGTCACGGAACTGCCAACCATTCTTCGGTGATGGGTAGTTTGTGAAAGTGAGATTTTGTTAAACAGAACTTTTGCTTAAAAGGAGTCAGAGTTTTTAGATTCAATAGGGTGTACTTTTGATGAACGAATGTAGGCCCATATATGCATATGTATACACGCACACACATATACATATACATACATATACATTAGTATATACACTACATATACGTATATAGATAGATATGATTACATTTCACTACATTGCCAACTCACAAAACTGGCATACACTAAATCAACCACAAATGGTCAAAATTCAATTATTAAAAATAAGTGTTATGCAGCCCCCCCCCCCCGTTCCCCACACCACCTGCTAATTGCACAGACCAATCCCAAGATCACAAAACAGTGGGAAAGGGCAACATCTATTCTCCACTGTTTTAAAATCCCAGAAAACAAATGACAGCTTCTTGTAGTGAACCAAAACTTTACCAAACTAGCCTTCTTAACTAAAGATTTGATGTTAAGAAAGTATGATCAAATATACCGAACTCGTACATACATACATACATACATACATACGCATGCATATTTATATATAGATTTGTCGTTTACCAGCCCTAATCAGCAAGCCTTCCCTGCACTCTATTCATTGGTTTCCCTATCCCACTCAATACTAAAGGCACAACCACAAACAACTTATTTGGCTTAGATTTGGCTTAGATCTTGGCTGAAGATGTAGCGATTCCATCTGACAATTCTGCATCAGAAACATGCAATGCATGCAATGCTGTCCTCACTGTCATGCCTCATATAACTTGATTTGACATCCAAACATGCCATTTTAGGCAAGCAAAGCCAGACAGTTGTTCACTTTACTCTAGCATTTTCTTTCCTTCAGAGGAGGATTGTGCTTGCTAGAAGGTAGTCTGTCTCTCTTCCTGAGAGATAGCAGAGCTACCTTCATAGGCTCATGTATAAGTACGAGTCTACCTGCCTTTGTATCTTGTGTCTATGTCATATCCTTAATCATTATACCAATCCCCAACCTACGACTTAAAGAACAAGCAAGAAACCTTGATGAGACTTGAACTTATGACCCCTGGTTTACTAAATCCAGTACTCTAACCCCTGACATATAAGACTATGAATTCAGGCTCATAGGTAAGTACTTGGCTAACTGCCCTTGAAGGCCATTTTACACCTAGCTAATTACCCTTAAAAGGTGAGAATCAATGCCTGTACCTTGTGTCTAGGAGGTAAACACCTTAACCATATACTAACCCCAAATCTTCAGTCACTTAATGAGCTACTTCCTGAAGTGCAGTGTTTGAGTCCCTCAGACTTCATTTACCTACCCTGTGACTTAACCAGACATTTAATGGTTTCTTGTACTGCACGTTTAGTAACTACCCATGAACTGAATTGAGCATATAACCTTAATGTTCTGTGTGTGATCTCACATATTGCTGATGGCGATGATAACGACACCTAACCTGATGTCACTGGCTGTTACCTGGTAACAGAACCTTGCATGCAAATTCAACCGATGGAGAATAGCTAGTGGGCAAGTGGGAATGTGGGAGGCCAAATGAATGGGCATACTGTAGAGTATCTTTTATTATATACCTTTGTCCATGCTACACAGCTTTATGTAACATGACAGTGTATTTGAAATCAGTACAGAGTTTTAATGGAAACTGCATTATAGTGAGCCTGGGGAGACAAGGGTTGTAAACCTTCAGTAAAAACAAAATATGGGATGGAAAAAGCTAACAGTAAAAATGGGAGCTGCAACAAGATTATTGAAACTTCCATGAAAAATGGACAGCAAAGCTACATACTGGGAAAACATAATTTAGTTATTTTAGACATAAAGAAATATACACTCAGTGAAGTCACTGAAACTCACCAGTTGGCACCAGTATGGAATGACGACCACTAAACATAGTTGTATTACAAGGCATGCATTACCTTAACTCTGCACCTGTTTTAACATTGTGGGCATCTTCATTATTGTTGGCAAGGGTGGGTGAATGCCTGTCTGTACTGATGTGCTATAACAATTTATATTTGCCTCCAAAGTAGGGACTAGCAGTTTTTCCAATTATTTTGGAATAAGGTATATCAACAGCACTGCTCATAATGACTTGCATGCTTCCTCATTAGCATACACTAGCTGAGGAGATCCTCAAACTACTTTTTGGAATTAGTTTACAACTGTTGATTCAAGCTCAATGTAGTATCTTGCCTGGAATAAAAACTGGTTTGAAATCTTGCCCATTGTCCGTTTACATGATGTCTTTGTGAATAATGCCATTACAAATGTCCAGATGCCTTTTCAGTAATTTTACACAATGGCTGTGATGAGATATAACTACAGAACGTCAGCTGCATGGCTCATGATGTTATGTCGCAAAGATAGTTTGCTGAAATTATGAGGTTAAAACATTGTAAAATTGAGAAAATATATATGCATTTGTTGAAACACCCAAAGCCATTAAAAGCAAATACGAGCAATATAGAAATGTGTACTATCATAAACCAAACTTCTTGGTGTGACACTGAAGGAATACAGACACTGGCTACAGATGGTGGTAATCTTGTTACTAATTTAAATGTATGGATGTGTGCAGACTGTAAAGTGGGGAATCTAGAGATGGAGCTTGTGGTGTTGCTAGTAAAGAACCATTTTGCTTTCTATTTTTGTTGGGTTTCAATATTCATATAAAACATCTGTGTATATGTATACATTTTTATGTCTCTATCTATAGGTAGATATAGATATAGATACACACACGCACACACACACACACACACACACACACACACACACACACACACACACACACACACACACACACACACACACACACACACACACACACTAAAATGCATCCTTTCAACTGTAGAAAAAGACTAGTTCTCTGCAGAAGTGGTTTGATGTGTAGATTTTGTAAATTGTATTCCTATCATATGACTGGTATACAACTTTTAAAAACATGTCTAATATTATTTTTACTTCCATTATTTTATTTTTTTAGTTTAACTACTATATCATTAACATACTAAGGTCAATTTCAGTTAAGTTTGCTGATTTAAAACTGCTTATGCCTGGTAGGTTGCATTCCCGATTTGGTATCTTGAAGAAAAATAGGTTGTACAATGATTTGGGTTGTTAGACTTTGCAGATTTTTTTTTATTTATAGTTAATATGCAACATTTGGAAAGCTGTTATGAAGCATATTATTTAAGACTACAAATGACTTTTACATATTTAATGACATGAACCATGTCTAATATTTGAACTTTGTTTTATATATATATATATATATATATATATATATATATATATATATATATATATTTGATAGTGTGTGCTTAATAAATACAATCTGGTACAGCCTCATTGCTGGTTTCTAAATAAGCCATGAATTTCTTTCATATAGCAATGATAGCTAATGCAGATTTTTTTCATTCTGCTTGGGTAAGACACTCTTGTAAATTAAGAGATAACTGTTTGCCCGGCATTCTTAATTATCCTTTACCTTGTTACATGACTTGCATTTAATTTGTAGGTCAAGGATACAATATGAGGTTGAAAGGTCTGGCTAGGTGTTAAAAAAATGATATATAAATAATAATAATAATAATAATAGTAATAATAATCCTAATCATAATAACAATAAAGGAAAATGTGGCTGACAGATGGTGGCACAGTGGTGCAGCATTTAGTAGTGCTCCCTCATGGTGCATGATTCTTCAGTATGGTTTTCAGCATTTAGTATTACTTCTTCACAATGTATGCTACTTCTGTCTGGTTCTCAGTATTTAGTAGTGAAGTCTCATGGTGTGGTATTTCATTCTGGTTCTCAGCATTTAGTAGTTCTACCTCACGGCATGTGGTACTTCAGTGTGGTTCTAAGTATTTAGCAGTGCAACCTCACAATTTGTGGTACTTCATTATGATTCTCATTATTTAGTAATGCCACCTCATGGTGTGTAAGACTTCAGTCTGCTTCTCAGAAGTTCGTAATGCTACCTCACAATGTGTGATACTTCATTCTGGTTCTCGGTATTTGGTAGTGCTACCGCATGGTGTGTGGTACTTTATTCTGGTTCTCATTATTTAGTAACGCTACGTCATGGTGTGTGGTACTTCAGTCTGCGTCTCAGCACTTAGTAGTGCTACCTCATAATGTGTGGCACTTCAGTCTGGTTCTCAGTGTTTAATAGTGTACCTCACGATTTGTAGTACTTCAGCCTGGCTGCCGGCATGTAGTGGTGCTACCTCACAGTGTGTGGTACTTCAGTCTGGTTCTCATTATTTAGTCATGCTACCTTATGGTGTGTGGTGTTTCAGTCTAGTTGTCAACATATACTACTGGTACCTCACTGTACATGATACTTCAGTCTGGTTCTCAGCATTTCGTAGTGCTGCCTTACAGTGCATATTTTAGTCTGGTTCTTAGCACTTAGAACTGCTACCTCATAGTTTGTAGTACTTAAGTCTGGTTCTCAGTGTGACTCCTGTGCCCTGGCCCAGCAATCAAGGAGCCTCAATCCTCACCACTAACACCAGTGAGGGGCATCTTATATAGAAGGAAAGGATAACCAATACACACAGTAAAGTGCAATTTCCCTTAAGAGCACACGGAGATCACAGTCAGTCCAGGGCTGGTCGCTCCCTTGCTCTCCAGGTCCCCAATAAGATTCCCCACTGGCACAGCTACAGGGTCCAGATCTCAGCCTAGTGGGCAAGCTAAAACCTCCAGCACCCTCTCTGTCAAACCAGTGCTTCATGTCCCTGCCCAGGTAGCTCACACACACACACACACACACACACACACACACACACACACACACACACACACACACACACACACACACACACACACACACACACACACACACACACACACACACACACACACACACACACACACATGCTTTGAGATGAGTTTATACAACCACACAGACACTCCTGGGAAAGACTGGCACAGGTTCTCCAGCTGTGCTCCTTTTCCTAGACTATACAGTAGTACCAGATGCCACCACCCACTAATGTTTATCAGCTAGTCAAAGGCCCTTAAAATGGTGTCCAGTTATTACTGTGCAATATTATTATCCAATTGGTAGTACAGCCCAGGGCTAAAGCTATTGGAGTGGCTTTGTACAATTTTATCAAAGGCATGTAAGTACTCTAAAGAGCTTAAATTATCTCTTCAAAAACAGCCACAGTTGAAAGGGTTTAAAAATATTTAATAACAAATAGTCAACACACAAGACAATACTTTTTACTACATAGTGCTAGTCAAGAGTTCAGAGGTCACAGAGAAAGACTTAAAATAATTCAGTAGTACAGTTCTGACATCACAGAAAAACACTTAGTCTAATATTTCTAGTTTCTAGCTATTTCTAAGAGAAAACACACATCTAAGATAAACTTACATATAGAGCAAGACAGTGCTGGTAAGTTGGATGGTCAAGACAAAAATGCTTAATGCTCTCTGATTCCCCCTGTTTTTAAAATCACATTCCTGGTTCACATTACATCATTCTTCACATTTCCCTGGGTTCCCAGGATAACAGAAACTACATTTACATTCTTCACCTCTGGACAGAAACCAGAGCAATAAAGGACATTTATGCATACAAATTCTGGCCATTACATCTGGCCTTAAAACAACAGACAGGATGACTCACTCTAGACTTACTGGCTCCAAGTTTTAACATCAAAGGGTCACAACATGCTTTACTTGGTCAGTTGAGTGCACTGTTGTTACATTATTTTTCAGTTCCACATATAGCACTATTTTTACCATTTATGACAACAGCTTGTTGTTTACATTAATATTTACAGATGACAGAATTATCTCCAAAATTCTATATGGCTAGGCTGGCAGCCTTCACCGATCTTCCTCCAATCTTCACACTCAGTATTTAGTATTGCTGCCTCATGGTGTATGGTACTTTAGTCTGTCAGTCTGATTCTCAGTACTTAACACTGCCACCTCATATTGTGTGATACTTCAGTGGTTCTCAGTACTTAGTAATGCTACCTCACGGTGCGTGGTACTTCAGTCTGGTACTCAGCATTTTGTACTACTAAATGCTGGTTCTCAGTATTCAGTAGCACTGCCTCATGGTGTGTGGTAATTCAGTCTCATTCTTAGCATTTAGTACTATGTTCCATATTTATCAAGGATATCCACACCTCCAGGTTAGTGGCATTGCACGAAGTATCGGAGACCATCCATGTGCAACTAACAGTGGGCAAGACTGCTTTTCAGTTTATAGCATCCTACAGACCACTCTCTCAAAGTCAGGAATCCCACTCGGCTTTCCTGAAAACATTGGAGAACATGAAGATCTCTCCAAACACCATTATAATGGGCAACTTCAACTACCCAAACATTGACTGGGAGCACTACTCAAGCCCCAGCACCTTAGCCCAAAGGTTCCTGGAAATTATAAACTCAAATGCTATAGAACAACTAGTCACCACTCCCACAAGAGGGGACAACATACTATACCTGATCATTACCAACATGGGGACTCTATGCTCCACACCAAAAGTATATCCCTCATTGGTAAGATCAGACCATAAATTAATTTCACTGGATGTCCACATCCCGACCCCACCCCCAGCCCAGAAAACCACAGTGAAAAACTTCTCAAAAGTGAACTTCTCACTTCTCAAAACCAAAGTGGAATCCTTCAAGGCCCCAGGGCCAGTGGAAACTACGGCCCAAACTGCAGAATCCTATATAAACGCATTCTACGGACATCTCCAGGAATGCATGGATCATGCTATCTAAAACAAAACCAAGACCCAATCATCCAAAGGCAGGCGTCCAGTCTGGTGAACCCCTGCCATAAATAAACTGTACAACAGAAGGAGGAAGCTACTACATGATAGAGCAAAATCCCTAATAGGGAAGGCATCTCTGATCAGTACTAGCAAAAAATTACGATCCCTCATAAAATCCTCCAAGGCCAGCTTCGAGAGAAAAATTGCACAGGACACCAAAGACAATCATAAGGCTTTTTTCAGTTATGTTAGGAACCTGGGATGCAACTCTCAGACTTGTTCTGAGTTGATTCTAAATGACAAAAAATACACTGAACCCACAGACATCGCCAATATCCTGGCAGACAGGTTCAGTGCAAACTTCTCCACCCCCAAAAGAGCAAGTATCTATCCCGGCAGAGGGCTGCCTCCCAAACATCTCTGATGCTCAGGTGAAGGCTGCCCTCTCCAAAGCAAAAAACACTGCTTCCATGGGACCAGATGGCATCCCAGGTTGCATCCTACATGAACTCCAGGAGGAACTAATCCCTCAAATAAAACAGCTATACAATCTCAGCCTCACTACAGGATATGTGCCCACAGAATGGCTTACAGCAACAGTGGTCCCACTCCACAAAGGTGGAGCCTCTACGGACCCTGGAAACTATCGCCCCATAAGCCTGACTAGCTTAGTCTGCAAGGCTATGGAGAGGATCATCATGGAGCTCATAAACAAAGACATTGGGGACCTACAGACACTAGATCCTACCCAGTTCGGCTTTGTCAAGGGCAGATCCTGCCTTTTGAACCTGGTTGACTTCTTCGAAACAGTCACCAAAGCCATAGATGACGGGAAGGTAGTCCACACAGCCTATCTGGACCTTGCAAAGGCATTTGACACAATACCCCACTCGGGCATCATAGAAAAGCTATCCAGCTTAAATATAAACCCCTATGTCACAAGATGGGTTGCAAACTGGCTCAAAGACAGAACCCACAGAGTGAGAGTTGCTGGAGCCATGTCAGACTCGAAACCGGTCACAAGTGGCGTCCCACAGGGTTCTGTCCTGGGACCACTCTTGTTCGGTATATACTTTTCTGAGGTACAGGCAAACGTGGGAGGACTATGGCTCACCAAGTTTGCAGACGACTGCAAACTGGGTGCCATAATCGACTCTCCAGCTGACACAAACATCCTTCAAAAATGTCTCACAGAGACAGATAACTGGTGCCAGTGCCATGGTTTAAAGCTAAATGCCAAAAAATGTATAGTCATACCCTTTGGCAAAAACAATGTGCTCACAAATTACCACATAGGCAGAAACCCATTAAGTATAGAGAAAGTTATTAGGGACCTGGGGACCCAAGTTGATAGCAATCTCTCCTTTGAAAACCACATTGCCAAAGTGGTTAGAAAGACCTTCTACATAGCCCACCTCATCACAAAGGGTTTCACATCTAGATCAAGAGAGGTAATCATGCCCCTTTATTCATCCCTCATCAGGCCCATCATAGAATACAGTGCCCCTTTTGGGATGTACCTTACCCGACACCTGCAGCAATTAGAAAGACCCCAAAAGTATCTCACCAAGAGGATCAAGGGTCTCAAACAGATGCCATATGCTGCTCAGTTAAAAAGACTCCAGCTCTACTCAGTTGCATACCGCCTACTTCGAGGCGATCTATTCCTGACATACAAAGCTATGTCAAATCCAGAATTAATGGACATGCACCACCTCAGTAAATCTAAATCCCTTAGAGCCACACGCTCAAGGGACTTGAACCTCAGCACAGAAATAAACAGAACTTGCTGGAGGGACAGGTTCATAACCCAGAGGCTCCCTTCGTTCTGGAATAGAATTCCAGTTCATGTGAGGCAGAGCACCTCACTGAATCTCTTCAAGAAGAATCTCGAAAGGTGGATGGGGGATCGTAGGTTTGTCCCAGGGATTACTCCCGTGTCACTATTAGACAGAGGCACAGTAAACTAAACCTTAAAAAGGGCACAGTATACTCAAATCAAGGGGTGGCGTAAGCCATACAGAATCGGGCTAGGCTTATAATTGCCCCAGGGCAGATAGCCTAGTATGAACCTATGAACCTATGTACTTCACTGTCTGTGGTACTTAATAATATTTCTCACCATTTAGTAGTGCTACCTCATGGTGTGTGGTACTTCATTCTGGTTCTAAGTATTTAGTCGAGCTACCTCATGGTTCAGTCTGATTCTCAGCACTTAGTACTATGTACTTCACTCTATGTGGTACTTCATTATGTTTCTCATCATTTAGTACTGCTGCCTCATGGTGTGTGGTACTTCATTCTGGTTCTCAGCATTTAGTAGTGCTCCCTCAAGGTATGGAGTACTGCAAGAAAGGAGCAGTATGAAAGCAATAACATCAGCTGTGCAAACTAGAAGAGAAGGGTGAGGGAGCAATGTGTGAGATGCTAAAGATGTGGAATAGCTGTTATGGTCAGGAAGATTCAGATAATTGGGGGTGTAGAGTCTTCAGGAGAATGGCTGAGCTTAAGGAAAGGCAATGTGAGATAGAGTTGGCAGTGCTGGGATAGTCAGTTGAGAAAAGGTGCAGTGGGACTTGGGAGAAGAAGACAGCAGGATGCCAGTAGATGGTTGTGGAAGGAAAAGGTAGTGAGGAAAAAGGCAGAGGACAGAAACAGATGGAAAAGTTTGGCAGAGAACAGGCAAGGAGAGCAGAAGAGAGCATGCAATTAGTGTAACACAGCATAAAACGAAAGGAGAAAGTTGGTGAGGCATCCACTAAACAGGAAAGCAGCCAATGTAGAAGGATAGCTGCAGACAGAAGTAACACGTGGTAGCAGATCCAGGGCTGGTCATGCAGTAGCCAGTACCAGAAGCTGCACTGAAAGGAAATGGACAGTGTGAGGCATTCAGCCAGAGGAAAAAACAGACTGAAAGAGAGAAACAAGACTGAACCAGACTTGTAGTACTGACACAGGGACATGGAGTGGAGGGAAAAAACAACCAGTGTGTGAGAACAGAAAAAGGGGATTCGGTGATTAGAGACTTATTCATCAAGAGGATATAAGGCAAGGGATGTGAGAGTAAAAAAAATACCAGGATTAAGACTTACTTAAACATAACAAGAGATGACCAAGGTTGTTACCAAGAAGAATGGTAGATATATGTTGATAATATAGATACCAACAATCCAACAGAGGAAACAGTTGAGAATGCAGCAAGCAAGGTTAGGTAAGTGGCAGAGACATGCCAGCACATATAGGTGAAAAAGTATTCTAAAAACAGCTAACTGTGACAGCAAACAACACATTAAGGATGGACAGCATTAGAAGCTTTAATGACTGGTTGAGGCAGTGGTCAAAGGAGATGGCTTGCAACTGATTTTAATGACTGGATGAGGCAGTGGTCAATGGAGAAGGCTTGCATTTGGTTGGAAGATGAGTCCTGACAGAGCTACCAGCTAATTGCCATGGACAGGATTAATTGTTGTCCTGGAAAGTACACCTGTGCTCAAAGGTAAGTTGATAGGATACAGGTCACTGACCACACCTTTAAGCTAGCTTGGAATGGGAAGAAGGGTGTCAAAGAAAAAGGATCGGGAGGTGCTCAGGCAATACGTAGAAAGAACCAAATGACTCCATACATAGAAGAAAACCAACATGGCTACCTTGGAGTATAGTTAGATAGTATTACTGTACAATGCAAAGATTACAGATGTGAAGGGAGAGAAGATAGGGAGGTGTGAGCAACACAGAAAGATGGGCCCATGGAACTAGAGGGGTAAGTTATAATGATGCCTGGTTATAGCTTAGTCCAGAAACAGGTACATGCAAGGGATGGAGACAGAGTGGTGATCCACATAAAAGAGGACATCAAGTGTGAACTGAGACAGAAAAAGGAACATCTTTACATGAAGAGTGGGCATAGTCCAAACCTAGGATACATGTCCCGATGGTTAAGGCAGAGGATGGGAGACTACTGGTGGATTAATACAAGGTATCAGACCTCAGACTCATCTAGGAGAAGCATGTGAAAATGCATGAGAGAATAACGGACTGTGGTAAGAGAAAGAAGATTTGGGGGAATCTGAATTTTCCAAAAGTCGTGGTCTAGTTGATATTGACTACAAGCAATAATTTTATTTTTATTTGCATTTTCTGGGGTGGGGTCATCTGATTTCATTTTATATAGTAAGTGATATGCAATTTACTCATATATCACTGCTCCACTTGCTTTAACAAATCCCTACTATTAGAGCCAGCAAATTTAAATTGTGCACCTAGAAAGATTAAAAAGAAAGTTTGTAATGTAAAACTTGCCCTAGAAAAATCATTAATTTATGTTAAGCTTTCCTGTAAGGAGCAGCTATGATTAAATGTTTTAGCTATTTGCAGATGCAATGAATCCAGGCCAAATTTATAAATGTAAATATTAGTAGTTTTCTATGTTTGCCTGCTACACTGTAGATTTTCTAGGACTTGGCTTTATATTTCACATCTTGCTTTTCCTGCGGAACCCTAATAAAGCACTATTCACAATGTGTAAAATGTACACTGATGCATTTTTAATAAATTGAGAATACATTTTATATAGCAGCTCGACATCACGTATATGTTTATCAGTGTTTATTAATTCATCTCACTTTTGCTCTACAACTGGATTAAATCCAGAAGACAACATAATGGATGCCTATTCTACTTTCATAAGAACAAAAGTTAAAAGTATGTATCATAGCAGGAACAGATACATTTCAGCATAATTTATTCATTATCTGCATCTGCAAATCATGATGTTTAATAAATTCAGCATGTAGCTGTGCTATGAATAGTCTTCTCACTGCCACAGAAAGACATAACAAAGATGGGGATGGACAGAGATAACAAATGCACCTTTTTTCGGGGGCCTTGCAATAGACACAGTAGAATGCTTTAATGAGTCTAAACTTTACTGAGTCCATACAGCCTATCTTGGGCAACAGATCACTCTAAATGACTTGCTAGTATCTTCAATAGAATTAAGTTGTACAAAATATAACATCAGCTGCATATTAAATTTCTCCAAGCTAAAAGAAGTATGACTTCCCAAGGGGAAATGCAAGATGGAGAGAGCAGAGCTGCAGCTTGGACATTTCACCATCTGGACATACAAAGCTGACATAAGTAGTTTTTTGCACTTACTCCGTCTCAGTACTATTTAACACTTCTGTGCTGAACTTTTGATTTTTTTAAATTTATCATTGTTTTTCAGCCTGCACTTGTTAACGAAACACCATCCGGTTGTTACTGTATTGCTCTTAGAGTGTTTTAACAGTAATTGATATTACCTAACCTCCTCTGACACTGAAAACAGTTCTGAATTTCCCAAATTTCTCCTGAGTCTACCAAAATATTTTTAAATTTTGCAAATATTTTCTGTATTGTTGAAGTTCTCTTGTTTGCACACTTTTTCTGTACTTTGTGAACATTTTTCAGGGTAAGTGATCTTATTTCCAAGGGTTCCTGATGCCGTAGGAATTCTGACTTTGGTTGTAAAGCATTTGTTACTGCACTTGAGCTCAAAACCAGTTTATTTTCTATTAAGAGGGTTCTTTTGCATTCTGGTGGGAACAGAGAGATTAACTCAACCCATCCAAGTTGGGGACTGATGGGGGAAAGCTTATTGTGTGTTTATCTGATTGGCCTGAGGATGTGTGACAGATGTAGATACACAATAACATTGGAGGCAAAGCTCTCACATACACACATGAAAAATGCAAACCAGGATGTTACACCCAAAACACTCATTCCAGCACTAAGGAACAAACACATATACCCACATATGAGGAGGTACTCACTTTTAATCTACCCAGACCTCCATGACCTTTTAAAAAAACATCTATCAGTGGCTCTGCTCACACTCAAAAAAGATGGCACCTCATACAACACATAACTCTGACAATCATAGTAGCCCCACTTCCAAGCTCATAAGGCAACACACTACACATACAAACATTCTAGTTATTGAGGATTCCATTGTAAGACATACTGATATCCCCCTAACCAGGCTAAACAAGGAGAAGATTACAGTGAGCTGTCTGTCTGGTGCCAGGATTCAACAGATCATGCATGCACTTAGGTCTTTAAATTACAAGCACCAATATGATACAGTCATAGCCCATGTGGGCATAAATGACCTAAGACATACGTCACTGAGCTAAATGAAGATATACATGATGGAGCTTTCTGAATATGTGTCCCAGGTGGGTCTGAATCTAGCCTTGAGTAGCATCCTACCTTCACCAATGATGATGATGCTACAGTACCAGCAAAAATGACTGACTTCAACAATTGGCTTAGTTTCTGGTGTCACGACAAGGGGATCCAATATCTGTCAGCCTGGGGAGACATGATCAACAAACCATGATGCCTTGCAAAAGATGGTTTACACTTGTCTCCACTTGGCTTCCGGATAATGGCAAAAAGTTTATCTATCCCCATAGTGCCTTTTTTAGGCCTTGCCAAGATGTTAAACCCTCCAACACAACAAAAGTCACTCACAACTACCTAAAGGCACTGCTGCTCAATGTCAGGAGTTTAAATAAAAAACTGCACTCCCTGGAAGCACTCCTCACCCAGGAAAATACAAACATATCTGCAGTCACAGAAACATGGTTCAGAACCAAAAAGAATCACCCCTGCTATCAAAGGCTATAATATCTTTCATACATTTCAATCCCCCTCGGCTCAGCATAAAACAAAGGGAGGAGGTGTCTCAGTGCTCATAAAGCTGTTCCATGCCCAACTAGCCATAGGTGCAACCCCTATCATATCCTTGCTAGCTACAGATCCCCTAACATGATTTTGGAAGACCACCCCTCCTACCCAAATCTACTGTAATTGCTTAACATTCAGCCTAACATACTTATGGGTGACTTCAACTACCCGCCATAAACCAGGAGACTTATACAACCCACAATTCATTTGATCATTGGTTTTTAGACTTCATCAATGCAAACACCCTGGAACAACTAGTTAGCTCCCCAACTAGAGGTACAGATATCCTAGACCTAGTACTCATGAACACAGGGAGCTGCTGCTCCCTCCAATGCATTAACCCCTCCTGGTAAGATCTGTCCACAAAATTATCATCTTTATTTGTGTACAACCACGTTCATAGCTGCATAGAGGAGGCAGTAACTCTCTGAGTCAAGCCTATGATTACTGGCAAAAATAAACCACCCTGGTGGACCCATAGTATAAATAGGCTATTCAACAAAAAGAAAAAAATCCTATCCAAAGCCAAGAAAAAACAGATAAATTAGTGCAAAAACACAAATCACCAAACAAACAGCAATAAGAGAGCTCGTCAAATCTGCCAAAGCAAACTATGAGGCAAAGATAGTCTCCCAGGTGAAATATAACTATAAGGCTTTTTTAATTATGTTTGTAACCTCAAGGGAGATGGTCAGCAATGTGCCGAGTTAATCATGAACGGCAACAGTTACACCCAGCCTGAAACTATAGCAAACCTGCTGGCTGATAAGTTCAGTTCAAACTCCCCCCCCCCCATCGCCTCCTAACCATACCCAAAGAAATACCTGCAACCATCCTCCTACCAGTCATTACGAGTGAACAGGTCCTTACTGCGCTCACTAAAGTGAAAAACACAGCCTCCTTGGGTCCCGACAACATTCCAGGATGCTTCTTAAACAACTTAAAACAGAATCCATCAGCGCCACTAGAAACCCTCTTTAACTATACACTCTCTGAATGGGCTTTGTCCCAGAGGAATGGAGGACTGCAACAGTCATCACTCTGCACAAGGGGTCCCATCAACTGACCCAGGGAACTATGGACCCATAAGCTTCACCAATCTTATCTGCAAGGCCATGGAGAAAATGATCATAGACCTAATCAATAATGACATAGGAACTGTCCAAAAACTGGAGCAGACACAATTTGTCTTTGTCAAATGGAGGTCTTGCCTGCTCAATCTGGTGGACTTCTTCAAGAAAGTAATCACGGCCATGGATGAGGGTAAAATGGTACACATTGCTTATCTAGACCTAGCCAAAGCTTTTACACAATCCCCCACTCAGAAATCATAGATAAAAAAAAATCATAGAAAAAAATATATTATTAATTATTTATTGTTCTTTTATGTAGATTTGCTACAAGAGTTAGGTATTGGTGCTATATGGTTACAGCATTTTATGCTTTTTTATGTCTTATATTGACATTCAGTTAGTCTATCACAAATTTACACTTTATGTACTTTAGAATTTTCGCTTCCCACGCATGAGACCTGGGTTCAATTCCGGGCCATTTGGATGTATTTTACCTTTTGGCCACTAGATGGTGGTATTTACATACTGTGTTAAACTATTATATTTTTTAAACAAAATGTTTCTACATAAAACCATTTTACTGTCACTTTTTAACCGAGTCACTTATTTGTATATTATTTTTATAATTGTTCAAGTGGTTTTAAGGTATGTTCAGAATATGAGCAACACTAGTGAATGTATTTGTGAAAATTTTTGGCATCTCACAAGAAACATTTTAAAGGAACTATGGAGTTTTACCTACTCAGTATGTGGTTCTGATTAACTTAATTAATTGGGTTCACATGACTGGATGAAACGTTTTGAATTTATTTTTAAAAGGAACTTGTCAGTTTGATGTGTGTTATCTGATGAAGTCTGACTTGGTTTGGATGAAAATGACTCTTCCATTTTACTGGCATTAATTATTGTGTGGAATAAAGCCTTTTTTGAATACATTGTGCTGTCTCTCCACTTGTGTGTCTTTCTTTACTTGATTTTGGCTTTTTTGGGCACACTACCTTTGAAACTGTAATCATAGATAAACTTAATGAATTAGGTATAACCCCCCACATCATCAGATGGATAGCCAGCTGGTTGTCTGGAAAAGTGAATTCACTTCTGATAAGAAACCTGTTACTAGCGGTGTCCCACAGGGCTCAGTGTTGGGACCCCCACTATATGGTACATACTTCTCTGATGTGAAGGCCAATGTTGGGGGCCTCTGGTTCATCAAGTTCACTGATGACTGTAAGCTGGGAGCAATCAATGAATCCCCAAATTATGTTGACATCCCACAAACAGGCCTAAAAATGACAAATGACTGGTGCCAAAACATAGTCTGAGACTAAATGTTAAAAAATTAATAATCATACCCTTCAGTAAATCAGATATCCCTGCAAATTATAATATTTATTGCACACTCCTAAAAGTAGACCTAGTAGTGAGGGACCTAGGAGCACAGATCGATAGTAACCTAAACCTTGACCCCCAGGTAGCTACAGTAGTGAGGAAATCCTTCTGTGCGGTTCAACTTATAAGTAAAGGCATGACATCAAGATTAAAGGCAGTCACAGTGCCATTGTGCTCAGTCTTTGTCAAGCTCATAATTGAGTACAATGCTCTCTTCTGCATGTACCTAAATAGGCACTTACACCAAATGGAGTGGACCCAGACCTTTCTCAATAAAAAAATATAAAGTGTAAGACACATGTCTTATTCAGACTGACTAATGGCCATATCCCTTTACTCTGTCTCATATTGTTTATTGAGAGGAGACTTATGCCTGGCCTACAAGGCATTCTCTGATCCAGCCCAGTTTAAACTGTTACATATTTCCAAGAAAAATTATATAATGGTAACACATTCCATGATCCTGAACCCTATTTGTGAATCTAACAGAACTTGCTGGAGAGATAGATTCGTATCCCAAAGACTACCTTATCTATGGAATAAACTTCCCATATTTGAAAAACAAAGTATGTCCCTCACTATCTTCAAAAAGAATTTGGATAAATTGGAGGGGAACTGAAAATTCACTCTTGGGGTACTGTCCATGTCCCTTATGGAGAGAGGCAGTTTGTAAAATGACTAAGGGCTCCAACTGCCAAAGATCCCCTACCCTGATACTACCCCATCCCATATCTGGGGAATTAAGACATAATACTGTCAGATACTGAGTATTATTGGCTAGGCTCTTGTGCCATTACCCTAATAATCACATACTGTGGTATGAGTGTGTGTGTGTGTGTGTGTGTGTGTGTGTGTGTGTGTGTGTGTGTGTGTGTGTGTGTGTGTGTGTGTGTGTAGGCGTGCATGCATGTGTCTGTGTGTGTGAGTTCATGACCACACTCGCGTGTGCATGTGTGTGTGCGTGTTCTCCATTGACCTCTTCTCTCACAGTGTTTGGGATTACCTGCAAAACTCACATACTGCATAAACTTACATTTATATTCCTGTAGTGTACTGGAGGTAGAGATGGACATGGGGCTCACATAAGTCAGGATAAGGCATCATAGCAATTATAATACACACAAGCTGAGGGTAAGAGGTTTGTTCCCTATATAGACTGTTTATAGACAGATCTAATAAATGGCTAGAAGATTAATTTTAAACCAGTGAGGAAAGTAACAGACTTTAACAACAAACAGCATATTCCTAGAGTAATCAGGCTTTTAGTGCCAGACCGAAACAGACTTTTTTGGGACTTACAGCAGGCAAGAAACGGAGAATGTAACGACAAGGTTTGTTGGCGAGGCGGAAGCAAACATTGAGTTGGTCAATGTACGGGGACTCAACGATAACTTACATATGTACGAACCGGACCATCATGACAACAAAATGGGTAAGCCCCGCCTAGATTTTCAGAACATTTATCTCGAACATGAACATGAAGATATCAATAATTCTTTGACGACTTCTTCCAATGTATTGATACCCGTAGTACATGCAACATATGACAATATTGGTATTTATGAAATGAATAATAACAATAATTTTACGATAGAAATGTATCATAATAATGATGACAACATGAATGATGATGTATTACTGGATCTAAGTATATACCAATATAATGAAGACAGGGTTAGTAATGGTATGAATAATGGGAAAACAATAAGTGTAGACAAGTCCATATGTGAATATGCAACGGACCATAATAATGTAGTCAATTTTCATATAGATTGCAATCCAGACCACTATATTGATGGTGATGATAATAGTATGCAATCAAACATTATAAATGTAGAAGAATCTTCGAATATAGATATTGTATCGGATTGCAGTGATAATCTTTTTTTGAGTAATCCACATATAATAATGAATACAAAGCAAGACTTTAAAGTATATAATTATTCTTCACAGAGCATTACAGTAGCACATGCTGACTTATTTTCCAAAGGGTTTAACTATGTCCCATGTAAAAAGGTAATATGGTAGAATCTATACTAGATTTGAAACTATTTTCACGGAAACTTAATTTAAAAGCATATTTCAACAACAAAATCGAATCTCAAAGTGTACAAGACAAGATGTTTACAAAACCTAGTTTATTCAACCCTCCCATGAATGAGGAAATTTTGTATTTTGAAAGGAGAAGTGAATACGATGTAAGAACATTTTATAAGAAATACAAGCAAAATAAACATTTCAACATTACAAAACTAGAAGGGAAATTACTCAAAGAAATTAAAAATGACCCAAAATTAAGAATTATGAGGCCTGACAAAGGCAATGGTATAGTCATACTGGACTATAATGATTATAGTTCATATATGACCAACATGATATTAAGTAACACATATGTAGAAATAAGTAAGAAACAAGTACATATAGCCTATAAAAGAATAGAAGGTATGTTAGATGACATGTTATACCAGGGGAGTATCACTGAAAAAGAACATGAATTTTTAAGAAATGAACATCCAGTCATCAGTGGTATCTTCGGAATACCAAAAATACATAAAGGCCTTGATAACCTGGAATTTCGACCCATCGTAGATGGAAATAGAAGTGTAACATGCAATATAAGTCAATATTTGGATCATTTTTTCAAGGAAAGTATGAAATGTTATACTTATATAACTAAGGACTCATGGGATTTTTTGAGTAGACTTAACAAAATAGCTATGAAAAATGAATACACCTTTTTGACAATAGATGTTAATTTATTTACCACCATTCCTCATGATATAGGCCTTTTATGGCTAGAAGAACAATTGTTCGAAACACATCTCTATGAACAAGATCAAATTAATGTTCTTATAAACTTGATGGAAATAGTACTTAATAATAATTATATATATTTTGAAGGAAGTTATTACCAACAAGTAAATGGCGTGGCCATGGGGGCACCATGTGCCCCCATGTACGCAAATTTAATAATGAGTTATTGGGAACAACATTATCTATTTGCAACAGATTTTGGTAAACATCTTGTAATGTATACCAGATATTTGGATGACATATTCATTATATGGGATCGAGACAAATATATGTTGGAAAAATTTTTGGAATATATTAATACTACAGTAAAATTTTTAAGATTTACATATAATGTCCAGGAGGATAAAATCAACTATTTGGATGTGGATATTATATATAATAAAGATGTGAATATTTTGCAAACACAAATACATAGAAAATCCACCTTTTCTAATGCATACTTGCATTTTGATAGCTGGCACCCTGACCATCAGAAAAAAGCCATTGTGAAAGGGCAGATGGTCAGGGCGGCCAGAATGGTAAGTGAAGAGATGGAATTTATAAAGGAATTAAAATACATCATGCAATTATTCATGAATAGAGGATACCCAGAACAATTTTGTGTCAAAATATTTAATGAAGTGAAAAATAAAAGAGAAAATGGGACATATACGGCAATATTAAAAACAGGTTTATTACACACAATAATATCGGGCAGTGAAGGTACAATGGAAACAGATAAGTATAATAATATTCCATTGTATATTATCAAATTTGATGATTGTTTCAAAGAAATAGAAAATATTATAAGGAGAAACTGGGAGTTTTTTGTTAATGATAAAATAGGGAGACATATTTTCAATGGTCCGATAAAATTTGTGTATAAAAAGAGTCCCTCTCTCAAAAATATATTGGAAAATAAAACAACTATTGAAAAATATCAAAATGGAAGAGAAGGGAATTTCAAATGTGGAACATGCAGTATATGTAGTCATATATATTATTCAGGTAGAGAAATAGTGATTAATGGGTGTAACATCAAAATACAAGGACATTATAATTGTATAACTAAAAATGTAGTATATATAGCTTTATGTCAGCAATGTAAAGCCTTTTATGTTGGTAAAACAAAAAGGAAATTTAGAGAGCGGATTAAAGAACATTTATTAGATATACAGCATTATAAAAATAGTAATGCTCTTGCAAGACATATTATAGAATATAAAGATCATAAATTCAAATTCATGGTCATTAATCAAATTAAACAGGATCCACAAGGTAAAATAACGATGTACCATTTGGACATGGAGGAATTAAAATGGCAAATTTATTTAAATTCATGTATTCATCCGGGAATTAACGAATATATGACCATTATGCCACTATTGAAATTAAATAGAATATATAATAAATAAAATGTGGCATTCATTATTATTATTATTATTATTTTCACGTATAAAGACACATTTTAAATAGTATATCAATATATAAGTGATATATACTTTATATGTTGGTCCCATATTATGTGGATTGCATACTATATTATTACAAAATATAATTTATTTGCACTTATATGGCAAAGGAATTCAAATCAATTGTTTTGTATATATAATTGTTTTGTATTGATGGTAATGCTGTTTTCATGGTATTCAAATATATTCAATTTTTATTTATTGTATACAAATAAGAATTGATGTGTATACATATGAATATTTAATAATATATATGTCATAGTTGGATTAGTGAGATAGGCATGTGTATATAATAGACACAATAGATATTTATTACAATAAATACATCAAATATCATATATTTAATATGGTACATATTACAAAAAGGTTTTATACATGTATATATAACAGTTAGCATTTTTAAAAAATTCTCTTTATTTATGTATAAGTTAATCAATTGTATATTTCACTAGTAGTTTTTAAGTGACAAGTGTATACAATTTTATTAAAGTTTATATACAAGAGTTAGGAATGTATAATGTTATGTATAGATATGTAGTGAATTTTAACAAAGTCATTACCTTTTTAAAAGTTTTTGGAGGGAAATTAAGGTTGTCAATTAAGCAATTATTCAATATTTGGCAATGTATAAAATGGTTGAGTAGAAACAGTAATAGTATTCTGAAGAAGTTCGGAAGGACGAAACCTAGGTCAATAAAGAAGTTATTACTGCAGAACTCGTGTGGTGTTTACCGTTTTGTTGGTTGGAAATACAAGTACATCTTTTCACAAATTTGCATTTGTTTTCATCTCCTCATTGGCATCGACTACACCTTGCTTCAATGCGATCAGGCTTTTAGTAATGTTCTTTGCTGTTACATAAATAAAAAAAAATTAATTATAAAAGCTTTTCATTACCTGGGCCACCTAGTCCTTGAGGGCCTGGGTCACCTTGTAATCCTTTATCTCCAGGAAGTCCATGTTCACCTGACAGGCCTGTTGCTCCTCTCTCACCTTTTTTACCTGATTGAAAAAAAACATAGTTATTTATGAACATTTATTTATTGTTGAAAGAAAGAACTAGTGACATTTTTGAGAAACATAAAGGATCTATACTTTATATAATGATAATGTATCAGCTAGGTTACATCATCAAATCTCTTCTGTTAGGAACATGAGCACAAATAGATAAAGGCATATGCAGGTTTATAAATAATGCATGTGTGTGTCTGGGTGTGTATCTCTCACTCTTTATAGATCAATAGATGTGTGTGTGTGTGTGTGTGTGTGTGTGTGTGTGTGTGTGTGTGTGTGTGTGTGTGTGTGTGTGTGTGTGTGTGTGTGTGTGTGTGTGTGTGTGTGTGTGTGTGTGTGTGTGTGTGTGTGTGTGTGTGTGTGTGTGTGTGTGTGTGTATGTGTGTATATCTCTTTATATATATAAGTGCTTTATTTTATTTTCTTCCTTTGGTATTTGGCTTCAGGAACTTGTCGTTTGGAATACTTGACAGCTGATTTTGAACGCTATTTGCTACCTGCAGTGGTACATACCCCTTCGGAAGCAGCGTTTGTGTTTGGGGTTTGCCTCCTCTATCGCTGGGTGTGTTTGGACTTTTTTGGATACATTTCTTTGCTGGGTTTTACATTTTTCTTATATATATATATATATATATATATATATATATATATATATATATAGATGGATCCCCTTCACTTCACCGAAACGCTAGAAGACCGACACTCTACAGAAGGAGACGAGAAGACCGACGACTCAGATGACCGACAAGGTGAGAACCCGACGGACTCGGTAAGTGTGCGATAGAGTGAGGGATTTAGTGTTAGGGAGCGGACAGGTAAGTGTGCGATAGTGAGGGACTGTAGTTTTAGGGGCGGGTTAAGTGAGTTAGGGTTAGGGTGCGGGTAGGGTAAGTGTGCGATAGTGACGGACTATATGTTTAAGGGTGGGTTAAGTGAGTTAGGGTTAGGGTGCAGATAGGGTGTGTGTGCGATAGTGACAGACTGTAGGTTTAGGGATGGGTTAAATGAGTTAGGGATCGGGTGCGGGTAGGGTAAGTGTGCGGTTGTGTCGGACCTTAGGGTTAGGGTTTGGGTTAAGGTTAGTGCATGTATAGTTGTGTGTAATGTATAGTTTACGTTTTGTGTGTCGGTGTTTTGTGTGTAGGTGTTATGGTGTTAGGTTTTGTGCGTTGTCGGTATTGTGTGTTGTCGGTCTTTTGGTGTCGGTGTTTTGGGTGTCAGCGTTGTGGCGTGTCGGTGTAGTGAAGGGGATCCATATATATATATATATATATATATATATAAAATATATATATATATATATATATATATATATATATATATATATATATATTTATACTAATTTCTCTCGCTCTCTCTCTCTCTCTCTATATATATATATATATATGTGTGTGTGTGTGTGTGTGTGTGTGTGTGTGTGTGTGTGTGTGTGTGTGTGTGTATAAATATGTGTGTGTGTGTGTGTGTGTGTGTGTGTGTGTGTGTGTGTGTGTGTGTGTGTGTGTGTGGGTATATATATATATATATATATATATATATATATATATATATATTTATTTACATTTGTTGACCGGGAGTGTCTGACTGGATGTAGGTCCATTTTCAGCGGAGGCCTGGGGAGAAAAGCTCCACAGTTAAAATATACAGACAGTAGTTACATTGGATTTATACAGCAATTAATTACAAACATAGTTACAGATGAAAAACATAGTACATCAGTAGACAGCTAGAATCTTTATCTGCGAAGTACATAACAGACATTAACATTATTACAATAAGAAGTTCCTGCTGTATAATAAGTAGTAGACTTATGAGCATCTGAGCTTGTTATAATCAAGGTAGTTAGTGGGTGGATGGGGTGGGTGATATTAGATTGGGAATTGCAAGGGCATAGCCAGCATGTTTTTAGGTGCGGTTTTAGTAAAGTTTTGAAGTGGGTGCATGATGGTACGGAGGTAATTGTGGGTGGGGAGGGAGTTCCATAATTTGGCTATGGCACAAGAGAATAGTGCTTCACCAGCAGAGTTATTGGCTTTAGTGATCTGCAAGTGATTTTTGTTGCTGGATCTTAGTGGTCTGGTGGTGCGATAGGGTTGGAGTAGATTCTGGAGGGATGGGACATTTAGTGGATGGTTTACTAGTTTGTGGGCGAGTGTGAGTTGATACCATTGAAGGAGGTGAGGGAGTTCAAGCCAGCCCAGTTTATGAAGTGAGAGACAGTGGTGACTACGGTAGGATGGCCCTGTGGCGAATTTGGCAATTTTGTTGTAGCAGGTCTCTAGCTTGTATAGATTGCATTGTCTTAGGTTGGGATATATTCGAGAGACATAAACTAGGATGGAGATAAGGTGGGAATTTGCTACTGAAATCTTTGCTGCTTTGGTGAGAAGTTGCTTATTTCTGTATAACGCTCCTAGTTTTTTGTGGACTTTTTTATGGTCATGGATATGGGAATGTCAATTTTTAGTTTATTATCTATTTCCACTCCTAGCAATTTGGTGTGTTCTGTTGGGTGTATAGTGGTGTTGTCTTTTGCTGTGATGTTAAATTGAGAGTTGTTTTGAGTATGTTTGGTGGGTTGGAAGATGAGTAGTTTAGTTTTGTTTGGGTTAAGTATTAATTGGGCATTGGATAACCAAGTTTCGACAGAGGAAAAGGCTTCCTGTGTGACTTTTTGTAGTTTGGGTAGGGATTGGGCTGAGCAGATGATGGCTGAGTCATCTGCGTATTGTTTGAGTGTGCCATGTTTGGAGGCAGAGGTTAGGTTACTGGTGAAAATAGAGAAGAGTAGGGGTCCAAGGATGG
>NC_056735.1:1454245069-1454267569 GCF_019279795.1 Protopterus annectens
AAATGTAATCCATACTTCGGACATAGCAGAGAGACAGGATGGAGAAAATACTAGGAAAATCTGGTACAATATTCAAAACTAAAGACACGTACCTGATTTTCCTTGTATTTCCTACATTCTCTTTCTCTCCTATCCCTAAACTATCCAACATTTTTTTGTATATATAACAAAAAAAAAATAGAAAACAAAAATGAAGCAACGGAGACCTTCTTTTCTGCATTGCTTCCTTTGAAAAGCACTGATGTACTGGGTATGTGTGGGAACGCAAGTCCCATAAGCATGCGCAGTACATCAGAAAAAGCCCCAGGATACTGGAAGAACATGGAAGGACGGCACGGCGCTGGTATACAAAGGCATTTGAAATAAAAAAGAGAGAAAAGACCACGCTGGAAGCCGAATAATCTTGGTGAAAAGACCACGCTGGAAGCAGAATAATCTTGGTGAAAAGACCACGCTGGAAGCAGAATAATCTTGGTGAAAAGACCACGCTGGAAGCAGAATAATCTTGGTGAAAAGACCACGCTGGAAGCAGAATAATCTTTTGAAAGGCATTTATTTAAGAAAAGTAAACATTTTCTCTTAAATAATGTGATTGTATAATAGCAATAATTTTAATCACTCAGGCTTTGCCCTCATGATTAAACCACAACAACCGTGGGTAACTCTTAATATACCACACTGATGTCGTCAGTTATTGCTTAAGTAAAATATATATACTTAATTATAATGTATCAGTAATAAGTAATTAATATTGAATTCTGACTTCTTTTTTAAATGAAAACATTTGTTTGCCCTTAGCTCAATTTTACTAAGCACTGCTAAGCCAAGCTAAGCAATGCTTAAACTGGACCTATCTGAGCAATACTTAGCAGTGCTCATCTCTGCTTAGCTGGTTTGAGCATTGCTAAGAAGTCCCATTCTAAGCAGTATTCAGTGCAGCTAAGTGGATTTGCAAACTGCTAAGCACTGCTCAGAATTTGCCACCTTAAGCACTGCTCAACTCAGCTTAGCAGGTTTGAGCACTGCTCAACTTTGCTCAGCATTTTTGAAAATGGTCCAGTGATGGCAAAGGGTGGGAATAAGGCCTTATTTAAACCACACAGGCAGGAATACTAGCAGAAAAGAGATGAGGTTAAAACTACCAACAAAGCAATTGCAACAAAACCCAAATTAAAGGTCATGCTGCTAAATGGTAGGAGTCTAAATATGAAACTGCACTCATTGCAAGCAGTCTTAACCATGGGAAATGCTGACATCTGAGCAGTCACAGAAATCTGGTTCAAAGCTGTGGAGAGCACCCCAGCCATACCTGGTTACTCATCCTTTAATACATCCAGGCCCAAAACTGTGGGTAGTATTGCCATAGGAGGTGGAGTTTCAATATATATTAAAGACATACACACCTCCAGGCTTTTCAAACTGTATGACACCCAGGAGATACTCCAGATTCAGTTAACAATTGAGAAGACCCCTATACAAATCATAGCTAGCTATCATCCCTCAAATCTGACCCAAGATGCCCAAACTGCCTATCTAGACCTCTTTGAATCTATCAAGATTCGACCCTTTACCCTGATCCTGGGTGACTTTAACTACCCAACCACAGACTGGAAGTACTACTCATGCCAGAACACAAATACCCATGGATTCCTTGATTTTCTCAATGCAAATCCTTTGGAACAGCTAGTCAATACCCCCACAAGAGGTGATAATATCTTGGACTTAACCAGCAGGAGTAACCACTGCAGCATCCGTGCAGTATCATCGTCCCTTGTAAGATCAGACCATAAAGTGGTCATGTTTGAAGTCACCATCTCCTGCGACCTCCCTCTAGCTAGGGTCAAACAAAAAAAGTTTTTCAAAGCTGATTACAGCCTCTTGAGGGATGGTATAAACAGCTTTACAGCTCCTTCCCCTCTCTAGGAACTGGCACCAGTATACAAAGCTATACCAAATTAATACATGATCATTTATATAGATGCATGGAATCAGGAATACCTAACAGGACTAAATGGGTGACAATCAGAAGGTCAAAGTGGGTTCAGTCGAACCCACTTCAGTCGAAGTCTGGAGGCCGAACGGCGACAATGTCGAACCTGACATTGTTGAAGTACAAAATTCACCCCCATCTTGACACATGTTAAAGCCCATTCTGAGGTTTACGGCGAGTCGTATTTCGACAATGTCGGAATTTGACATTGTCAGTTTAGTGAAAGTAGGTCGACGATCCCATCATTCGATGGGGTCAGGTTCGACCTTCTGATGGTAAACCGGACTAAATCATCTTCTGCAAGGAAGAGTAAACCTGTCTGGTGGACATCTAAAATAAATAAACTCTATAACAAAAGAAACAAATTGCTGTCCAGGACCAAAAAGGAGCAGGTGCCCAATTGAAAGCAAATTTTCCTTAGCCTAAACAAGTCAAATAAGAGCATTAGTGAAATCCTCCAAAGCAAATTTCTAGTCCAGATTGGCCACATCTACCAGAGGCAGTCATAAGGCCTTCTTTACATTTGTTTGTAATCTCAAAGTCAGCACCCAGATCTGTTTAGAACTTGTGGTCAAGGACACCACATATACAAATACTGTAGATATAGCAAACCTGCTGGCTGACAAATTCAGTGAAAATGTCACCCTTCTGTCCCCCCATCAGTAAATCAGGACATTTCCGGTTTCTGTCCCCTTCCCCTTATATCTAGGGATCAGGTCATCACTGCTCTCTCAAAGGCAAAATATACAGCCTCCACGGGACCTGATAACATCCCAGGCTGCGTTCTTCATTAACTCAGGCAGGGAACTGCAGCAGCATTAGGCACCCTATTCAACCAAAGCCTGACTACTGACTTTGTCCCAGCTGAGTAAATGACAGCCACTGTCATCCCTTTACACAAAGGTGGAGCATCCACTTATCTGGAAAATTATAGACCCATCAGCCTAACCAGCCTGATCTGCAAGGCCATGGACTGGATTATCATGGACCTCATTAACAAGCACACTGGCAACCTCCAAACCCTCGATCCCACACAGTTTGGTTTCGTGAAGGGGGAAGTCATGTCTGTTACATTTGGTTGACTTTTTTGAGACAGTCACCAAAGCCATGGATGAGGCGAAGATGGTGCACACCACCTACCTTGACCTGGCCAAAGCCTTTGACACTGTTCCCCACTTGGGGCTAATAGATAAACTCTCTCAACCAGTTATCAGCTTGTATGTTACCAGATGGGTAGCTAACTGGCTCACTGATAGAACCCACCTAGTCAAAATAGGGGAAGCCACCACAAGCAGGAGACCCGTATTGAGTGGCGTACCCCACAGTTTGTTCTTGGTGCCTCTTTTATGTGGGATATACTTTTCTGAGGTGCAGACCAAAACCAGTGGGCTATGGTTTGCAGATGACTGCATGACTGCAAGCTGGGATCTGTCATCAATTCCCCTAGTGATGTGGACATCCTCCAAGAGGGTCTCACTCAAAAAAATGATTGGTGCCAGAAACATGACCTCAAGCTGAATACAAAAAATGCATCATCATCCCCTTTGAGGAGAGTGATGTCCCCACAAATTATCAAACTAATAACAACATCCTAAGCACACAGTCATTTGGGAGAGATCTGGGCATCCAGATTGATAGCAACCTGACTTTTGACCACTATGTTGCTTCCATTGTATGGAAAGCTTCCTACATGGCCCACCTCATAAGTAAGGGTATCTCAACCAGGGACAAGGAGGTCATAACATCCATGTATTCTTCTCTTATAAGGCCCATTATTGAGTACAATTCCCCATTTGACATGTATCTCGCAAAGCACATGCAGCAGCTGCAGAGACCACAGAGGTTCCTCAACAAGAGAATCCAGGCCCTCAAAAATCTACCCTACACAGATAGGCTAAAAGCCCTATCCCTCCACTCTCTGTCATATAGACACCTCAGAGGTGACCTCTGTCTGGCATACAAGGTGATCTCAGACCCTGCCTTGATGGGACTGCTGCATATCTGCAAGTCAAGCTCCATTCGAGTAACCTGCACACACGGACCCAACCTAGTCTGTGACATCGATAGGACTTATTGGCAGGACAGATTTGTGTCCCAAAGACTCCCCCATCTATGGAATAGACTGCCTCTCCACATCAAGCAGAGTACCTCTTTACCCCTTTTTAAGTGTAACCTGGATAACTGGATGGGAAATAGAAAATACATCCCTGGGATTCTACCTGTGTCCCTGCTTGACAGGGGTATCAGGTGCTGATTTGTCTATACATGGACTAAACTCTTGGCTAGGCTTATAAGGCCCTCAGGGCTAGTAGCCTAGTAAGTTCTTATGATTCTATGAGCCTGTTAGAGTTTGATCCCTGTAGGAAGTATGGCATGTGCTGGAGAGTGAGCGAGCTTTCGTGCACAGTGCTGGGGCATCCTTGAGTCCATATCATGGCTGGACTCCTTGTGAAGAACCATGATGACAGACTGCTGCAGGGACAATACCAGGGCTCAGAATACAAGTCTGAAGCCTGAGACCATCTGGCATGTGAGCTCACCAGTGCCACTGGCATCCCCCGAAGTGGTGAGCAGGTCTGTCATCATTATAATGAACTGAGATGGAGGAAGGTGTTGCTCTTGGCCCAATGGATCCAAGATGCAAAGGCCCAGAATGCCCCAGAAGTTTGTAAGTATATCTACAGGTGATATATCAAATTATAGTATGGATATATGATAGACAGGTATGGATAATGGTGTATTCTCCCCACAGCTGCAGAGGAGAGGGCTTGTAACATGGAGGGCCATGCAGGATGACTAGTATGATACTGGAATAGGTGATGACTGAAAATATATGATATGCAAATGTGTATGGGTTGGGTATGCAACCCAGTAGCCTGCTATGCTCTATATAAATCACACACAATCACATCCACTAGGGGTTAAATGTGTACATCTGCATGTAAAGTATTAATACACAGTTCACTAATTATCTATCACACATGACACTGTGACACTCCACTTATATTAAAAGGTCAGAATGTGTGACCAAGTGAGTTGTAGGCAGAAATCAGTTAAGCAGGTGACAGCAGTGCCCCAGTAGTTCAGTGTGATTAGAAATGCATATATCTCTTGTTACATTTTACACACACAGACCACGGTTTGGATCCAGGGACTGGTACGAAGATGTGTTCATAGTGACACACAAGTAATCTTGAGTATTTGTAGAAATTGTCAAGTAGTGTTAACAGATATTTTCTCCACAGGGCTCACAGGTAAAGAAAGGATTAAATTAGCTGTATGAAAGGTATACTAATAAAATGTGTACAAATGTTCCAGTGCCCAGCCCCATGCCAATAAATAACAGCAGGTTAGGTATATAAACTATGCACTCTTCCTGATACATGTCTCTCAAGTGTCACACTGTCATGGCTACTGATCACTGTTGCCAATAATCTTGCACACAGATATAAATCCAGTAGAAGTATGCCATTAGCACACTCACACAACACCAGTGCAGGTTACACTATGTTAGTCATATATGTAACCCTGACATGTACGGGTCCCCCTCTAATCATGTACCTACAGCTGTCACAGCTTGCCCAATAGCATTCCAGGTCAACAGATTAACATGTATGCACGTGCTATGGTAGCTATAGGCCTCAGATAGATGTAAAGTGAGGGCAGACCTGTAGAGTATTGAGCAGTACTGTTGTGAAAAATATAAGTCTGTACAGTTGGTAATGGACTGTTTTTCTCTCCCCCCACCACTTATCTGCTTCAATAATTATTATTCATATACTACGGGTATGTTGTTCTCAAAACCTAATGTTGGGACATTTGACCTATTATTGTTCATATATTTAAATGGTTCAATATTAACATACATTGTTGAAATTCCATTGTTGGTGGCCTGTTGCCATAAATGTTACTCGCATGCTGTTACAATAAACAATATTCCATTTATGCATGCATGCTGTTTGCCATGCAATTTCCCCAATTTTATTTTTCTGGGTTAATTGGAATGCATGCTGTTATAACTAATGTTGAAATGTTTTGTTCATGCCTAACCAATACACCTTGAAAATCCTTAACACCATAGCACGTCTGGGTAGGCAAATCCCAGCAGATCCGCCTGTCCTACTTCATCTGGCCAGCATGTCTGGGACCCAACCTCAAACTGCCTCCTCTGCTGGTCCTGCACCACCCTCATGTGGAACCACAACAGGGGACAAGGCCCGTTCTCCCCCGGCCACTGGTGCGGAGAGGACGCTGTCACTGACACCAGTTCCGTGGTATGGTGCATAGGGTCATCTAGAGGGACTTGGATGTATGCCTGCACCAGATTGAGGGCAGACTGGCACACCTCAAAGGGCAGGCTGGCCCCATTGTCCAACCCCCAGCACAGCCAACTTCAGGGCCATGAAGGGGCAGTGGTGACTGCCCATGGGTGGGGACCTCAGTCCCATGGTTTCCATCTGGGGGCAATTGGCCCTCTGATTTCCAACCACCCTTCCTGTCCAAGGTGTTTATCCCACTCATGTGTCATACACCGCCCCTGTCTGCTGTTTGTCTGTTTGCAAAAGCAACCTCTCCTTTCTAAATTACCTCCCAAAATGTACCTACAACCCTTCCCCAACATCCCACTCTCACCTTAAAAAATGGGGGGGCCATCTGTCTCCACAAAAATAATCTCATCCCATACATTGCTCTCCATTTCGCCCCCATGTACACTGCCATGAATCAATAATCCCACCAATTAATCAATAAACATATGTCCCCCATACCCCTCCCTGTGGGGTGTGAGGCTCCAAATTCCAAATTGTCCACATCATTCACAGCTGTTGCTGGCCAAGAAATGGACAGCTATGGTCCTTTCCTACACCAGTCCTGCACATCCCTAGCTGCCTTTCGTAATGTATTTCCCCCTGCTTGCCCACATTTCACCACTTTCCTATCACCCCTTTTTTCTTTTCTTTTTTTGGAATTAGCATGGGTTTAAGTGGGAGTAAGCAGCACTAAGCAAAGCTAAGGGAAGCTAAGTGTCTCTTGGCACCACTTAGTGTCATGCAAAACCCCGCAAACCCACTTAAACCTGCTTAAAACTGCTTTACTCACTCTATCTCATTCAGTCACTGTTCTGCCCAGCAACAAAATAGGCAGTCCTGCTGGCTCTCAAACCCAAGACCCTGTACATTATAGTCAGAGCAACATACCACTACACCAAATCTGCTGAGAGAATTGCTAATGTTTTTGTAAATATATCATGCATTACAGTTATTTAACAATAGGGAAAATTGTCATCACTGATAAGTCATGAACCCAGGACCCCGTGCATTAGAGTCTGAGTAACACACCCATACACCAAATCAGTTATGGGCATCAGCGATGCTTTTGTAATTATATCATACATCACAGTCATTTAACATTAGGGAAAAAAAAGTCATCACTGACAGATCTTAAACCCAGGTCCCCAATAGACTAGAGTCAGAGCAACACACCACTACACAAAATCAGTTGTGGGAATTTGCAATGCTTTTGTGAACCTATCATGGATTACAGTCATGTAACAGTAGAGAAAAAAGACAAAGCTGCCATGTTATGAATACAGGACCTTCTGAACTAGAGTCACAGCAACACAATACTATACCAAATCAGCTCTGGAGAATTAATAATGCATTTGTAAATAAATCATGCACTACGGGGATGTAACTTTAGTGAAAAAATGCATCAGTGACAAAGTTTGAACCCAGACCCATCTGAACTACAGTCAGGGCAACATACCTGTAAGCCTATTGACCTGCAGAGTACAGCAACTGTTTTTACAAACATATCCTGATTGTCAGTCACACACTACTCCTATATATACTGGCCCAAATCATAGTGTACTTGAGCCTCTAATGGAGACACAGAACCAGTACACAGACAAATAAACGCAGCTGGATGTATGGGAGACCTACAATATCTGGTATAGCTGACAACTGCACAGACTGTTGCTGAATATCCACAGCTGTGCCCCCTATTCATGACAGGGTCCTCATAATACTGGCAAGTCAGTGCAGATTGGGGTTACAAAAGCATGACATACAACTCAGTGTCATACGTCATACCCATCAGAACACACATGTCCACTCTAAATCTGTGTCAGACACTGTATGCATGCATATATGTCTTACAAATACATCTGCCATATGAATGACTTGGTAGCTCCATCTGTTACAGTTCTAGCATCTGTTACATGTAGAAACCCACAGTCCTGGCCCACAGCCCAGTGTGTGGCACGGCAACTACATGCATGTCAATACAACATGGGAATAATGGAGTCCTGCAATGTCCAGCAAAACTGGTTGCTCCTACTGCAGTACCTGCCACCCACAGTAGCATATTAAAGCCCTGTAGGGTAGGACACATTTCACAATTATGAATGTGTGTACCACATGTTGCCTAACACTCGCTGGATGGCACTATTACATAACATATGCACCACAGGCACATGCCTCACCTGGACAGTTGTGGGTACCCTCAACCAGGCCATGCTGTAACACAATAGCTGACACTGCACCCTCACTGACAGTTACAGTTTTCCCTCCCCCATTGTCTTCACAATCCCTAGTCTGACTCCTGGCCAGAATACAGCAGCTGTGGTCTGCTACACATGCAGCAGTATGTACAACTACCTGCTACAGACCTAACATTGCTCCCAAACACCTAGAGCAGGGCATCCACACAACATCCACACAAACACACACACATACACACACACACACACACACACACACACACACACACACACACACACACACACACACACACACACACACACACGGCATGTGATATTGCAACCCCTACCTGACTACTATTACACAATAGAAGTCAACTTCATACTGGCACGTGCCAGTGATTGCTATCAGTGTGCAACTGTCTGCATAAGGACATCACTCTATGCCTTTCAGGGTGTCTCTCTCTCTTTCTCTCTCTCTATGCCTCTTTTCTCTGTTTGTCTGTCTTTGTCTCTCTCTATCCATCTCTGTCTATCTCTCCCTCCCCCTGTCTTTGCCTGTCTATAACAGATATATTTGTATATGTTATCTATAGACATGTATGCCTATCACACTGAACAGATGCAGATATATCACCTATGTGCCACCTCCAGGTAGCTGCGGGTAATCCTGTCTGATGGGGCTGTGGAGACACAGTTAAGGTATACCTAGTTGTCTTTATGTGAAGACATATCTGGACAACAGAGTTGTATAGTCAGATGTGGATTTCTACATGGGCTGTAATTCTCTAAGTGTAGGAGCATGCCCAGTAAGACCATCAATAGTAAGAGCTGGAGTCCATTCCAGAGGTAGCTGTAGGATTTTGTGTGCTAAAGCTGATTGGCTGATGAACCTGTATAAACAGTCCAGCACCTCAGTGTGAGGAATCTCCTGTCTGTGTGCTATCATTACTAACTGAGTCATATCCTGGTGTGGGTACAGAGTGCATTGGACTGAGCAAAGTTTTCCATAATATGTGTGGTATATTCTACATAGTACTGTGATTTCCTGGTATTTTTGTGGCAGATCTGTATAGAGTTATGTGAGGGAGCATAGACAGACATTTGTTTACTGACCCCATACACTGCAGAGAACTATGTTACAGTAGTAATTGTTCTAGTTTGCACATTCTATGTTTATCTGGCCAATGGTTACACTCCATACCTCTCAACCATACCAAATTTCTCATTTTTTACCGGTTTTGAGGTCCAAATTAATGGCGCCACAATTCCCGAGTGGCACCCCTTCATTTCCAAATTTCCCAGCTTTTTCTTAATTGGTTTTTTTTTCGCCTTTTTTTTTTTTTGTTTTGTTTTTTTACTGAAGTCATCGAGCGGAAGCATGCGCGGTGACATCTGCTTCATGAGCAGCCTGCCAGCCTGTCGGATTTTGGCTGAGGGGGGCAGGGCTGCTGCTGGTTCACTTAAATTAATTCATTTAGGAGGAAGAGAGATGGTTCACAGTTGCGGAATGTGGTGTATTCTGTGGACGGTTCAGAGACTTACTTCACTTTAACTTAAGTCACTCACTTTGTGGCTTTGTGCTGTGACCTGTGTCTGACCTCAGCAAGTAGTACAAACAAAAACATCAACATAGTACGTACGTACATTACATACACAGTGAGTGACAGAAGAAAAAAACTCAAATCCTGTCTTCCAAAATAAATGCATTAAATGATCCTTTTTCACCCACAGTCATTATTAAACTTTTCCATACCTTAGCGAGTGTTTAGTTTAGCATATAGCCTGAGCCCTGGCCTGAGCTCCTTCCTTGTAGCACACAGTAGCTACACTGACTACAGACTACACAAAGATAAATGAAATAAATAAATGATGCCAAATCCAAAATGACAAACTGACCTGCATAATAAAACATATAATACAAACAAGACGGTTCGGTCAATGAAATGCCCCCTGTATAAACTTGAACTTTAAAGCCAACAGCCAAGCCAAATGAGATCTAGAGTGAGTGAGTGACTATTTTGCTTTGCCCTCAAAAAGACATGATAACACTTTACAGTACACTTAATAGGTAGTGGTGGAGGATATAAATTAGGAACATCACACAGCTGCCCACTGCACTGTCTGGTACATTAATTTACTTTGTGGTTTGTTATTTGTTTATGTTTTGACAGTGCATGTGCTGGACTCGTCAGACTCATCACTTATCACACGAGTCTCACGCTGCAACCTGGTGTTGCTAGGGAAGGATGGGCTGGTCCGGGACAGATGAAACAGAAGAACTAAGAGACTGTTAACAGAACAGAAGCTTACCGCAGACTGAGTAAGCATACGTGCTTTGAGCAAGCTTGAAGATTTGAAGCATGCGTGCGGCGCAGCTGAAATAGTTGATAGAGAATAGACAGTGTTTTTTTTTTTTTTTAAATACGTTTTTTTTTGTTGTTCATTTGTTGCTTGCACTTGTTGCTTCTTGCTTGCTTTGCATAAAGTGTAGGCACTGGGACTGGGCGCCAGGCAAACAAACACAACACAACTTTAACAGACTTGGAGCTGTGCGGTGGTGTAAAACAATTCACATTTCCAAATTCTTCTGGTCTAACAGAAAGTCGCTCAGTCAGTCAGACATCTTTCCTCATCCAGGATCATCCTCATCATGAAAAAAGTAATTTCTTCAGCTGTTGCTTCTTCCCCCAGCTCCTCCTGCTCCTCTAGCACCAGCAGGTAAACAGAAAAAAGATAAAAAAATGTTGTACGATATAATTTTTTTTTTTTTTTTTACTTTTGAGACATATCATATCTCTCAACTTCTTAGAGAAAAAAATCTGGACAAAGCCATTAATAAAAGTGGGATAAAGACCCAAAAATAGGGAGGGCCAATTTTTAAATATTGCTGTTAAAACTTATAAATTTGACTTTTGACAGAATAACAGGTTTTTGCATTAGAATGATTTTTCTGAACAGTATGATGTCTGAAACTCGAATGTCTGCCATTATTTTCTAACTTCAGTCTTTAATGATTTGCCACTAATTTGGTAGAAAACCACAGTTTTATGAGAAACTGATACAAAAAAAATGAGGCAAAAATCTGGACAATGGACATTTTGCGAAAATCTGTACAGCTGAGAGATCGGTATGGTAGTAGACTGGTGTGTCGTGTAACTTGTGTTGTATTTGCAATTGCAATGCATTATATATTGAAAAATAATGATGAAATGATGTTAGGTAATAGGTATAATGATGATCGAGCCAAGGAGGAGGACATGGTCATGCTGATCTGACTGGGACACTGGGGCTGAGGTGGGCATACTTAGGTAGGGGCTAGGGAGGGAGAGGTAGGTAACAGGCTATTATTACTGCTGAAGGTCAGCTGATGTAAGAGTAATTAATTATACAGAAATGGAAGGCTCTGATGGCTACTAGCTTTGCTACAGTAAACTAGCGTAGATCATTGTGTCCAAAGTGGCGGGCTTGTTATATTATAGCTACTACACAGATGTGAAATGCAATATTTCAGAATGTTACAAATCTTAATCATGTCTGTGCTACACTACGTATGTTTGTGTATGTAAGGTCCTTTATGAAACTCTGGAGCTAGCAATGCAGATAACTACCGATAGTGGCTCATATCATACTGCACTGAAGAGGAGTCAGGACTGGAGTAGGGACTAGGGAGATGGATGGATATGTGGTTGTGGTTGTTGTAGATGTATTGTTTTTGTTTACAAACATGTAACCTCTGGAAGTGGATATGAAGCTGCTACCAAAACAAAACAAGTTTCATTCTTTCGTATGCTACTCCACCAGACCGCATGTGCTACAGCTTATTAGCTAAACTAAGACAGTACAGTAGAGAGCATGGTTTGGTTTTTGAATACATTGTTACAGGCTTTTCTGTACTGCAAGCAGGATTAGAAATTCCTTCTGTTTATTTATTCATTTATTTGTGTATTTGTTTAGGTGTCGCAACCTGGTAGGTGGACTCTCTGAGTTGAGTATACTTTACAGCTACAATATAAGCCAAACATGTATAACTCATATAAGGCAATATGTTACATTGTGGCATTTGAGGCCTCGTAATCAGGGGCGACAGTTATAAGTAAAGTAATTATAAGTAAAGTAATTATATTTTTAACAGATTTGCTCAAGCATTAATTCTGTGTTTTCTAATTAGAGCTCCTTACTTAGTATTTAAGTGTTTGTGTTTAGATTTAAGATTAGATGTTAGATGTGCATTGCGAAAGCGACACTAAGCTTCAATGAGCATGTTAATTTCAAAGTTGTTTCACAAAGGTGCACTTTACAACATTAGTACCTCTTTCTTACTCTCGAGTTTTTTGTGCATTTATTGTTGGTTGCTATGGTAATATCATTGAGAATGTGCTAAAGCTGTTTTTATTTGATTTTATGCCTACTGTAAGGGATATTTAAGATGTGATTTGCTTGAAGAAATCTTTCAAGTGCCTGAGATTAAAGCATGAACAAGTCTTGTTAATTTTTTATTCATAGTGGGTGGGTGGGTGCTTATTTATTTTATTTGCTTACTGTATTAATGGCAGGCAGTATGCATGTAGAAGTAGAACAGTCTCCTGAAACCATAAAACACACTTGTTTACTGTGTTTAGAAAAAAATAGGGTTTATACATCAGCAGAAGCACAACAGCAAAGCAGGACAGTTAAGTGTGTGGCGGTATGCAATATATGCATTGTCATGCCACTGACATTTTTGTATGGAAAAGTGATTATTACATGATTGCAGTAATACTACAGTTATATGCAAAGTGTCAAATTGTACATTACTTTTTTGCAGACATGCTTTATGTAAACAAGCAGTTTGGCAAGAAACACTTGTGTCCTAATAAATAGAATATTGTGGATTCAAATTTCGTGTTTGTGGAGTGGACGAGTGGTGGTCCTGGTCCATCATGTGTGTTACCTTTGGTTCTGCTGTGTGAAGGGTGTTTTATAGAAATTGTAGCTGCTGTGAATAATTTTGATAAAACGCAATCTGAGTCAGAAATGAGGACAAATACCTGCTTCAGTAATTCATGTATCCTGTGGGATTTAAATATTCTTCTCACTGTTTTTATTATTTCACCGAAAACTTTTTATAATGACATTAAGGATTTTTTATACTCTAGTCTGTGCAGACCTAAATAACATTACTTGTGTAATTTTCTACTAAGTAAAATGTTACAGACTTGGAAATTTACTGTATTTATAAAAAAATATATAATGCAGATCAAGTATTAATCCCTGTCATGGAAGGCACCAGACCCAGTACAGAATGTAGAATTTGTTTGTTTTATGTGTGTGTGTGTGTGTGTGTGTGTGTGTGTGTGTGTGTGTGTGTGTGTGTCTGTCTGTGTAGTAGTAGTAGTAAGTAGACTAAGTACAAGACAGTAAATTTCATTTTTATATAAGAAAACTTTATTTTAGTTTTACACAAGTTCAAAGTTTTGTGTTATATAATTAATATATAAATAAATTGTTCTCTGGTTTATATTTTATTTTATTTAAAGAAGGTTGAAGGCAAGTGCAGCCTCACCCAGTGTTATTTTTCTAAAAGAATATTGTATTTTAGTTTTGTACAAGTTTGAATATTAATATAAATAAAACACCATTGTTGTTATTCCTATCTTGTGGTTCATGATCATATTTTGGTTGTCTGTTCTTCAGTCTGCGTTTAAAAGTTGATATCCCATGATTCCATTGGAGTGGGTGGGGCTACATAATTATGCACGCACATTTTATGTTAATCAGCATACAGATTTGTACCTATTTTTCATGGGCTTTGTCCAGATTTTTGATGTTTCCAGGTTGAGAGGTATGTTCCCCTCCCCCTTATATGTGTCTCTTTGTCCTTCTGTAGTTCAGTCATGGCCTTTGTCCACAGTTGCTGCTGTTATGTATTTGTAGTTATGGTGTGAATGGGATAGAAGTCAACATCACACACAGGGTTGCAGACCTCACACCTCTGGCTGAACTTGTTTAGCTGGTTGTGCATCACTGTGCTCCATAGATCTGCTGTGGTCTTCAGATGGTTTGTGTTGCATTGTTATTGTCAGGTTACAGGTTGCCCATAGCTATCAGACTCTTACAGAATTACATCTGGACAGGCCCATATATATCAGTCAGACAGAGGCCCAGACATGGGGGCAGGTTTTTAATATTGCTCTACCAAACTTACACAGTTGGTGGAATGGTTTTGCATTAGCTTGCAATTACATTTAGGGATGACATCTGCATTTCTACTGTCTGCCATTGCTGTTTTCACATCAACCTTTATTGGTTTGCCAATAGTTTGTCAGGCAAATGCAATGTTATGACAAGCAGAACAGATATATGAGGCATATGTGTGGGCATTCTGTGACACCCTGTCATTCCATGGGTATGGATGGTACCCACTTACTTGTCAGTACTGACACAGTGACATGGCAGCCTATCCTTGCAGTTGACTTGTCACAACCTGCTGCTGTAGTAGGCACTGGGTAGGTTACTCAGACCTGTGTACTGTCAATATGTATGGCCCCCATCCTTCTATTGTCCAGTTTTCCTGCAGTAACAAATATTGAGTTCTGGCCAGTGTGTAGAACTCCTACCGTTGGTGTAGCTGACATGCAAAATAGTTACCACAGCTAGTCTTGAACTATAGACACTGACAACTGTAATACTGCACTTAGACTGCTAAGTCACAACAGACACCAGTAAGTGGTGTCTACTTGCTGACACTATTAACCACAGACATACATAGCACATTGGCACCTGCATATTGCAGAAATGGAACAAGATATCAAGTTGATTGTGACAGCCCTGGCAATGTGTGGTCTGCTGCTATCACCTTACAGACATAGATGTTATTGCAGGTCTATGTGAACACAGGTGTGTTGAGGGGAGGGGGGCATACCACTCAAGAGTACACATCTTCACAGACTGTACGGATGTTTATCTCATAATTTGGGCCCATTTGTCATAATATTGTGGTTGTGTGGCAAATAATAGTGAATATGTTACAGACTGAAGTTAGAAAGTAATGACAAACATGAGTTTCAGACTTCTTGACTCTCAGAGACTTCATGCTACTGCAACAGATGTTATTCTATCAACTTTCTATGTTTGTAAGTGCAATATTTATGACTTGTCCCTGTTGTATGTGTGGCCCCCTGTCCCTCCATTGACCAACTTTCCGGCATTAATAGATATTGCCTTCTGGACAGTGTGTACAACTCCTACCGTAGGTGTAGCTGACATGCAAAATAGCTGGCACAGCAAGTCTGGAACTACAGACCCTGTCAACCACAATACTGTACTTAGACCACTAAACCACAACAGCCAACAGTAAGTGTTGTCTACTTCCTGACAGTATTAACCATGCACAGACATAGCACATTGACCCCTGCATATTGTGGGCATGGAACAAGTTATCAAGTTGATTGTGACAGCCATGGGAATGTGTGGTCTGCTGCTATTACCCTACAAACATAAATGTTACTGCATTTCTATGGGAACTCAGGTGTGTTGGGGGGAAGGGACATACCTCTCAATTGTACAAATTACCACAGACTGTCCAGATGTTTGCTTCATATTTAGGGTCCATTTAGCACAGCATTGTGGTTGACTTGGAAAGTACTGGCATATCCTTACAGATCAGAGTTAGAAAGTAATGACAGACATTTGAGTTTCAGACTTCTTACCCTTCAGAGACATAATGCAACAGCAAGACCTCTTGTAATGTCACTGTCTAAGTTTGTCAGAGCAATATTTCATAACCGTCCCTATTTGTGACTCTTTGCCATACATTTCTTTATGGCTTTGTACAGCTGACTTGCAGGGAGAGGCTGAGAGCTGTGTATGGGACTCCAACATTGACATCCCTGCATGTGACCTATGACCCCACAGTTTGTTAGTCCCCCACATATACTGCAGTGAGTTTTGTCACCTAGGGAACTACCGCATATTCTGTGGAAGCCAGTATTTGCTGACATTTCCCATTACCCCATATAGCTGTCAGTTATCTGCTCCTATCCCAGTAGGCCACCCCATTCCCTTGCATACATGCAGCAATACCATAGATATGCTACCACAACATACCACTCCATTCATTAGTTGTTAATAAGAGTGACTTCCCTTATGCCTGGGGCAGTTGTGAGGACAGTGCTTCAGGGCTGACTCTGTCAGATGCACACAGTGCACAGCCTATACACGGTAAAGGTACAGGTAGTGCGATGTATGTGGCATGCTTTCTACTGTGTGTGCGAGTCGGAGAGAGGTGTCAGTCCCTTTGTCTCTAGGGTGTCAGTGTATGTGCTATGTGTTGCCTCTTTGCCAAGGCCAGGGTGTACTGATTATGCCTACGTCTGCCTACAGGGACAGGCTGAGGGGGTTCATCCTCCGAGTCCCCCTGTGCCTATGGGAACCTTGGCAATGGTGGAGGGCTGTGTCCCCCTTCCCTGTGATGTTCCTGCCACAGCTGTTTTTGTAGGATCATATTGTGTTGCATGGCACATACTATGAACATGTGTGCACGTGTGGCTGGAGAGTACTGCAGGGCTCCAACAGATATGTCAAGGCAGGGGAAATGTGAATTGAGCAGCCCAAACACATGGTCTATAATGTTTATAGTTTGTGCGAGTGCCTCATCATGGCATTCTTCAGTGTGTGTATATGGATTTCTGATGGGTGTCATTATCCATAGTTCCAGTGCATAGCCAGCATCCCCACGGGATGACCGTATGGGATGTCCCCCCGGCAAATGTCTGGTACAGCTGTAAGTCATGACAAATGTGGGGGTCGTGATAACTGCCAGGGCTGCCAGCACTCACATTGATGATAATTTTTATTTTTTTTATTTTTATTTTTATTTTACATTTGTTGACCGGGCTAGTCTAGCTGGATATATGTCCATTTTCAGTAGAGGCCCGGGGAGAAAAGCTCCACACACAAAAAAGCACAATATACCAAAGTAGTCATATATGTAAACAAAAAATGAACAACAATAGAAAGTGTCCAAAAAGGACTGGTTGCATAAAAATTCCAGAAGACAAAGAAAAATACATAGTTAGTTGAAGCACGTCATAATTATAGAATCAAGGCTATTTTAAATAGTATCATAAAGAGAATAAATAAAGATAAAGTACAAGAGACGAGGAAAGAAGGAGTAGTGGAGAAGTCTAGGAAGTAGAGAAGAAGCAGTAGACAGTAAAGAAAGGAAGGAGATAAGGAAGTGACAAGGAGAGGAGAAGAGAGAGCTGGGAGAAGAAGGTAGAGCAAAGGACGCCAAGCATTGGGCAAAAGGTGGCCTGGGAAGTAGCTTAATTGGTGAGTAGAAAGTAAGAGGAGTGGAGGAAGTAGAGGTAAAGTAAAAGGGGGGGAGAAGAATGTCAGACTGGTATACTACAGAAACAGAGCCAGTGATTTTGGAAGTAAAGCTTGAGTTTTTGTTTGAAAAGAGGAAGCGATGTGATCAGAGTTATATCACTGGGTAGCAGATTCCATCTTCTACCAATAGTGTTAGAGAATAAAGAGTCGCTGGCATGGTTGTTAGAATTTATTGATCTAGTCAAGAGTTTACAAGAGGAACGAAGGGAGTTAAGATTATTGTAAGGGATTAAAAGTTTTGAGAGTATAGGGGTATTGTCAGGTTGGTACAGTATTTTGTGGGCAATAGTGAGTTGTGAGATTAAAAGATAATTTTGGAGTTCTAGCCAGCCTAAATATTTCAAATTAAGACAGTGATGGGTTTGATAGGGGTTCCCAGTGGCAAAGCGGGCAATGCTGTTATAGCAAGTAGCTAGTTTGTTAAGGTTAGCTTTCTTAAGGTTGATGAAAATAGGTGAGGCATAAAAGAGAGTAGATATGAGATGGGAGAGGGCAATTTTAGCTCTAGAAGATGGGGTTAGAAATAGTTTGATACGGTATAAAGATCCTATTTTTCTGTTGACTAATTTAATGGTATTGTTGATGTGTTGATCAAAAGTGAGTTTATTATCAATGGTTATTCCTAACAGTTTAGTTGTTGTGTCAGGAGAGATGACAGTGGCATTGTTTGAAGAGATAGTGAAGTTTAAAGGGGGGGTCCGAGAGGTAGGGGTGAAGAGAAGAAGTTTAGTTTTTTTGGCATTAAGAAGGAGGTACCGTCTAGTAAACCATGTTTCTACTGTATTGAAGATATTTTGAGTCAGTGAGTGTAGTTCTATAGAAGAAGAAGCAGAACAAATAATGGTGGAGTCGTCTGCGTATTGAATACAGGTAGCTTGAGGGATAACTAAGTGAAGATCATTAATGAAGAGGGACAAGAGAAGCGGACCAAGAGTAGAGCCCTGAGGGACTCCAATAGAAATTGGCAATAATGAAGAAATGTGGTTATCCCATAGAACAGCTTGTTGCCTGTTGCTCAGATATGAACTAAACCATTTAATAGCTAGGCTATCAAATGAGAGGGATTTTAGGATGTTAATTAAAGAAGGGTGATTGACCATGTCGAAAGCTTTAGATAGATCAATAAATAGAGCAGAAGTGAGAAGGTTATTGTTGCGATTCCTGTTGATAGTATCCACAAAGGAAAGGAGGGCAGTGGTGGTACTATGGTGTGGTCTAAAGCCATGCTGGCAATTAGCTATAATGTTATGTATAGAGAGATATTGTACAACTTGCTGGTGTATACATTTCTCCATAATTTTCGCAAGGGGTGAGAGGAGAGCAATTGGTCTGAAGTTTGAGTATTCAAGAGAGTTACCACCTTTGTGAAGTGGGATAATATGGGAGACTTTCCAGAGGTCAGGGATGATTCCTTCTTGGATTGTCCTATTTATTAGTATGGATATAGGGTAAGCAATTACTTTAGCCGCCTTCTGGAGAAAAAGAGAGGGGACTTTATCAGCAGAGGGGGTACAAGGTTTTAATTTGTAAATAAGTTTGTAGATAAAAGAGGTAGAGATAGGTTGTAAAGAGAAGTTGTAGGTAGTGTCTGCTAGGTTACTAGGGGGATAGAAATTGTTGGAGTTCAGTTGTTTAGCAAGAGATTGAATAGTTTCTGAAAAGAAAGAGTTAACAGCGTTAGCTGTTAGGTAAGGGGTGTCTGGGTCAGCATTGAGTGGGGAAGGAGTTTTGGTTGTTCCAGGGGAAAGGAGTTTATTTACAGATTACCAAAATTGTTTAGAATTATTTGAATGAGTTTCTTGAAGTTCACAGTAAAATTTTCTTTTGTCTGTGATTATTGCTTTTTTGGTCAGATTTCTAAGTTGGCGGAAATTAAGAGAATCAGAGCTGTTTCTATGGCATCTCCATTTGGCCCAAACTTTATTTCTAGAGAGGATAAGTTTTTTAGTTTCATTGGAGAGCCATGGGGCTGTACTAGACTTCATTCTGATGGTACGCTCTGGAGCGTGCTTATCAAGAATGGATAGAAAGGTAGAGTTAAAGAATAATACTGCATCTTCAATGGGAAGTGACTTTAAGGGGTTCCAGTTGCATGCATTAAGTTCAGCTTGAAATAGGTCTGTTCTGAAGTGTTTGGTAGAGCGTATTTTTCTTAAATTAGGGAAGTTTAGACAATCAGTTTTTTCTCTTGTGATAAAAGTTAAACAATGGTCACTAATATCATCTGGCATGGTTCCTACGTTATATGTAATGTTAACTTTGTTTATGAGTATCCAATCTAAGATACTTTCTTTCTTGCTGGGTCTGTTAAATCTTGTACTAGAGGTAATGGCTTGGGTAAAGCCATTTAGGTCAATGTGAGAGGAGGGAATATCAGCATTAATAGTATTCCAGTCTATGTTAAAGTCACCTAGGATTATAGTTTCTTGGGGGTAAGTGGTAGAAACCCAATTGAGAAAGTCTTCTGCAATAGGTATGTTGTTACCTGGAGATATATATACGCATATGATGTAAAGGGTTTTTTTACCATTTAACTGGAATTTAGTAATAATGGCTTCTACTTTGCTATCCTGGGTTGGACAGGCTGGGAGGGAGGAAATATTGAGATGATCTTTAAACAGAATTGCTACGCCACCACCTTTCCATTTTGAACGGTCAAGTCTTACTATGTTATAGCCTTGGGGTAAGATCTCAGTATCTTTTGTGACTGGCTTTAGCCAGGTCTCTGAGAGGCAGAGAATGTCAAAAGAGTGTGTGTCAAGGAGGGCATGAAGGTAGGGAACTTTGTTGTTTATACTTTGAATGTTAAGATGCCCTATGAGAAAGTTATTATTAAGGCTTGATGCAGATACTAGAGGGGAAGGGTATACTGGGCCAGGGTTGGGGTGGATGTCGCCGTCTTGTAAGGTAGGATTAACAGGTTTGGTTAAGAAGTTATTCATAACAAGGGTTAGAAGTTTCATTTTTCTATTTGAGGGTAGGGTGTAGATGAGATGAGAGAGTCTGTGGAATTTAGGTAGATGGTAGCTAGGGCAGGAATTAGTATTTAAGAAAGAGGTGAAAGAAATGTAGATTGTGGATGTATGTCTCTGTTTATAGTTTAACTGGGTGTTAAGTGGGTTTTCAAAGAAGGTACGAATATAAGCAGAGAGAAGGAGGATTGGAAGAATAAGTAAGAGTACGGGCCGGGAGGGTCGGTAGGGAGCCATTTTTAAGTGAGAGTCCAAGTAGAAGTGGATAGTAGTGGAAAGCTATAATATGTAGGTAGGAGATAGTAAGAGGGGAACAAGGGATACTTAAGGGGTTTAGAAAGGGGAAGGGACAGGTAAACTGAGTGAAGGGATAGAAGAAAAGAAGGACTGGAAGAGGTGGAGGGATGCAAGTAAAAGGATGGAGGGGGTAGGTAGACAAAGAGGAAATGGGAGGAGGAGAGTGGTGTGTAGAGGGGAGGTTCACAGCTGAGCGGGAAAGAGAAAGATAGGATAGAGGGGAGTAAGGGGAGTGTCTAGAGAGCTATAAGGTTAGGACCCCTGGGGGTGGGTGGGAATTGGGGGTAGGGAGGGGAGCGGAGTGAGCCCGTAGGGCGAACGGAGCGTGTAGAAACCACTGAAGGTGAGATAAGAAAGGAGACAATCAGATAAGCAGGTAAGGAAGGTGGGATAGGAATGTAACTAAATAGAAGGAGTATGATAGAAACCAGAGTGCTCAAGTGAGGAGAAAAGTGACAGGTATGAGTAGGTCAGCGTAAAATGCATACAGTGGAAGAGAAGAGAAAGGTAAAGTGTATAGGAAGGGGAGGTTACTGATGTAGACTAGAAAAGCTATAAGGGAGATAGCTGGATGAAAAGATGGAGTAAGGGTTATAAGAGAAAAGATAAGACCGGCCATGTGCAATGCCATGGGCATTGCACATGGCCTGGCAGTTGATGGAGTGATAGCCCTTGCAGTTGATGTAAACTTTACCATCTTCACCGGGTAGTGCTTTGATGTGGACATGAGTGCAGTCTATGGTACCCAGTACCTCTGGGTAGTGTGCTACATGGTAGATGAGATGCATATTGCTGGTCCTCTCCTCAGTGGTGATGGGGAAATAAATGTGCTCACTGGCATGTCTTAGCATGACATCCAGGAACTGGTGGAGTACCCTGGATGTGGATATCTGTAAGACCCCCATGATGTCCTCAGTAGGTCTTTGGAAAGTAGCTGCAGCTAGTATTTTTAAGGCTACACATACCTTTGTTTCCACTGGGATGGGGTCCCCTCACTTGGCTGGGTCTGAGGTGAGGGCAGCAAACCTCGGTGAGTTGCTGTAGTATGTCCCTGTACAGCCTGTAGCACTCTACTATCTCCAGCTCATGTAGCCCTTGAAAGGTTACCCTGAGTCTGAACACTCTTCTCCTCCTCAGTCTGGGCCAGTTGTCAGCATCATCCTCATCACTACCCTCAGTCTGTAGCACTTAGAGATGAAGCAAATCAGTAGTATCCCCTATCTTTTTGACAGTTAATATTCTCAGGTGTGTACTCCTAGTGCAGTGTATGTGGGGAAATGAAGGGTGTCTGCATACTTTATACTGGTGTGCTGCAGGTGCAGCCTGTGTGATTAGCTGACTATGATATATTTCACTTGCCAGCTACATTATCGAGGGGTTTGAATGTC
>NC_056735.1:1454275069-1454317569 GCF_019279795.1 Protopterus annectens
ACCAAATTACCACCATAACAGCTACAAACAAATGCAATCTGAGGGTCATGCTGCTCAAAGCTAGAAGTCTAAATCTCAAAATGCACTCGCTCAAAGCACTCCTTAAAACTGAGAACATTGACATTTGTGCTGTAACAGAGACCTGGTTCAAGGCAGCAAAAAACACCCCTGCAATATGAGGCTATAACTCATTCTACACCTTTCAGCCCCAGAACTTGAACTGAAGCTCCAAAGGCAGTCGTGTTTCCATATTCACAAAGGATGCCCACACCTGCAGACTTGTAGCCCAACATAATGCATCTGAGATACTTTAGGTGCAGCTAACATTGGGTAAGACAGCAATTCAGGTCATAGCCTGCTATAGGTCCCCAACCATGTCCCAAGACTCACACTCCACGTTCCTAAGTACCCTGGAGAATATTAGGGTCCAACCTAACACTCTCATACTTGGTGATTTCAACTACCCCTCCATTAACTGGGAAAACTACTCATGTACTAATACACTTGCCCAACGCTTTCTGGAATTCATTAATTCCAATGCCCTGGACCAGCTTGTTCTTACCCTCACTAGAGGTAGCAACATCCTTGACCTGGTCATTACTAACATGGGTGACCGTTGCTCTACACCAATAGTGAACTCCTCCCTGGTTAGATTCGACCACAAACTAATCACCTTGGAAATCCACACACCCCCCACAAAGGTAACCATCATGGAAAACTTCTCCAATGCTAACTTTGGGGTCCTAAAAACAGAGTTGGCTAACTTCACGGCACCCATGCAAATGGAGAATAGTGCATGACAGCTGAATCATACACCAATGCACTGTACGAACATGTACACAAATGCATGGATCTAGCCATACCCAATTGAACCAAGATGCTCTCCTCAAAAAAAGGGAAGCCAATCTGGTGGTCCCCTGCCATAAACAAACTCTACAACAGAAGGAGGAAATGGATGCGGAATAAGGTGAAGTCCCAAGACTGGAAAAACTCCCTTATCAGCCTCAACAAAAGGTAGAGATCCCTCATCAAATCCTCTAAAGCTAGCTATGAAAACAGAATTGCAGCAGATAGTAAAGACAACCATAAGGCCTTCTACAGTTATGTAAAGAATCTCCACGGCAATACCCAGATTTGCTCTGAGCTACTGCACAATGGTACCTCCTATACCGAGCCAACAGATATTGCCAATATACAGGCCAACAGATTCAGTGCCAACTTTACCCCTCTCCCTCCCCCCAAAGGACCAATCACAATACCAGTAGATTGCCAGGCACCCAGTATTACTGCTGCACAGGTTAAAACATCACTGTCCAAGGCCAAGAATCCAGCTAACAATATCCCTGGCTGTGTTCTACATGAACTACAGAGTGAACTGGCACCTCACCTGTGTGCCCTGTTCAATCACATCCTCACCTCAGGCTTTGTCCCTACTGAATGGCGCACTGCTACAGTCATCCCTCTCCACAAGGGAGGTGTGACTACAGACCCTGGGAGCTATCGCCCCATTAGCCTGATGAGTCTGATATGCAAAGCTATGGAATGCATCATCATGGACATAATAAACAAGGATACAGGGAATCTCCAAACTCTGGATCCTACACAGTTTAGTTTTGTGAAGGGTAGATCATGCCTGCTCAACCTGGTCGACTTCCTTGAGTCGGTCACCAGAGCTGTGGATGAAGGCAAGGTGGTTCTTACAGCCTACCTTGATCTGGCCAAGGTCATTGATACCATTCCCCACTCAGGAATCATAGAAAAACTCACTAAGCTAGGCATCATCCTCTATATCACTAGGTGGGTTGCAAACTGGCTCACAGATAGAACCCACAGTGTGAAAGTAGCTGACTCCAAGTCAGACTGTCGACCAGTCATGAGTGGAGTCCCCTAGGGTTCAGTCCTTGGTCCTCTCCTGTTTGGTATCTACTTCTCTGAAGTCCAGACCAACACGATGGGACTCTGGCTGACAAAGTTCGCAGACGATTGCAAGTTGGGTGCTATTATTAACTCCCCAAGTGATGTTGACATCCTACAGAAAGGCCTCAATGAGACCAACGACTGGTGCTAGAACCATGGCCTTAAGCTCAATGCCAAAAAATGTGTCGTCATCCCCCTTGTGAAAAACCCAGTTCCCTTGAATTATCACATCGATGGGGTTTTGCATCCAGGAAATAAGAGGTCATTGTCTCCCTCTACTCTTCCCTCATTAGGCCAATCATTGAGTACAATGCCCCATTTGGCATGTACTTCACTAGACACCTGCAACAACTGGAGAGGCCAAAAAAGTACCTCACAAAGAGGATCCTAGGCCTTAAACATTTGTCCTATATGGACAGACTCAAAAAACTCCCAACTATTCTCTGTCTCATATCACCTATTTAGAGGAGATCTCTGCTTGAGTACAAAGCCATGTCTGACCCAGCTCTGTTATAAATGCTGCATCTAAAGAAATCCCAATCCCTCCGCACCACATGCTCGAGAGACCTCAACCTCATTACCACAATCAACAGAACATGCTGGAGAGTCAGGTTCATAACCCAGGGACTGCCCATGCTATGGAATAGACTTCCCATACATATCAAGCAGAGCATCTCACTGGCCCTCTTTAAGAGGAATCTTGATGAGGGGATGGGAAATAGAAAATTCACCCTAGGGATCACCCCAGTGGCTCTACTTGACAGAGGCACTTGGAACTAAGGTTGGGTGGCACAATGCCAGGGTAATCCTATGGGCTAGGCTTGTAAAGGCTTCAGGACCATTAGCCTAGTACACACCTCTGAACCTATGAACCTATGAACATTCTTATCTCTTGGGAACTTAAACATTATTTGCTGCCAGCATTGCAAAGGAAACCATAAAGTACTAGATATTCAACATATTATGACACATTTTGAACTGTCATCTCATGACTGGTTACTTCCACAAAGTGTTTTAATATACTCTCAAGATCTATGCAGAATAATCAATAACGTCCTTTAAAGATGAACCAAAATGTATAACCTATCTGTATGAAATTGTGTATAATAAACAGAATTTGGACAGCATTGTTTCAAGATTATACAAAATATTAATAAACTACAAAACAAAACCTCAGCTAAAATATTGGTATTACATTACTAAGGGGCAATCCTTATCTCCAGAAAATAAATCTAACATTTTACTTGCTGTTAAATTAACCTCTTGGTCACAATACTGAAGACTATATGCCTGGAAATTCCTGCACAGAGGCTTTTTAACACCCGATTAATTAGCAAAATGTAACACCTCTAAAAATGTTTCTTGTTGGAGATGTTCTCAGGTCTGTAAAGCTGATTGGGCACATATTTTTTATGTTTGTTCTGCTCTAACAAAATTGATAGTGACAATTTTTGAAAGCTTTATTTACAGAAATGCTTATACTATCTAAAGCATTGGTTTTATTAAATATAATTGAAGGGCTTCGTTTGAAAAAAGACAACTTGTATTTATTATGGACAATATTAGCAAGTGCTAGAAAATGCATAACCAGGAAATTAAATTCCAATATAGTATCTTCTTTCAAAGACTTTTCAGCCCTCCTGAAAGAAACTGCACTTAAAGAGATTAGAATCGAACTCAGAATCTATCTCAAGCCGCTAGACAACAATCCTTGGAGGAAAGCTTTATCTCTCATTGAAACTTTGCAAATGAAATTTATCTCTCTCTGATGGCAATACAATTGTTAATTGTTACTTTGCTAACCTACTTATAATTGTATTGTACTGGTTTTACTGGTTTTCTTTCACTGCTTTATCTCTCAGGCCAAATGTATATTTTGTATATAGTTATTTATTTAGTAGAGTTTGGATTATGACATAATTGTTCAATTATTCAATTTGTTATTAAAAATAAAAATTATTTGAGTTAAAAAAAAAAAAAAGATGATGAGAAATTGCGGCAGAACTGCTGATGTCAACAGAGCGCTTATAACCCTTCAACCTAAAGTATACATTTGACCTGATTGTTGCTCATGAAGGATTAAATGACCAATTACCTTGGAAGATGTGACGAGACCACTGCCATTCTGCACAACATACTCTGTGCACTCCCCCATAAGGCAAGGATATTAGAGGGATGGAGGGTGGCAAGTTGAACTATATAAAAAAGTGTTGCCACTAGTATCCTTTTACAATTTGGTCATCACTGCACCAGAAATTTTACCATTCAGTGTAGCTACCTCTGAAACAGCTGCGGAGCTTATCAAAGCATTGAAGCGTAACCTAATCGGACTTTTCAAGCATTGCATTAGTAAGCTTGATTCTATTCTCAAATACCCAGCTGCTTTTAGGCTTGCTGTATTGATCAAGCTCCCCTTAATTACCGACATGCTTGAACCCCTGTACTGTTTACTCTTAACCTAGCCAGCAAAGAGTAAAGGTTCTTAAAGTAGAGTATCCTACACACTACGCTCATATCCTGTCCTTGTGAACCTTACCTGTGAATACTTAATGTAGCTCTGCAGACACCAGGGCTATAACTTCAGGTCCTCTTGCTCTACCAGTCTTTTCAAACACTTTGCTAAGTGAATTTGAAGGACTATTACACCCTAAATTAGTCTTATCCCCTGTAACTCTACTCAGTTGCGTAGTGCAAGCCCAAGTTAGCGAGCATTGCCCTTACAAGACTGTCTGCAGTGAAAAACAGTAATTACTTCAAAACTTGAACAGTTTGAAATACTGCAGCCTTCCTTAATTGCATAGTTTTAGCCAGAATTAAGCTTTGCTGCACTCCCTAGTCACATGCCACCAGCTCTATTAACTACTCTACCTACCGACTAGAATTTTGAGACTGTACCTTTGTCCTGTGACTACAGTTGTTGGCCATTAACCTGGTTTTCACCTGCATCTTAATGCACACATTTGAGTTTTTTAAAACAAACAAATAAACTACAGAATGCAGTATTTAGGCACTGACATTTTCATCCTGCTTCTCACTGTATTTTTGTAAAAGAAAAGCAACAAAGACACTAAGCTGTAAACGCATTTTTTCTGTTTTGTAGCTATTTATCAATAGCATGAATGGCTTTTCTACTAGTAACTACCTGACATATACTGTTATAAAAAGTGAATAGAATACTGTGAATTCCTGCTGTAATATATAATGTACTGTCTTGTTAATTTTGTCTACATGCTCTATAGCTAACAATCATTTTATTTTTTCTTATTTTCTCTTTTGTCTCTCTCTGCCTGTACCAGCTTTCTGCTCCTATACCTCCCTACCTGCTGACCTGTATATACCCAGCTGGACGCCCAAGAAAGCTACTCAGTCTTTAGGAGTTAACTCTCCAGCTCCTTGGGAGACCACACTCTGATTGAGACAGTCGAAGTATGTCTTGCTATAACTTCTATGCAACCTGTAATACAATTAAAGTGATATAGTTATTGCCAGTTCGGTAAGCCTCTCAATTAGGTCAGCCAGCAGCCAACCCCCTCCCCCCAATCTTTTTTCTCTCTAATTTAACTGTACCTTTGGCCCAGACCTTCTTTATATCGAAGTAGTCTTCTCCTCCCCCCTCCCTCCCTGGCCTGACACACTTTTAGGAGATCTATTTAATTGTAGTTCAGAGACCAACCACTAGGTGGCGCCTCTATATTAGCCCCTGTATATATATCCTCTCTCATTTGCTCTCCCCTATCTACCTAACTCCCCCTCCAACTTTCTCTGGACTGACTGTTTTTTATCTCTCCTTGAACTAATTCATCTTCAATTCACTCTTTACTCCCCATACACACATACCACTGCCAGCACCTCAACATTTCTTCATACTCTATTTACTCGCAGACTTACCTGCATATTTCCTCTCCTTACTGATTGTCATCCTGACAAACTACTCTGGTGTCTCTACCCGCTCCATTCGCCCTGCGGGCTCACTCCGCTCCCCTACCCTACCCCCAAATATCACCCACCCCCAGTCTACCTACACTTATACACCCATAACCGCACCCCCTATAGAATAACCCAATCATACAATCCATCCCTAGCCACACCCACCTCAATCAATAACCATACACACTTCATCTTAACTCCCCTCAGGAATAGAACTCCTCCCACCAACACTTGACTACACCTTCCTATAATCTCACCTCTGCTCTTAAGTCCTACCCCTCCAATCACCCACTACACACTCCTTAGCTATGCCTTACCATTGCCATTTACTACTAGTCCTCTTCCTCCTACCCACTACTCTAACTACTACCTACCTCTTAACCTCCTTCGAACATCCCCTCCTCTCTACTCTTACCATTCCAATCAAACAAACTCTTACAGCTATACATGCTTCATCTACATGCTTTTTTAATGTCACTTATAAACCCAGTTACTTTCTACCTAAATATCATCGATTAATGCACATCAAATATTCCAGTCCAAACAATAGAAAATCATTTGACTACCATTGGAAATCTCCACAATTCAAGAACTTTATATCACTCCACTCCTTAATAGATGGAGACATTCACCCTAATCCAGGTCCAAACCCTTCCCTACTCACCACAAGCAGCAACCAATACAAGATAACCCTCTTTCCTTCAATCAAACCCTCCAAATCTCTCTCAATAGCCCATCTAAACATACGTAGTATTTGCAACAAAATACCTCAAGTTCATGCCCTTCTAGATGTCCATCAGTTTGACATCCTCTGTTTAACATAAACTTGGCTTAAACCCACAATAAATGATAATGAAATTATCCCCACAGGTTATAGTATCTTTCAAAAAGACCGCACAACCAAAAAAGGTGGCGGGGTAGCAATTCTCTACAAATCAGGACTACAAATTAGTATCATAAATCCTAATCTACCGTCAGATAATAATGCAGAAATAATTATTTCCAGACTACAGCTTAACTCCAACAAATCATTAAACATCATCTGCTCCTATCTTCCCCCAGGTAAAAATCAAAGTATACTAGAAGACATATAAACTGGCTTTCTTCATACCTCCCACAGGAAACCATAATCCTAGGTGACTTTAACATAGACTGGAATTTATGTACCCACACTAACCCATCCACCCTTATCAACCTGTATGGTTACTCACAAGCTATAAACTCCCCTACCAGAAAAAATAAACTTAATAATAAAGAAAGCATCCTGGATTGGATACTAACAAATAGCCCACATCAAAAATATACAACAGGAACCATCCCAGACGACCTCAGTGACCACTCTCTAATATATATTATCAGACATAAAACAAACCTTACTATCCCAATTTCTATTAGAACAACTCGATCCAAAAAACATTTTGACCCCTATCTGTTCCAAACCGATCTTAAGCAATGTAACTGGTCACCTCTTAAATTTCTCCCTATAAATGAAGCAGTTAATCACTTCAATAACACTTTCCTAGTAATCCTGGACCATCATGCCCCAATTCGCTCTATAAGAATCAAAACCAAACCAGCTCCTTGGCTCTCATATCATACTAGGAAACTAATCCATAGCAGAAATAAATCTTGGGCAAAATGGCATTCCACAAAGAATAGTTCCGATCACCAAACCTTTAGACAACTAAGAAACGTAACAAAAAAAGCTATCCTACAGGATAAAAAGAACTTTTACATCCAATTACAACAATCATCCCTTAAACAACCACAAAAGTTTTGGACAACTATTAACACACTTCTGTCCCCAGGCAAAACAGCCACACCTAATCCATTAGGCTCTAACCCTGATTGCCCAACACAAACAGCAAATTACTTTAACTCTTTCTTCACTACCTCTATACTAAATCTAGCTAACCATTTAACCCCTGACACCTCTAAACTCCCCATTCCTAACTCCACTCCTCCCCCATTATTCCACTTGGAACCTATACCCACTTCTTATATCTGTTCCCTACTCCAAAAATTAAAACCTACTACCCCCTCGGCTGATAAACTACCAGCAGAATTCCTCCAAATAGGAGCCAAAGCTATTACCTACCCCATCTCCATATTAATCAATAGAACCATAAAAGAAGGCACTATACCATCAATCTGGAAAATCTCATACATTATTCCTCTTCACAAAGGTGGAAACTCCATTGAGTTCTCCAACTTTCGCCCCATAGCCCTACTCTCCCCTCTTGCTAAAATAATGGAGAAGTGTATCCACAAACAATTACTAAACCACCTACTCCTTCATAATCTCCTAGCTGTCAGCATGGTTTCCGATCATTTCATAGTACCACCACAGCCTTGTTATCCTTCACTAACTGTATCAACAAGAATCGCAATAAAAATATCCTTACCTCTGCTTTCTTTGTTGACTTATCAAAAGCCTTCGACATGGTTAATCACCAACTTCTCCTCCACCTATTGAAGTCCCTCTCTCTTGACATTCCTGCTATGAACTGGTTTACATCCTACCTCGAAAATAGACAACAGGCAGTCCTCTGGCAAAATCATCTTTCAGACCTCCTTCCCACCTCCCTACGTGTCCCCCAGGGCTCCATATTAGGTCCTCTACTGTTTTACATTTTCATAAACGACCTTCATCTTTCTACTCCACCCTCTACCTGCATTCAATATGCAAATGATTCTACTATCATCTGTTCAGGCACATCCCAAACCGAACTTCATTCTCTCACACAAAAACTTTCAGCACAATAGAAGAATGGTTCTCTAACCACTGTCTTCTCCTTAACCCAAAAAAAACTAAACTTCTGCTCTTCACACCCTCCCACTTGTCTACCCCTCTTCATTTCACACTCATATCCAGCAACGGTACCCTCATTTCTCCAGACCCCACCACCAAACTCCTAGGAATTACTATTGATAACCACCTAAATTTTGACATACACATAAATACTACAATAAAGTCTACTAACAGAAAACTTGGATCACTATATAGAATCAAACCTTTCCTTACTCTAGAAGCCAGAACCACAATAGCTAGAACCCACTTAATCTCTACCCTATTATATGCTTCCCCCATATATACCAATCTTTCCAAAAAATAACCTCAACAAACTTTCTAAATCTTATAACAATATAGCCAGATTTGCCAGCAACTCTCCATATAGGACTCATCACTGTCAGAACCTAAAACAACTAGGTTGGCTTGAACTCCCCCACCAACTACAATTTAACCAACTTATAATAGCTCACAAAGCCCTACATCGACCCAATAACACCCCAATTCTTTCCACCCTCATAATGCCATACAAAAACCTGAAGAATCTACGCTCCTCAAACAAAATGCTGATTCACACTACCCTATTAAAAAACTCAGCTGGTGACTCTCAATTCTCTAACTCAGTTGGTAAAATATGGAATCTATTACCACATGACCTAACTACCCAGACCTCTCTCCCACTATTTAAAGCTAACCTAAGACTTTTCTTCACTAACTACTGGTTATGTTCGTGTACCAACCCTGACTAACTGTCTACCCTTAAACTATCTGTTACTCTCAAAACCATAATATATTTATCCATTACCCTGTTTCATATATCTCACTATAGACTAACCTTCTTAACTATTTACTAATATTGTGAGTTATGACTACTATTTGCCATGTTTGACTTTTTTCTACTGTTTTTGAAAAGTGTTAACTTTAGGATCTAATAATCTGTTAATGTCATTTTTCTAATTTTGAATGTCATATTTTATATGTTTATATATATATATATATATATATATATATATATATATATGTGTTTTTCCTGGAGCTTTTCTCCCCGGGCCTCTACTGAAAATGGACATGTATCCAGTTAGACTAGCCCGGTCAACAAATGTAAAATAAAAATAAAAAAATAAAAAAACATCCAAATAATTTATGGTATCAGGACTAGGACAATATGCATTGTAAATTCCAATCCATATGATTGTCTTTTAGATGTTTGAAGAAATTAAAATGTTATAGTACACCAGTGTTGACTAAATACAGGTCATTTATATATCTTTTCTGCATAATAGCATAATCACAAAAGAACTTGCAACCGGGATAAGCCGAAAGACACAACAACAACAACAACAACAACAACAAAAAACTTGCAGCCAGACATATATTCAGTTTCGAAAAGGCCCATGACTGAATTTACATATAAGAGTACAAAGCTTGTCCCCGTTGCAAAGCTTGTCCCCATTGCTGTACCCTCTTTCTGACAAAACATTTTTTGCTCAAACATAAAGACATTATGATTAAGGTGGAACCATATCACTTCAGCAATAAATTAAGAAATAGGTTAGAGCTACCCTCCCAAAAAAGGGCTTCCATGACTATAGTATGTTAAATATTGGTATAGAAATATTTAACTTCATGTATTTCTCAATAATAGTTTTCTTTCCAAACAAACTTGGATGGGTGATGTAAATTATAACTGGATTATCCAGATGTGATACCGAGAGTTGACAGTCCAGCAAACTCCCACACATTTATGTTAACCTTTTAAAATGAAGTATAATACATATGATATGAAGAGACTAGCAGCTGAAAAAGAAGTTAGGAGGCAGCAGGATACAGCAATCTTTTATTGTAAGAAGCTTAATATGACATTTTCTAAATATGCAAAAACTAGTCGACTACTTCTGTTTACAGTGGTCCTTGTCCAGTCGACTACTTCTGTTTACAGTGGTCCTTGTCCATGTCGACTACTTCTGTTTACAGTGGTCCTTGTCCATGTCGACTACTTCTGTTTACAGTGGTCCTTGTCCATGTCGACTACTTCTGTTTACAGTGGTCCTTGTCCATGTCGACTACTTCTGTTTACAGTGGTCCATGTCCATGTCGACTACTTCTGCTTACAGTGGTCCATGTCCATGTCGACTACTTCTGTTTACAGTAGTCCTTGTCCATTACATTACTCTGCATGTTGCTGAACATGCTTGTAACAATGGATGTAGTAGGCATGACCTCTGTTACTAACTGGACATGGGATGGGTGCACAGCACTGCCCATGAGGCCAGTTGATTCCACTTTAATCTCTATACATGTTTGTTTCTTTGTTTTGAAAAACTAAATAAAAACTAAAACCATGGAGAAATATTTGTTTTCTGCACAAGTAGCTTTAAAAGATATCACAAATTCAATAATACTAAGGACTGAGCTACCTACATAAACCTCTATAAAGCAAAGGACAGCATTTCTTCAAAGAAATGACCCATTCTAGGTTTTAGTACTAAATTACTCATATGTTAATAATGCAACTTAAAGAAACTCACAAGCACTTGCTTATGCATTACTGCAAAATACAATCAACCTAACACATTTGCAGGCTACAGACATACAAACATAGTATGTCAATATGGACTCACACACACACACTCACATGCAAGCATGCACGCACACACACACACACACACACACACACACACACACACACACACACACACACACACACACACACACACACACACACACACACACACACAGCGTCACAGAAACATAAGGTGTTCCAAAAATTATTACCTGGCATGCCTGGTAGTCCTGGAGGGCCTTTTTCACCGTTTTTGTCTTTTCTCTCACATGGGTCACCTGCAGACACACATTTTTGTTAGACTAATCATTACAAGTATTACGTTCCATCTACAAGAGTTAAACTGTAGTTTAATTTCCTTATATAACACAATACTAGGACATGATTTAAATAAAAATGTTTATGTACATATATAAGCACTTGGAAAAAATCACAGTCTACAAGTAGAAGAAATTAGTTATATAGGAGCCTACTTTGACATTACATTTCTGCTGTTATGAATACTTCTGCATTTAATTGGACTTATTTTGCAGAATTTCTTCATAGTAACCATTGTAAAAACAAAGCCTCTTTATCACTGCTCAGGGCCTATTAAAACAATAAAAGGCCTCTGCTCCTCCAGTCTTTGAGGGTACAGGCATGAGATAAGTTCCCAAATAATTTATGGGGAACATGTGAAGTGGAAACTAGGTTATATGACAGAATTATTTTGTTCTGCACTTTTTAAAATGAAACTAGACAAATCTACAGAACTGTTGAATTAGTATAAGCCATGAAAAACTTAATGTAATACATATCTTATAGCTTGCTATGGGAACAAAACAGAAAACTAAGGCAAGCAGAAAGAAAATGACAAAAATTTCATAAACACAGACAGAAGCAACATGGAAATTCATTGGAAGCAATACAGCATAAAACTCACACTGCACACTTGAGCTGAGCTGTGCTGTTCTGTTACAATGTGACACACTTAGTTAATTCCTATTGATAGTGAATTTGCGTGATTATGAATTGTATACACAGCCCCACCCACAATAAGATACACACACACACACACACACACACACACACACACACACACACACACACACACACACACACACACACACACACACACACACACATCTATCTATATCTGTGTGTGCGTGTGTGTGTGTATATATATATATATATATATATATATATATACATAAATATACAATATACCTGTATACAGATATATATATATATATATATATATATCTATATATATAAATATATATATATATATATATATATATATATAATATATATATGTATATATATAAATATATAGATATATATATATATATAGACATATATATGTATATATATATATATATATATATATATATATATATATATATATATATACCTAATCTATATCTCTATATATATTTCTATAGCTATAGATAGATAAAGATATATATATAGATAAAGATACAGATATATTCATACACAACCACACACATATGCATAGGAGCACACTGTGATACCTGCACACATAACGATGCATATGCAGACATACACACACACAGACACACACGCACACACACACACACACACACACACACACACACACACACACACACACACACACATACACACACACACACACACACACCAGTAGGTGAAGCAGCCCTATTTAACCCTAAACAAATTCTTCTCTAGAGATATATAAGTGCAGAGCAGGAGATGCAAGGGCCTAATTTAAACAGGCCATGCCCACAGGGTACTATTTATTTATATATAGCATCTTAAACTCTCTCTGCTCAGTACTGTATCTGCTTTACTGAGTGGAGGGATGACTATGAACTTGGAACCCAAATACACAAAGATCTTTGTGTCTGTGTATGGGTACAGGACAGTATTTGACTCGATACTGTGACTGAATGTGCATGACTGCATAGCATTTTTATGTGAATATCTGTGAATTTTGTAACAAATTTGTAGTGCATGGAGTGCCATGATTACATTCCAATACTGGGAAAAGAATAAAGTTGTAAAGTGCTTCTGTAGTGCAAAACCTGATCATAACAGGGCCTAGAGGTGTGTGTGTAAAACTTGTTACACACCACTCTACGTGTTGTTATGATCATGTCTTCCTTCTCAACTGTCCCTGAGTATTTTGTCTCACCCATGATTATAGTCAGTCAAAAATGCCGGAGATCCAGCTTCACTATTCTTATTGTTCAGAAAATGCATATCAGTTTAAAACCTCGTCTTCCATTAACATTTTTTGAATGAATTAGGCCAATATTTAAAAACTGTCCCAGATTTTCTTCCTTTTACTCCACCCTCACCCATTCTTAAGGAAATAAGCTGAATGGTCTATTGATGTCTCTATAACAGAACTCGCTAAGTGCATTATCAGCTTCCAAATCCAGTAAAACACTTAGCGCTTTTGTTTTATAATCAGTAGTACATGGGACAGATAAATGTCCATATACTACAAAGTCTTATGATTGGGTCTCCAATCATAACCTTTATTATCTGTTCTCAAAATGAATACTTATATTCCATTTGTCAACATCCATGTCATGAACACACAATAAACTGGCTATAATCAGTGATCCAATGATAACCCTTTATGTCTCATCTTTCTATATTATTGAGCAGTACAACCTATAAAGGTACTGAAGTCTTGTGTTTCTGATGTTAACCATAATTGCTGGATGCAATACAGAACTTAAAAATATCCTGTATGATTCTATAAGTCAGGAAAAAGTCTCCCCTAATTATGTGATATTTTACTTTTTAGGTTCATAGAAGATTTCTAGGCTAACTGCTCAAGAGACTTTACAAGCCTAGCCAATATAGTCAGATTTTACCCAGTATATGGCCTCTAGGGGCAGGAGGATGGCATGGATTTGTGCCCATGCCATGAGTATTTTACAGGTTTTACAGATTAACATAGACACCACCCTAGGTTTGAATTTACAATTCAAAAAAAGCAGCCAGCACCATAGTGTATTTAGCACTTATGTAGTTTAATGAATGATAGCGGCTTCACCAACATGATGTTGGTGAAGCCACTATCACTCATTAAACTACATGAGTACTAAATACACTATGGTGCTGGCTGCTTTTTTTGAATTTTGTGTTTAGTGTTCTGGCCGTTTGCACCAGCCGTACTTGCCAGCGAGTTTCAGGAAGCTTGAATTTACGATCCCCCATCCATCAACATAGTTTGATCTTGAAGAGGGCCAGGAAAGGACTCTGGTGAATGTGAATGGGATGCCTTTTCCAAAGAACTAGCAATCTCTAGGACATAAATCTGTTTTTTCCAGCATGCTCTGTTTGATTCAATAAGTTTAGATCCAGAGAATGGATGAGCTTTATAATGTTTGTCTTGAAGATATGTAGCAGCTCCATCAGGGCTGGATTTGTGAGTGCCTTGTAGTTCAGGCATTGGTCACCCCTCAACAGCCAGTACAAGTTGATATCCTGTATTTTCTTAGTGAGGAGCCTTTCAGGTTGTTCCACCTGTTGTAGATGGCTGATTGAGTATATTCCAAATGGTGCACTACACTCGATTATTGGTCTATTGAGGGCTGTGTATAGTGGGGCTATAATTTCCCTGGATCTGGATGCCACATGCTTACTTATAAGTTGTGCCATATAGAATGACTTCCTCACTAATGTAAATACGTAATGGTTAAAGTTCAGGCTACTATCTTCCTGTGCACCAAGTTCCCTTAACTCAGAGTCTACTCTTAGGGGTGTGTTGTTAATGTTGTAGTTAGCAGGTGTATTTGATTTACCAATAGGTATGATAATGCATTTCTTTGCACTTAGTTTCAGGCCATGGCTCTAACACCAATCATTTGCCTTATTTAGATCCTCTTCAGTGATATCTGTATCACTGGGGGATTCAATGATTGCCCTCATCTTGCAGTCATCTGTAAACATTGTTATCCAGAGGCCTTCCACATTGGCCTTGGCATCGGAGAAGTATATTCTGAGCAGGAATGGTCCTGGCACTGTGCCCTGTGGTACATCTCTAGTAACTGGACTCTTGCTGGAATTTGAATCACCCACTTTAACTACATGGGGCCTGCCCTTGATTCAATTGGCTAGTCATTGGGTGATGTAGGGATTTATATCCAGTTTTGTGAGTTTACTTATAACACCCGAGTGGAGAATTGTGTCAAATGCCTTGGCCAAGTTGAGGTAGATGATGTGCACTGTTTTGCTCTCATCCATGGCCTTAGTGACTTTCTCAAAGAAGTCCAACAGATTCAGTAGACATGGCCTGCCCTTGACAAAGCTGAACTGGGTCAGATTCAGTGTTTGGAGGTCCCTATGTCTTTATTTATCAGATCCATGATTATTCTTTCTATGGCCTTACAAACAAGACTAGTCAGTATTATGGGTCTATAATTTCCTTGGTCAGTTGATGTTCCTCCCTTATGCAGAGGGTTGACAATAGCTGTTCTCCATTCTAAGCTGATCTGGAATCTGTGGTTAAATAGAGATCCTATTGGGCTTGATTTGTTCTGATTCAAGCTACTTTAGAGGCAACTAGGTATAGAGTTAGGCCCCACTGATGGCATGTTTTTAGCTTTGGAGAGTGCTGCGGCTATCTGTTCATTGGTGACAATTGGTGGAGGAGTGGTTGGGGGTAAAATTTGAGCTGAATTTATTGGCTAGCAGATTTGCTTATATCTTCTGGGTATAGGAAATGCCATCTATAACTAATTCCGCACATTGTTGGGTGTTGCCCTTAAGATTGTGGAGATAATTGAAAAAAGGCTATTTTTACTTCAAAAACTGCTTTCAGAGACTTGACTAGCTCCCTGATTCACTTGTTTATACTAATGAGGGCTTATTACTCTAGTTTGTACCTTCCCTCTTACTTTTCAACAGGATTTTCTTTCATTTGTTGCACAACCTATTAAGACCAGGGGTCCGCCAGGGTGGCTTGTTTTTGAGGTTGACATGGGCTTATTTGGTTCGATACTGCCATTTCTATGCAGTCGTTTACATAGTTGTACAGAGTTTTTGTGTACTTCTCTGCATAAGGTACTGTATGTTCTAAATTTGCGGGAGCTTGAAATCTAGCCATGGCATCACTTAATAGGTGGTAGTTTGCCTTAGAAAAGTTTAAGTTTTTGGGTGTTTGGTGAGGTGTCTAATTTTATGTTATTTTCCAGGGAGACCACTTTGCGATGTGATCTTACAATGAGAACATCACACATGGGAGGTGCAGCACTCTCCCATATTTGTGAGTACTGGATCTAGAATATTTGTTCCCTTGGTGGGATTGCAGGCCAGCTACTCCATGTTAGTGGCTGTGTATGCCTCTCAGTTAATGGAGGGGTAGTTAACATCACCCATGGGTATGGTATTAGGATAGATGGTGAGTGATTCAAGTAACTCTAGATATGACATGTGGGTTTCTTGATTCATGGAGGGTGAACTGTATCTTGAAAGAATATTGTAATGGATTTTTCCCATAGTTAGTTGTACATGGAGTAGCTCAAGCATGTCATAATGTTTGACCAGCCTGGAAGTGAAATTATCCTTTATGTAGATGGATACAACTCTGTCTTTCACTCTTTCATGTTCAGTGCTTGAATGGAGTGTATGATAGGCATTATAGCCATGCACTGCTGGAGTACTTTTTCATGGCTTTAAACCATACTTCTGTAACTGCATAAACATCAGCATTCTCCAAGGTGAGCAGAGCTTTGAGGGAGTACAGTTTCTTGTTAGGACTCCTAGCATTGAGCAGTAACACTTTTAACTTGTCTTGAGTAGCTTTTCTTATATTGGAAGGTTTGACTGTTCGGCAGTCCATAAAAAAGCAATATAGTGGTGTATAATGTTTTGGCCAACATTCAAAAGCCTAGAGGTGACAGGTGGAGACCATCCCTGGCACAGCAGCATGGTCTGTCAACCATGTCCTCCCAGGCTGACAAACATTGAACCCGTTTAGATTGACACCAGTAGCTAAGCCAACTGTTAAAGTCATTAATGTTTTGTCTGTATTGCGGCATCATCCTTGGAGACTGTAGAATGCTGCTCAGTGTTAAGTTCATACCTGCCTGTGACACATATTCTGAGAGTTCAGTCATGTCTCTCTTCATATAGTCCAGGGTGGTACATCTCAAGTCATCTACTCCCACATGGACTATGCGTAATACTGGTATCACACTGCCAGCCCAGCTATCTAGAATTTTGTAAATAATTCTACGTAATTTGTGAATATTGATATGATTTATACAGAACTGTATGTTATGTAGTGAGCTTCAAGAATGTAACCACAGCATACCCTGTTGGAACATAAAAGATTAACCTGCAAAACTTATGAATAGTTGAGGTTAAGTTACTTTATAGCAAGGCCATAAACAAAAGATATTATCTCTCTGTTTCAGTTCAATAGCAGACACAATGTCCAGAGCTAGAAGTTTTTTTATTGTCTTTTAATAAAAGTAATTACTAGGTTTAAAATGTAAAGTATTTTATTGTTTTACAACTTCCAAGATCTGGCTAACATGTGAGAGATATGTACTTTTAACACAGAGATGTCAACATTCTATTAGTTTCTGTTTTAGCCTGGGAACTAAAGTCAGGTGACAAAAATGATGTCATCCAGGCTAACCCAGCAGTAAAATGTGATATTGATTTAAGAACTCTCTGTGAGAGAAGCTATGCATTTTGTATTTTGTCTTGGACCTGGAAACAACCACTCATCATCAACATCTGCACTTTCTTGCTATAAGTAAGACTTAGGGCATAGTATCTCTTTAGTTATAGTTAGGAATAAAATAAAGATTTATTTAGATGTTTTCTGTATTTATTTGAGACTGCCCTGCAATGTTGTTTTAAAATATTTCCTGTGATTTTGAACTATGAAGTAACTGCGCTTGTTATTGACTATTGTTTTGTTTTTTTATTATTTATTGTTAAATATATTTAAACCTATCTTTGTAGCTGATGTTTGTAAGACATATTTAAGCTCTGAGAGAACTTGCATATATATTTGGTGACACTGTAAAGGCCACTCCTAATAGCCTGGTGCTTGGTCAGAACTAACATTACACAGTAGGATTGGATACCCTTTGTAATGGCCTTAGAGTAGCTGATATAGAGTTGACTGGTGGCAGCTGGAACTACCTTATAGTCTGGGCAAAAGGGGACATAGCTAGTAAACCTGTGCTAGCCTTTCTCAGGTGTGTGTGTGTGTATTTTTATATCAATCCAGTCTCAAAGTGTGTGTGTGTGTGTGTGTGTGTGTGTGTGTGTGTGTGTGTGTGTGTGTGTGTGTGTGTGTGTGTGTGTGTGTGTGTGTGTGTGTCAGGTCCTTGGGAAGGGACACAAAGCACTAGTTGGACAGAGAGGGTTTTGGAGGTTTTGGCTTGGCCACTCAGCTGAGATCTCAATCCTATAGCTGTGCCAGTGGGGAGCCTTCTTGGGAATCTGGAGAAAGAGGGAGAAACCAGCCCCAGACTGACTGGGGTCTCTGTGTGTGCTTAAGAGAAACTGCACTTTGCTGTGCATGTACTTGTCATCCTCCCAATGTGTACCTCCCCTAGCTGCCACCAGTGGTGAGGATTGAGGCTCCTTGATTACTGAGCCAGTGCAGGGGCATCACAACTGGTACTTAGGGGTGAGTGACCTGAGTGCCTGTCTGATCTTTTGGATCCTGGCCCCTGACAGGGAACTGCCTGTAACTCCCTCTTTATCCAGCCTTGTAAGTGGGACATCAGTGTGTCTCATAATGGAGTCACCTATGACCAGAATGTTGGGTTGTAAAATGTTTTGTCTTATGGGTTTGGTAGTTGACACACAATGAGATGTGGTTTTATGTGTTGTGCTGGTAAATGTCTTGTTTGTGAGCATGCAGAGTTTCACGGGACTGCACCTGAGAGACCTTTGAGTCTTGGGTGAGTTACATGTGAGCACGTCCACATATGTAGGTCTATGCATGTGCTCCTTAGTGGGTGTGGTGAGTGGAGTGAGTCACTGGCAACCTGCTTGTTGCATTTTGTGTCTGCATGTGTAAGTCTGCATAGCTCTCAACTATCATATTTTGGGACTTTTTCTCATAAATCTTGTGCTTTTCTGGCAAATCAGTGAGGACTGAATTCACTATATAATAACAGACATTTAAGTTTCAGAGTTTATATCCTTTAGAAAATGCATGCAAACACAAAAACTTTTATTCTAGCAACTTTCTATGTTTATAAGAACAATATTTAAAATCTGTCCCTATATTTGGGCCTTTGTTTCCCCATTATTTTTGGCTTTGTCCAGATTTCTTGCATTAAGAGGCTGAGAGGTATGAGAATCTGTTCTCCAGCAACAATTTATAAGTACATCTCTCACATACTGCATTTATCTGTTAGAGAATTAAGTGGTTGTCAGTGATGATGCAGCTGCTACATTGCCCCAGGATGCCTATGTCCACCAAGCTGGAAAAAGAGATGGTAGGAAAGTGTCCATTCAGGGTTGCCTGTCTTTCTGTACTTGCAAGGGATAAGAGTGGAGGATGTTTATGACCGGACAAGGGGGTTATTGAGAAGGCTATTTAAAATTCCTTCATATAGTAATGAATTGAAAGCTTTTGATAGATGTAAATAAATTAGCAATGTGGCTAAGACACATTCACAAATGTTTCTTAACATCTCTTAAACAATACATATAGATTAATGTTGATTAAAATGCAATAAATCCATGAGGGTTTAGATCTCTTAATGGATGTTTTTCACTCCATCAAGTCAGCAGCTGGTCGAAGGATTGAATGACTCTGAAATGCTGTTCGTCAAAATTCTAATATTTTGAATCAGTGGAACAGCAAATGCATATAGGTAAGGTAAGGTAAATGTGGCTTTTGGAATGCAATGCTGAAACTTTCATATATTGTCAAGGTATTGGCAATAGGGTGTAGGAGCACTTGCACCTGTGTAGTCAGGTGAGGCTAAGCTTCGGGTTAAGTGAGGGCACACATGTAATGTAGTGCATGTGTTGATGGGTGTGTCTGAGCTCACATGATTAGTGGTTTCTTATGAGTAAGTCATTGCTTTTTTGTGGGTCTAATTATTGCTCATTTGAATACAATAATTTCAGCTTTTGGTGCTATTGTAAAGAAAACACAGGCCTGTTGTCTTGGTAAGTCAAATTATATATCCTGCATGCATCTTTTTGGGTCACTTGTGTGCACTTGTATCTCCATACCAAGCAAGACAGGGTAATGGAAGCAGAATGTTATGGTCATCTGCTGAGAATCACTTTGGAATGCTTGACACTCTGAGCTAAGCATGTTTTTTTTCAAGAAACCTCCAAAAGTAGATGATATAACATAAAACTTGAGACAGTCCTAAATGGCTGTAATGGAATAATGGTAGACCCTTTTCTGACTTATGGTACTTCTCTCACAGCTCTTTAGCAGGTACATCTGAGAGACAACTCAATATGGAGGGTTGCGTTTCTCAAGAAAACAAACAAAAATAATCGTAGCAACATTAACCAAAGTGGAAAGCTGCTGTTTATGAAAGGTTCCATTACAGTATCCATATGAGCAATAGAACAAATGTCTTAATGTATGTAGTCACCCTTCAATGGCTCCATGATAAATATTTTAAGATGACTTAGCAAAAAAAGATTCAAGTATGCTACGTTGTAAACAGCAGTCATAAGCTGAGCTGGCCTCTTTTGAGGAAATGTAAGATTGGTAACTCAGGAGAAGAGGCATCAGTTGTGGTTTGACAATGTCGTTTGACTCCTAAAACAGTACAATGAAGCAATGCAGAGATCTTACACTTTTTACTGTCATTTTTATGGCAAGGAAGAGAAGAGAAGCCAGCTTTGGAGGTGATAAACCCAAACTAAAACCTCTGAGCAAATTTTTATATATGTTTATCATCCTGGGCTTAATATTATAATGCTCAAAGTATAATAAACTACGAAAATAATGAGTGAAAGTTGGAAACGTGACTCCTGGTAATCTATATATCTTGATTTTCCAGAGCTGGATGAAACTGGCATCTTCTAATGTTTACCTTAGTTGACCAGTCCTTGATATCACTTAATTTCTGATGACAATCTGACACCCTCAGACTACAAAGAACTCCCAGGACTGTGTCTTTACTGGGAGTGTACAATATCCCATCTGTGATTCAAAAGACCGACTCATACTTTTGCTAAAATCAGATTCAGAAAGCTTAGTCAGGACTCTTGAAAAACAAGCAGGTAGACCACAAGTGGAAATAACTCAGACTTTAATTGAGCGCCTTTGTTGGTTGTAAACCATATGACTTTATCAGATTCTAATGAAGTCATATAGTTTACAACCGACAAAAGCTGTCAATTAAATTCTCAATTATTTCCACTTGTGGTCTACCTGCTTGTTTTTCAAGTTTCTTGGCTGTGGAACTTTGTGTGATTTTAGTTATGACTCTTATTAAGTCCTGTAGCTCTAAAGTGCTTGTCTGTCTTCAATGGTGACATTACAAAAGGAGGCATGAACTTTATTACCATTTCCATCTATGGATAAGGTAATATAATTTAGACAAAACAAAGAGTGAAACCAGGACTTTCAAAGAATTAGAAAATGGAATTTGGACCCTGGTAGCATAGTGATGTGGATATCCCACCACTGCCAAACAATATGTGATGTGGATATCCCACCACTTCCAACCAATATGTGATGACCCTCCACCTCTGGGCCAGTAATCATGGAGCCTCACTCTTCACTACTGACGTGTTGAGGACATTCACTGGGAGGATAACAGGTACACACACAGTTTTTCCAGTTGCAGCTCTCTGCATCAAGTGCAATTTCCCTTAACAGCATATAGAAACCACAGTTAATCTGGGTCTGGTTTCTCTCTCTTTCTCCAGAACCTCAATAAGACTCCCCACTGTCACAGCTATAGAGTTGAGATCTCAGCTGAGTGTCCAAGCCAAGGCCTCCAGCATCCTCTCTGTCCAACCAGTGCTTCATGTCCCTGCCCAAGTAGCGCACACACACACGCGCACACACACACACACACACACACACACACACACACACACACACACACACACACACACACACACACACCTGGGAAAGGCTGGCACAGGTTTAGTAGCTATGCCTCCTTCTGCCCAGACTATAAGGTAGTTATGACTGCCACCAGACACTCCTGCCAGCTAGCTTAGGGTACGCAATATACTCAGTGAAATTAATGTTAATAAAAATGGTACTTTGACCAAGAGCAAGGCTATTAGGAGTGGCCCATACAGTGTCACCAAATAAATATGCAAGTACTCAAAACTTAAATATTTCTACAAAGATCAGCCACAATAAAAGGTTTAAATATATTTAATAATCAATAATAAAACAGCAAGAAAATACTAGTTATATATTCACAGTGACATCAGAGTTAAAATCACAGGAAATATTTAAAATAACATTGAAGGACAGGCTCAGACAAATAAAGAGAAATAATATCTAAACCAAGCTTCACTATATTCCTAACTGAATCTAAAAGAATTACTATACCCTAATAACTTACTTAATAGAGCAAGGTGGATAATGTGGTGAATGGTCCTTCTTGTTGCTGTCAGGCCCAAGGCAGAATGCAGAATGCTCAGTCTCACTAAGAGACTTCTCAAAACAATATCTAAAATATTACTTCTGAGATAGCTTCCAGAATGACATTAATTCTGGTCATCTGACTTCTATTTCCCATACAACCCCCCCCCCCCCCATTGCTGGAAGCTGCCAGGACTTAGCACCTACTTGCAAAAATACACACACAAGTGATTTTGCTCAGATCTTTGGCAGGTGCTGGAAGTCATAAAACAGCTGCATACCTCCATGCTTCCAGAGTAGTAATTAGTTCACCCCTAAAACAATACAGAAATCTTCCTAGTACAGACTTTGTGTCTCTGGCTGCATTGAAACCTGTGAAATAGAATGTTTATAGCCTAGCCTATAAAGAGATTTCATTTCAGATATTTTTCTAAAGTTTGCTGGACTGAGGTTAACCCTCCTGCTTCCTATATTAAAACATATACATTTAAACAGTTACAATAGTGCATGCACATTTTTGTTCTCTTCAGTAAGACACACTGTGGATATATTTCAAACATAAGAAATACCTTTTCAACACAAATATCTGTACAAATCAATTTGATATGCACATGACATACAGTACTAATACATTTGTAACACCAGCATTTTGTATGACAAACAGTTCTAATACATTTGTAATGCAAGCATAACATAAATCAGTTTGATATTCATAAATGACATATAATTATTTACAAAATTGCAGCTAGCTGTGCTGGCAGTGCCTCCTTTCATCACGTTAGCATATTAGCTGGCTAAATAATGATTCACAGTAGCAAGCCTCCTTTACCTTCAGGCAGAGAAAGCCCCAGTAAAGAGTTTTGTGGCTTGAATTAGTTCCTGGAAGTATAAAATCGATGTCCTCAGTCATGGCCTCAAGACTAAGGATGCAATTTTTGTGCTTCAGAAAGAACACAAATGATTTGGTTGAGGAACCTCAGAAGACATCAAGAGTTACTTCGTCTTCATTGATAGTATCCCAATGCAATTCATCTGGGACAATTTGAGGGTCAAACATAAAATGACTGTGCTTTACTCTAATAGCTTACTTCCACACATGAATCAGTGAAGGAAGCCTTTTATCTTTCACTTGGACATAAGTGGGGACGGACAGTGTAAGAAATGTCTGAAGAAATATTTTGATAGCCTTGAAAAATGAGACAAACATCTTTCTCTTGTTAGAGAAGGTGCAACTTACATTATGTGGTTGCAAGAGACAGGGAGAGAATGGTAATGGAGGAACCATCCTGTTTTATTTAATAATCAGTTTTGTCAAGAGCTGGCATGTTTAGGGAGATTGGCGGTGGGCACTGGACGATGGTTTGTTAATAGCACAACAAAATCTGATTTAAGGCTCTGCATGCACTAATAATAGTGATAAAAAGGGTACCTCAATAAAGATATATAATGGCTCTGAGTACATCTCTGAAACTGTTACCACTATGAATATAATCATCACTTGGTACTAATGAAATCAGTAAAACATCATCTTCCCTGCTGCAGACCACAGACATATCCATCTGGTGATCTACTGTTGCAGCAGCATTTAAATAAACATGGTGCCTTAATGTACTTATAATGAGGAACAAGCAAGAATTCACATGTTAAAGTTCATCATTTATGTTTAATGCACTAATTATTCATCTGTGTAAGAAAACTCTTATACTGAATTCAGGTTCTGGATCTCCTGGCCTTTTGACATTAAACCGCATTAGTGAAATATGCCAACTTTAAGACACATATAATGAAGTAATTAAAATAAAGTTTCACGTACAAACAATTTATGGATTGGAAGTCATTTAGCATGTCTTAGAACAGTATGTAAGTAGAGTAATCTGCAGTATGCCTAACAGGACAGAAATTATATCTCAAGTCTATTGTGTTAAACTTGTATTTTAATCAGTCAGGAATTCTTTATTACCTTTGAAAAGAATTAGTTGTGTCTACTGAGCTTAGCCATTTAGCCAATACACACAGTGGTTACCAGCATGACTCATTAAAAAAGTGAAGAACTGCTGGCTGTATGCAACAAATTAACGTTACAGAAGTCTTGCTAGTAATTTTTATTCTGAGGGGGGAGGGGACTCAATTGCAATGTTAGCTCAGCTCTATCTAAAACCCAAACTGAGGAATGGGTCAGTAATGAGTAAAGGTACCATCTTGGCACCTCTGAGTTGTTGAAATAAAGCATTTCTCTCACATGTTTCGTTTCGGACCCTACAGGCCTTGACATTAACACTAGAAAATAACAAGTGAGGCTGTCTTAGTGAATATCAAATGCTTACATTCACAATTTTATTATATTTGTTGATCCTGGAAAAAGCATAACTTTCTTAAGTGAGTGTTAAAAGTAATAAATGCTACCTGGAGGTCCTGGTTCACCAGAAGGACCCTGCCTTCCTTCTAGGCCTTGATCACCTGGAGGACCACGCACCCCTCTTGGGCCTGGAAAGCCAACACCTGGTAATCCCATCAAGCCTCGTTCACCCTTCTGACCTTGTAAACCTTGAAATCCAGGATCACCTGATGGACCTTTCATTGCATCACCCTGCAAGAACAAAAATGAACAATTTATTCATATCCATCTCAACTATCTCTCAGGAAGCATAACACCAAAGAATATGTTTGAAATTATTATGTACAAATCACTGCTTCAAAGGATCAGATCCATTGTTATTTTTTCTTAATCATCCACAACATTAGAGCTGCTATAACCTATCATAAGCACATGTTGCCATGAGCATTACTTATCCTTGTTAGCTAACTTATTCACTATCTTAAGAGCTATAGGAACCCACATCAAACAGTAAGACAGGATTTCCAATAAGCAATCAGCTGCAGTGATGCCATAAATATGAATTAGCCATATACAGCTCTATATAATGATGTGACAGAATACACAGCATGCCATAGTTGTAAAGGGGAGTCACTTATAATGGAATTCAAGCACTCTTTAAAATACTTTTAAGATAAGAACACAACTATTAAATAGATTATAAGAACAATATTTTTCAATTATTGCATTTCTTGGAATTATTAAGCAATGCTATACACAGTGTAGTTCAGGTCATTCCTATATGCCCCATTCTTTACAAAATAAAGATATGTCCTACTTTTAGGTATGTACTAGTATTAGAGTAAAAATAAGAATTTTTGAAAGCGAAACTAAGTGTGCTCCTCAAATCTGAAAATATTTGCAGTGTCTGAATACATTATTTGGAGACTAGTTTATTGGACTCAGCCTCCCCACACAGCACCTAATGATTCTAAAAACAAAAAAAAAATATTGCTTCCATTTAAATTCAAGCACACTACCTCGGACTTATTTTGGTACTGAGCAAAACTATTAGTCAGATACAGTCTTAACAGGTAGTTTGCATTTCTGGATACAGCTCATATTATATTTCATTTGTCTTTAAAATTATGCAACTACTTCTGGGCATCTTAGTCAGAGATGCATAGAAATGTAATATGTCTCTTTGGCTACTGCGGTGACAAGTCTAGATAAAGTATTAGTTAAAATGTTTCTTTATGCCATCTGCCTAAACATCTTTATTTTGTATTTTCTTCTAGAAGTTTAAAACTGCTTGCATATTTGATTTCACAAACTGCACTGCTCAATTTCTTAGGTCTAGTAAAGGGTTTTTTTACTCAGTTTTAATTGCTTGCAGATGGTGATTTACTTATTATTAGATCTGGGATATACACATATATACATACATACACACACACACACACACACACACACACACATATATATATATATATATATATATATATATATACATACATATATACATATATATACATACATACATAAATATTAGAATGTGCACTGGTAAGTGCTGTTTTTTCTTTCAGGGAGTTACAACTGTAGCTGTTCTTACCATACATATATTTCTGGTTGGTTTACTTTAAAGAAAATCAGTGTTTATGCATGTTGAGATATGCATGTTGCCTATGTAGCTAGTAGCAAAATTATCATAAAGAAACAAAGGGAGTTCTGGTACTGGGGAAATATCACCATCCCCTTCCAGAATATATTTTGTGTGTCTGTGTGTGTGTGTGTGTGTGTGTGTGTGTGTGTGTGTGTGTGTGTGTGTGTGTATGTGTGTCTGTGTGTGTGTGCTTATGTACAAACTAATCTTGGTCAAGTGTCAATTATTACTAGTAGGATTGCAATGGGAGACACTGGGCTCAATCTGAGGTGGGAGAAAGCTTGGGCAGCCACTGACTACAACTCTGACTGATAACTGTACAGAATAAAGCTTATTTGGGTGTGGTAGTTGCTGAATATTATGTAGAGTAACAGTTCACATTTGCAATATAGTCTTAGGACCACCCGCATTGCATATTTTTGGTGCCAGTCATAGGTTCATAGGTAGGTACTAGGCTATCAGCCCATGGACCTAAGTAAGCCTAGACAGCAAGGTTCCCTGGCTTATGCAACCCAAGAAAGTTAATTTCCTGTGCTCCTGTCGAGCAGAGCCACAGAAGTGATCCCCAGAGTGTATTTCCTATTTTCCATCCACTCATCAAGACTTTTCTTGATGAGTGTTAATGAGGAACTTTGCTTGACATAGATGGGTAGCTTGTTCCAGAGTATAGGAAGTCTCTGGGACATGAATCTATCCCTCCAGCATGTCCTGTTTATTGTGGTGACAAGGTTTAGGTCCCTAGAGCGTGTAGCTCGGAGGGATTGGGATTTCTTTAGATGTAGCATATCCAACAGCTCTGGGTTTAACATAGCTTTATATGTTAGGTAGAGATCACCTCGGAGTAGGCGATATACTATGGAGTAAAGCTGGAGTTTTTTGAGACAGTGTAGGGCATCTGTTTGAGGCCAGTAATCCTCTTTGTGAGGTACTTCTGTGGTCTTTCCAGCTGCTGTAGATGTCTTGTGAGGTACATTCCAAAAGGGGCATTTTACTCTATAATGGGTCTAATGAGTGCAGAGTAGAGGGGAACAATGACTTATTTTTTCCTGGATGAGAACCCTTTTGTGATGAGGTGTGCCACATAGAAGGATTTCCTGACTACTGTGGCAATGTGATTATCAAAGGAGAGAGTACTGTCCACCTGGGTCCCAAGGTCTCTTATCACACATTCGGCGTTAAGTAGACTGCCGTTTATGTGGTAGTTCATGGGTACAGAGTTTTTACCAAAGGGGGATGACAATGCACTTTTTGGCATTGAGCTTGAGGCCATGCCTCTGGCACCAGACATCTGTCTCAGTGAGGCCCGTCTGTAGAATGTCCACATCATTTGGGGACCCGGCTATGGCTCCTATTTTGCAGTTATCTGCGAACTTCATTAGCCAGAAGCCTTCTGTCTTAGCCTGTACTTCAGAGAACTAGATACCAAACAGGAGAGATTCCAGGACTGAACCCTGTGGTACTCCGCTTGTCACTGGTTTGAAGTCAGATTTAGAGTCTGCAACTTTTACAGTGTGGGTTCTGTCAGTGAGCCAGTTGGCAACCCATCTTGTGACATAGGGATTTATACCTAGTTTAGTGAGTTTAGCTGTAATTCCAGAATGGGGGATGACATCGAAAGCCTTGGCGAGGTCAAGATAAGCTGTGTGAACCACCTTACCCTTGTCTTCGGCTTTGGTGACTGCCTCAAAGAAGTCGATCAGGTTCAGAGGGCATGATCTTCCTTTCACAAACCCAAACTGGGTGAGGTCCAGAGTTTGGAGGTTACCAATGTGTTTGTTTATGAGTTCCATGATGATACGTTCCATGGCCTTGCAGACCAGGCTCGTTAGACTAATAGGGCGATAGTTCCCAGGATCAATGGTGGCTCCCCCTTTGTGGAGTGGGATAACTGCTGCTGTGCACCATTCAGTGGGCATAAAGCCTGATGTGAGACTATGACTGAACATGGGACTTAGGTGGGGAGCCAGTTCATTCTGAAGTTCATGTAAAACGCAGCCTGCGATGTTGTCTGGTACCATGGATGCTGTGTGTTTGGTTTTAGAGAGTGCAGCTTTTACCTGTATAGATGTGATTACAGGGACTTTGCATTCTTCCTGCATAAATATGGGCCCTTTAGGGGGTGAGGGGGGGGGGGGTAAAGTTAGCCCTGAACCTATCTGTCAGGATGTTGGCAATATCAGTTGGTTCTGTAATTTTCATGCCGTTGTGCTGTAACTCAGAGCAGATCTGGGTGTTGCCATTGAGATTCTTGACATAGCTATAGAATGCTTTGTGATTGCCCTTAGAATCAGTGATGATTTTGTTTTCGTAGTTAACTTTGTAGGATTTTATAAGGGATCTCAGCTTCTTACTGAGGTTGACCAGGGAGCTCCTTCACTCATGTGATTTTACTCTCTTTTGCAACAGTTTCTTCCTTCTTTTGTGGAGTTTGTTTATTGCAGGGGACCGCCAGATTGGCTTCCTTTTTTTGAAGGATAGTGTCTTGGTTCTGTTTGGGATAGCACGATCCATGCACTCGTGTAAATGCTTATAGAGTGCATTTGTGTGGGATTCAGCAGTTGTAACTGTATTGTCCATCTGCATGGGTGTCATGAAGTTCGCCACTTCTGTCTTAAGAAGCATGAAGTTGGCTTTGGAGAAAATATTTACCATGGTTTCCTTAATGGTGGGTGGGGGCAGGACGCGGATATCTAGGGTGATTAGCTTATGGTCAGATCTGACCAATAAGGAGTTGATTTCAGGTGTGGAACACCGGTCACTCATGTTGGTAATGATTAGGTATAGGATATTTTTGCTCCTGGTGGGGCAGTCATGCAGACTCAAAGTCCATGTCATCACGTATTAACTGGCAAGAGTGTTGCACATTGTGAGTCCATGTCCCATGTCCATCAAATGTAACTTGAGTTTCAGCTGTGTAGATATACTGTCATCTGAAGTTGTAAAGTTTACAGAACAGTTGTCAACAGAAAGAGCATGTACAATTGCAGCCAAAAGGTAAATATAAAGCATCATTCCTTGTATAGCACTTATTTTACTTTTTAGACAGGCAATATCAATATCTGTGGAATATGAAAAAATGTCAGTCTCACTTATTACAGATTCAGTAAGCAGGAAGTCTGAACCAAGCTCTATATATAGCCTAACCATAGATATTAGGTAGTACAGCCAGAAGATTTATCTGTCTTCTTAAGATTCATCGATATAAGAAGGAGATATTGGTCCCTCATAGGTTCATAGGTATCTACTAGGCTAATGACCATCAGAGCCTTTATAAGCCTAACCACACAACCCAGCACACCAAAACTGTGTCCTCATGTAACATAGGTGCCTTTTTGGAAGAGGTTGCTAAAGGTTTAGTGGGGATGGCATGTTAGTTAAGGAATATTTACTGTCAGCCTCTGTTTATCTGAGAAATGAAGGCAGACTGGGGATGATTTTTTGATTTCCCATCCAATGGTCAAAATTATATTTGAATAGGGTTAGGAATGAACTCTGTTTCACATGGATGGGGAGCCTATTCCAGGGTATGGGGATCCACTTAGACACATACAGCATTTGTCTCACCAGTATGTTCTACTTACATTGCAAGAAAACTTCAAATCCTTGGATCTGTTGTTTCTGATGCTATCCATTTTGTAGATGTACAAAAGGTCCATTGAGACTAGATCTAGATCTAAAGATGCCTTATATGCCAGGCATAGATCCGCTCTCAGTAACCTGTAGGAGACTGAATATAAGGATAGGTCTTTAAGTCAATCTGTATGGGGCAATGGGTTAATACCCTGGGTTTTCCTTGCTGAGAGACCTCTGTGGACATTCCACCTGTTGTATATGCCTGGTCAGGTACATGCCAAAGGAGACATTCTACTCAATGATGGGCCTGATAAGGGCTGAGTGAAGTGGTATTATAACTTCCTTGGACCTGGAGACCATACCCTTACTTATAAGTTGGGCAGCATAGAATAATCTTCTTACTACTTTGGGTACCTTTTGGTCAAAGGCCAGATTACTGTCCACAGATGTTCCCAGATCCCTAACTACCTGGTGAACTATTCAGGTGTCTTATCAATTAACATGGACTTTTCCCCAAAAGGCACTGTAATGCACTTCTTCATATTGAGTTTTAATCCATGGCTTTGGCACCAGTCATTTGCTTGTGTTAGACCCTGTTGTAGGATGTGAATGTCATTTGGGGTAATCTATGATAACTCCCAGTTTGCTGTAGTCTGCAAACTTTGTGAACCAGAGGCCCTTGACGTTATCCTTGACCTCTGAGAAGTAGATGCCAAACAGGAGTGGGCCCAGTACTGAGCCTTGAGGTACTTTGCTGATGACCAGTCTCTTGGTGGAAGTGGTCTCTCCAATCCTGACTTTTTGAGTCCTATCTACTAGCCAGCTGGCAATCCAGTAAGTTATGTAGTGATTTATTACTAGTTCGGTGAGTTGTCAACAATACCTGAATAGGATATTGTATCAAATGCCTTATCTAGGTCTAGGGAGGTGGTATGCACTGTTTCTCCCTCGTCCATTACCTTTGTGTCCCTTTCAAAGAAGTCTACCAGGTTAAGTAGGCATGACCTTCCTTTAACAAAAAACAAACCGCGATGTATCCAGTGTCTGTAGATTGCCAATGTCTTTGTTGATATTTGTATGATAATTCATTCCATAGCTTTGCATATTAGACTAGACAGACTAATCAGTCTGTAGTTACTGGGGTCAGCTGATGGTCCACCCTTGTGGAGAAGGATAACTGTTGCAGTCCTCAATTCATGTGGTACGTACCCTGTTTTGAGGCTGTAGTTGAGTGGTCCTGATAAGTCATGTACCACAGACACATCAGCAACATGGGAAAAAAGTGAGTCCTGGATGCCAAGGTCAGTTATAAGTTGTTACCCCAGTATAAAGAGGGCAACAACTTTGATAGTCTTGCTTAGGCATTTGAAAGTGTTTACAATAAGTAACAGATTGTCTATTGGCAATGGATGAGATGTTTAACTCATGTTCTCAAGGGTAAGTCAGGGTATGCATTAAGAACTACTCTATAGCTAACATCTTACTATTAAATGATAACCTGGCAATATTCTAAGCCCCTATAAACCCTGAGAACAGACCTGCCTATATGGAACTGTTCACAGAACACCTGTCCAAGCATGTCAACAGTTGCTTAGAGGTAGCTATACCCACCAGGAAGAAGTACAGAACTAACTGAAAAAACAAGCCACCCTGGTGGAATCACATCAACAGGCTGTATAACAGAAGGAAGAAAATCATGGAGGTGCAGTACCCAGCAGGATAAAATCACTCTCATCAAACTAAGTGAACAACTCAGAGGACAAATAAAAATCTACCAAAACCAAATTTGAGATAAATTTGGCCTCCCAGGCCAAGGACAACCACAAGGTATTCTTTACCTATGTCCATAACCTCAAAGGCAATATATAGCTGTGTGCACACCTCATTGTTAATTGGCCACCTATATGTAGCCAGAAGATATAGCAAACTTACTGACAAAAAAATTAATCTCTAACTTTGCCCCTTTCTCCCCCTCACCCTTTCCTCAGGAAATATCATCAAATATAACTCCTCCCACCATAATTAGGGAACATGACCTTAATGCCCTCTCTAAGGCCAAGAACACTGCATCAATGGGCTCAACTGCCCATGATGTCTTCTAAATAGCATGAAACAAGACCTATCAGGCCCCATGGAATTGCAATTTAACTGTAGCCTGAAAACAGGAAAATGGAGAACAGCAACGGACATCCAGAAAAAAAGAAGTTATAACCTCTCTTTCCTCTTCCCTCATCAGGCCATTAATTGAGTCCAAATGCCCATTATGGTATGTTTGTTTACAAGCACCTGCAGCAACTGGAGAGACCACAAAGGTTCCTCACAAGAAAAATTCAAGGTCTTCAGCATCTGTCCTATGTGGATCATTTGAAATCCCTGTTACTTTATTATGTTCCATACAGACTTCTCAGAGGTGATCTATGCCTTGAATATAAGGCAATCTTTGACCCTGCTTTAGTGGAAATGATGCATATCTGCAAGTCAAATGGTACACGGGTTACTAGCTCTAAAGACCTTAACCTGGTATTTGACATTAATTAAACCTGCTGGAGGGACAGATCTGTCTCCCAGAGGTTACCAAACCTTTGGAACTGACTCCTGCTTCATATCAAAGAGAACACCCCATTGGCCCTCTTCAAATACAATCTGGACAATTGGATGGGTAATTGTAAATTCACCACGGGGGTTTCATTTGTGTCCCTCTTGGACAGGGGCAGTTGGTGCTGATCGTGAAAATAAGGGTAGAACTTGGATAGGCTTGTAAGGGCCCTAGAGCCATTAGCCTAGTAACTTCCTATGATCTTATGATCCCTCTGCACAAAGGTAGGCCATCTACAGACCCTGGAAATTAAAGACCCATAAGTCTCACTAGTCTCATATGCAAAGCCATGGAAAGAATTATCATGGAAATGATAAAAAATGACATAAGAAACCTCCAGTAACTGGACCCAACCCAACTCGGTTTCATCAAAGGAAAGTTATGCCTACTCAACCTGGTGGACTTCATTTAGAAGGTCACAAAAGCAATGGATGAGGGCAAAATGGTTCATACTGCCTACCTTGACCTGGCCAAAGCATTTGACACAAAACCTCACCTGTGAATTGTTGACAAACTCAACAAATTAGGTACAAACCCTTATGCCACCTGGTGGATAGCCAGCTGGCTCACAGGCAGGACCTAGGAAGTTAGAATTAGGAGTCCACCTCTACAATGAGGCCAGCGTCAAGTAGCGTCCCTCAAGGATCGGTCCTGGGACCGCTCCATTTTGTCATTTACTTTTCTGAAGTCTAGGCCAATGTCAATGGCCTCTGCCTAACTAAATTTGCAGATGATTATAGATTAGGAGCTATCATTGAATCCCCCACCAACACAAATGTTTTCCAGGAAAGACTGACACAGACAAATAACTGGTGTCAGAGCCATGGACTCAAACTAAATGCCAAGAAATGCATAACAGTATCCTTCAGGAAGTCATCTACCCTGGTAACTATCATATTGATAACACACCACTAAGAGTTGACCCAGTAGTTAGAGACTTGGGGACACACATAGACAGTAATCTAGCCTTTGACCATCACATGTCTACAGTAGTGAGGAAATCATTCTATGTTCTGCAACTTATAAACTGTATTTAGCATGTATCAGACCTGTCATTGAGTACAATGCCCCCTTTGGTATGTACCTAACCAAGTATATTCAAAAAATGGAATGGCTACAGAGGTTCTTCACTAAAATAATACATGGTGTAAGTAATATGTCCTATGTAAACTACTTCAAGGCTCTATCCCTGTATTCTGTCTCCTACAGGATGTAATATGTCCTATGCAAATTACCTCATGGCCCTATCCCTGTATTTTGTCTTCTACAGGCTATTGCGGCAAGATCTATGTCTGGTATACAAGATACTATCAGACCCCACTCTGTTGGACCTCTTGCATATCCACAAAACAAACAGAATCAGGATTACCCATTCTAAAGACTTACTCCTTGCCTGAGATATAAATAGGACCTGCTCGAGAGACAGGTATGTATCCCAGAGACTACCCATTCTTTGGAACAGGCTCCCCATCCATGTGAAATAGAGTTCCTCCCTAACCTGTCTCCAGGGCAACTTGTATAATTAGATGGGAACAGGAAATTCATCCTTGGTTTGGCACCTATATCTCTAATGGACACAGGTAATGTGTAAATGGTTCATCTCCAAAGTCCTTGCTTCCACTTATCAAGGCTAAGAGAACTTGTCAAAGATTTGGGATGCACGGCTTGCCTTAAAAAGGCCCTTGTGGCTCTTAGCCTAGTAAACACCTATGAACCTATAAGTAAGATGACTGATACAGACTGATGTGATTATGATAAAGTTAACAATTTCTTGTTTAAATGCTTAAGATGTGTTGCTCTGAAGCTTATAGGAAAGCATTTAGAGAACAAAGAATAAACCCAGAACAGTCTCAGTGATTTTTTATTGTGGAAATAATAATTACTTTACTAGGCTAGTAAGTGGATGTCAAGTTATTATTTTTGAAATGTAGGAAGCCTTATGATAACAAAATAGGCATGCTGTACATTGCCTGAGGTATAAGAATCTGGTTAACAGAATTCAGTATAACACTGAGGAGGAAAATGGGCAAAGAGGACAATTTCGATTGATCTGTCAGATCACAACTTCACAGGAAGGGGGTATCCAGCAATACATAAGTGTATAAGGAATCCTATAATGGGTGGCCTAGTCCGCACAGCATATTTTACAAGCAACTACTGGCTTGAGGACACATCAAGGTCTTAAAGAAAGATGTTTCCAAGGTAACCAAATCGGGCACATACATTCCAAATATCCACTGCGTTAGCCTGGGTACAAAGGTCACATAGGGAAACTAACAAAGTAGTATCACTGTAGAGGTGGCTTCTCATGACACTGCAAATGTCCAGACTATCACAACAGCCAATATCTTATCTTGATAGAGGGTAAATAAACCAGGTCAAGACCTTTACTACATCAGACATAACTATTATTAAGACTATGAGCATTACTTACCACAACAGTCTACTCCATTAAGGAATGGGAGGAATACCTTCTCAGGTGCCATTGGCCAGGATTTATTTGGAATGAGAAGGGGACAAGGAGGCAAACAAGTGGCAGTGTTTGATGGTATCCCAGCAGATATCCCAATAATAACTACTCTAATGACACACTACGTTATGTGCATGCATTTACATGGAGCCAGGCATGGAGGCAAGCAGGTGGAGAAGGCAGCAAGGGGATTTAGCCAATACTGCCCACTTCAACAACTGATGCTGCTAATGTGGCTGCTTCCGTGAAAGCTCTAGGTTATAACAGGAAGCCTGAATCTGAGTTAGAGCCCTCAGAAGATGCTAGACTTCCTGTAGAAGTGTAAGAGCTAGCTCATATCAGTATGTCTATACCTGAGTTACAGTTTTCAGAAAATACTAGACTTCCAGTGGAAGGGGAATTGGAAAAAATCCCAAAGACAGCACAGATCTCAGGTGCCACTTAACAATTTTAGTAGAGATATTCAAAGAGGCTCCTGACTTATGGGCACAAGAAGTCTGTATAATGAGAAAAGAACATTTGAATGAGGGATACAGGAAAAAGTGTTATAGGAAATGATTGTTCCAAGGGCTACTCCAGTGCAGGGAGATTATTTTTTCAAATGATTTGAGCATAAAATGTGGAAGAATGTGGCTTAAACAAAAAAAATATTGAATAGGCAGAACAAAAGATGTCAGAAGGTACTGCAAACCTGGATGCAGTTTTAAAAGGTTGGCAATGTCAGAATTAAAGCCAGAGTGTACCCAATTTTCACAGTCCACTTAGACACAGGAAACTAGTAGACAATCCAAGGGTTAGGTTTACGAGTCAGGGCAAACAGATGCCAGGTAGAAAAAAAATCATGTTCTACCCTGTTTTCAGAAATGCAGAGAGTCCTTCAAAACAGGAATTTGGATAAGTACAACTTGAGCTGTGCCTTACACCCCAAGCTTCAGTTCTTTATGGTTTCTCCAGAAAGTCTGCTAGAGTCTAATAAGGGAGAAAAAAGGTAAAGCAGAACACAATTACAAAGTAGTATGCCCCCCCCCCCAACAACTCTGTCATATACTAAACTGATATGCCCTCCTACAAACAGACTCTATCTAGTTTGGTCAAAAGTAATGAAATGTGTATCATGACCGAACGAATAAACACTTTGGAAAAAATGTACCTATTTATTTGTTTTATTTATTTATTCAGAGTCGTGTAATCATGTTAAGCGCATGGACAGCAGATTCAATCTGAAATAAAGAGCACTGATTTATCATATTTTAAAAGTAGTCCATGTTAGACAGGTGCAGGGTTTGGAGATAAATATCCTCAGTCCAAGACATAATTTCTTGCAAAACAAAGCACAATAAGGGCATGGAATCTTAAGAATGCAGAAACAGTAAAAGGGAATGGTATTGCTAAAGCATCTGTGGTTCTGCTCAAAAATATCTGTCAGCATCAAGATTTCAGGAAGAACTGGGTACCTGCCTCAAGCAGTTAGTTTCTGAAACTCCTTTAGAGGACCAGTGTCATACCATAAGTAGCATGGATGACCAAGGTGGTACACTAAATACAGTATATGATCAAGACTGTGTCCCACAGTATGTCATGTTTAGCAGAAAGGTAAATTATAGAATTTTTTGTTTGCTTTATATAAATGATGCAATTAAAAAGTGCCTTTTATTAAATAGAAAATGTCTTCCCTGATAAATTTCTTGACAAAATTCCTGTTTCAAAAACCGAATTTACTTATCTCCTCTATAAGTCACAGCCATACCAGAAATACTAAAGAACAAATGCATGTGTATGTGCTTTCCATACCTCTCAACCTCTTTCCACAAAAAATTTGAACAAAGCCAAAAGCAATGAGGCGACAAAGGCATAAAATCTGTGATGGATTTGTAATATTGCTCCTTTAAGCTTAGAAAGTTGTTATAATAAACAGACTTTGCAAAAACATTCATTTTCTTAATGATATAAACTCTGAAACTCAAATGTCTGTCATTATTTAATTACTTCAATTCTCAATGATTTGCCAGAAAACCACATATTTTATGAGTAAAAGATCAAAAATATGAGGCAGAATCTGGACATGCTGAAAATTCTGGACAGTTGAGAAGTATGGTTCTTCACTTGCATGTTTACAGGCAAATGGAATTTAAACCCACCTGCCATCCTTGTGATATCCAAAAAGCCAAGATTTTAATTTATTTTTAAATGACAATGTGTTCATATAAGTGTATTTGTGCTCCTATGATGTGTACATCACACACACACACACACACACACACACACACACACACACACGCACACACACACATCAAATAATTGTTTAATACCCTTTTTCTTCTCTGATCTTTTTTTTTTTCCAAAATGTTTTCATTCATTTTATTACACAATAACTTAACAGTATAGTAACAAGAAAAAACAAACTATATACAATGTTCATAACAGCTAAAAAGACAATACATATAGGAAAACACTTAATATTTCTCTAACAGATTGGACAATTTTGTCCAAGCAATGAATGATGAGTTGTGTTGTTAGTCCTTGCTTTTTTAGTAGCAATTTTATTCTTAGGAATGTAATTCACAAGGTAAATAAACTCAACTTTAAAGACAGGAGTAGACTGGGATTTTCAATTTTTATTAAGAGTTTTCCTTGCTATAGAGAGAATAGACCATAGTAAAAATGTTTGGTTTTTAGGAATGACTTCAGGAACAGGAACATTGAACAGGATAAGGGAGTCAGAAATTGTACAGTTGTCATTCCATAGTAAGATATTTAAAGTCTAACCAAAATGGGGGAATTATTTTGCAATTACCCATATGTATCCAGTCAGCATCGGGGTGTCCACATCTCCAGCATTTCATTTCATCTTTCTGGTACATTATTGCTAGTCTATGTGAAGTGAAAAAAACATCTATGTAAAAATTTCCATGTGTATACATGCCAGAACAAGGAAGATGTGGATTCCCTCACCGACTGTAAACAAAGTTTTTTATCTTTTTCTGAGAATACTTATCTATTAACTTCACATGAATAATTCCAAAAAGAAACATCTGTTTTGCTAAAATCATTTCTGAGAATTTTATAAATAACAGATATGTATGAAGTATTCTTGGGGAGCTATTAGTAATTGTTGAGATAAAATCCAAGATTTTTAAGTTACTCTTAGTGTACGCCTCTAATGAGGGTATGAGCTTAGTATGTATAAAATCCTTACAAGTTTGGATGTCCAGCCAGCTGCAATTTTGCAAACTATATCTGCTGATCAAATAGTCTGCAGAACTTATTTTAGCTGAAAGAAATTGATTCCAATATAATAGGTCGCCCTTCTTAAATTCTAACATTTTCTGAGTATCAAAATATATCAAGCATTCATTTGTGTAAGCAATAGGAAACATAATTATTAATAAATAATTAATTGATTAGAACACATAACATTTTTAAAAAATAGCAATGTTTGGTTTATAAGAGGTGTGAGAACAAGTTTTGACCTTTGACTTCGAAAGTATATTTTTAAAATCCATATAAATATGTTTGTATGCATTTGAGTATATGGTTTAAGCAATGTCCCATTACTATTAAGAAGTAAGGTTTCATGTATTGCTTTCCAATACGATGTATAAGAGGTATTATTCCAAAGAAACACTATGTTAATAAATGTGGAGTTTAAATAAAAATGAATATTTGGAAACTCTATACCTCCTTCATCCCAGCTTGCGGTATGCCAGAGAAGAGAAATTCTTGCTTTTTGGGATACCAACGGAAGTTAAGTAATAAGTTATTAATTTTCTGCTTCATTTTGACAGGTGGGGAGAATTATTAGAGCATGGCCAATGAATAAGAATTTAGGTAACAGTACCATTTTGATTAAAGTTAGTCTGTCTTCAAGTCTAAAGAAGAGTCTGTTCCAACTGTCAGACTAGTAATTGAGTTTATAAGCTGTTGGTAATTAGATGTGAGTGTTTTTTTATAATTAGATTCAATAATGATACCTAGATATTTAATATGTGTTCCCTCCAAGTTTATGTCTCTTTTTGATCTAAGTTTCATAGTAACTTTTTTATTCACTAGAAGTGCCTGAGTTTTGTTGTGATTGAATTTTAGACCAGAGATGTTTGCAAAGAAGTCTAGATTATGTAACAGGTGATCTATTGAATTTTTAATATCATTAGAAGTTATTAGTAGGTCATCAGTTAACAGTTGTATCTTGGGAGATAATTTGTCTGACATTTTATACCCTTTAACGCTGTCATTATTTCTAACATAATTTGCAAGAGGCTCAGTAGCCAGGGCAAAGAGTAATGGGGTGAGGGGGCACCCGTGTTTAGTACCTCTTAATATTTTGAATGGGCTAGATAGATAAGATCCAATCTTTACATAGGCTATGGACTTTTCATATAGTTTTTTTAATTAATCCTATAAAGTTTGGGGAGAAATTGTATTTTTGCAGAGCTTTAAACAGATATGGCCAACTTAAGGAGTTGAAGGCTTTATCTATATCAAGGCTTAAAACAGAAAGTTCATTTTTTTCTTGTTTGCTAAGTCTATTAAGGAGAGTAATCTAATTGCATTGTCTTGTGCCTTTCTGTTTTTGATAAACCCAGTTTGGTCTTCATGAATTAATATTGAAACAATATTATTTAATCTGTCTGCTAAGATAGACATGAATATCTTGTAGTCAATGTTAAGGAAAGAGGCTGGCCTGTATGATGTGCAAAGGTTGGGCTCTTTATTTGGTTTTAACATTACAGCCGAGTGAGGTCTCCAGGCGTTTCTGCAGTTACACCCTACTGCTCCTCTAGGCGTCAAATATTGTATGTTCATATTTGCATTAATAATTCCAAAACCATGTTGCATACAAGGTATCGAAAAATTTTATCTTGAAGCATACATGATAGCAAACACAATTGTATTGATATATGACCTCTGTCAATGGGTATTTGTTAAAAATGTAAGGTGTTAACTTCAATTTTTAAATGCTGAAGCCACGCCCACTAAGAGTTAAAGGTACACACTCAAAAGAGCTCTACTGGAGGGAATGAGTTAAGATGGGAGAGATGAATATTTCCATGAGGAAGGGATGTTTGCTTTAGTTTTAACTTCTTGGAATACACTGAGTAAGATTTTCAAGATGTTATCAGATAAGAGTTTGCAAAATTCTAGAATTAGACCATCCAGCCCTGGTGCTTTTTTTGTCTTAAGATTTTTTTTTTATTTTGTTTAAAATGATATTTCAAAATATTATGTAAATATTATTTTAATTGAAAATAAAACATTTTTTGAGGGAAAAAAATATTTTTTATTTGTTCCTTTAATTCTTTAAAGGAAAAGGGTTTATCTATGTTATTAATATTCTGTCTGGATCATTTATTTTGAATATTATTAGGAAGAAAGTTGTCTATATTTTTATCACTTGTAGATTAGTTATTATTATTATTAATATTCTTGTAATGGTTTTTAAAACATAATAAGATTTTTTAGATCTGTAACTTTGATAGTCTGATTATTTCTAGTGTATATTATTTCTTTTATATGACTTTTCTCATTTAAATATTTAGATCTAATTGCAATCCTGTGCATGCTCTTGGGATTAATTGAGTAGGACTGTAATCTGATTTTTTTCCAGATTTATTGATATTTTATACTGCATGATATCCTGATATTTCTTGTTCAGTTTATATATGTGAGCTAATGCAGATTTGTCATTTGATGTAATTTTCAGTTTTAGTTTATCATTTTCTTTTTGTATGTCTGCTAGTGTTTTATCCCACTCTTTCCTTTTATTTATATACCAACTTTTGACTTTACCATGTAAGACTACCTTTAAAGTGTCCCACAGGGTAATATCTGAAACCTGTCCATTAATATTGGCATCTAAGGAAAGCTTTATTTCATCTAGAAACCATTCTTTAACTCTTTGTACTGTTACTAGATAAACAGGTAGTTTTTGGAAGAAGTTTAAGGAATCAGTATTAAGTGTTACATTGAAGGTGATAGCATTGTGGTCACATATATGGCATGATGTCAGCATTACATTATCAGTTTTGGCCAGTAAGGAACTGATTACAAATACGTTGTCTATGTTGGTCTGTATGCCAAATCTGTAAGAGTAGTGAGAGTACTTCAGGGAAGATAACATTTTATACTGTCAATGTCAATTAGGTTTCTGTATTTTATGTGCTTGGCAACAGGGGACATCTTGAAGGGCTTAGAGCTTGTGGTATCAGTGGAGGACAAGATACAATTAAAATCATCTGATAATAGGGACTCACCTTTAGACTTTAATGTTATGGTGTCTAAATGTTTTTTCACAGTTTTAGTCCCAATACCCAGTATCCAGTAGGTGTTTGCAAAAGTGTACATCTTTTGTCTAGCTAGCATACCATCATTGCTTGAGTATGAGTCAACTCTTTTTGGAATTCTCATTGATTTTATTTGTAAAATTAAGACACCGCTTCTTTTATGGTTGTATTTTGAATTTACCAAAATCTTATAATCCTTGAAGGTTAATTTGTTTAGATCTTTTGTTACTAAGTGGGATTCCTGAATGAATGCAAAATCTGCTTTATGTAGCATTAAATATTTGTTGATAACTCCTTTTCATGTGGTTGTTCAACCCATTGACATTAATAGATAAAATGTTAAATATTATCATTTGATGGACACTGTTATTATAAGTAAAATTGAAAAGTGCATTCCTTGAGTCATTATGACAAATACATTTTTAAAACTGTTATGGATAATATAAAAACTCTAAGTCTGAAAATAAAACTACATGTTTTAATAACATTCTGCATAGATATACTATATCCATGCTTATATTTATATAGGCTATATTTCTCATAGTAGACACAAACTAACCCTCTCATGTCATCTAGTTGGAATTCCTAGCTACTGCAGGTTAATAGCAAGCAGAAGGGAAACTGCCTGTACATTAAAAATATACAAAAGGAAAATTTCCATTTAATATACTATGTATGCATGAACTAAGAACACAAAGCTGTATACAATTTCTTAAAAAAAAATTTTATCCAAAGAGACTAAGGTAAATTGATTAATCCTAATAATTGTTGTTGCTATGAGTGACTACAGGACTGTAGTATCATTAAAGCAGACAGGAAAAAGGATGCTTTTAAAAATTTCACTGTCAGAAACATATTTGCAT